>NC_071509.1:132967846-133270876 GCF_027887155.1 Malaclemys terrapin pileata | reverse complement strand
TTTTAAGGATGCGGAAATTATTTTATTAGCAGTTACAGAGATGAAACAGATCTTTATCAGAAAACATATGTGACTTTGTACATTTCACTTTGTAAGGTAGGTAACAGTGAGCTAATAATATTTTATTTAAAACATTATTTGTACCGAGGAAAAAGCAAGTGAACTATAACCCTACACATGGCTCACTTTTAAGTACTTCTCGCTGAGTACTTCTGCAGAAACGGATGGTAACTATTTGATATGCATCTCTATTTTAAAGGAAACTCTCAGTTTGAAACTGGCTATGTAAAAGGAATACGTTTTATTTTGCTAATTATTAAACTTTGCGACTAAGGACACTAAGGCCTGGTCCCCACTAACTCCCCACTTCGGACTAAGGTACGCAAATTCAGCTACGTTAATAAAGTAGCTGAATTCGAAATACCTTAGTCCGAACTTACCGCGGGTCCAGATGTGGCAGGGAGGCTCCCCCGTCGATGCCGCGTACTCCTCTCGCCGAGCTGGAGTACCGGTGTCGACGGCGAGCACTTCCGGGATCTAAACCAGACGCGATAAATCGATGCCAGAATATCGACTGCCTGCCGCCGGACCCTCCAGTAAGTGTAGACGTACCCTAAGTTTTAGTTATCTGTATTAATGAGGGTGATAGAACTCTGTATTATCAATGAAGCTATTATTGATTACTCCCTCTGGATCTGATTGTGAGCCCTTTACTCACTCAAGACTCACTGAAGTTGTGAATCAAACCCATCAAGTGAAATCTTGACCCCATTTGAAGGCAATGGGAGTTTTACGATTGATTTCAAAGTGGCCAGGATTTCACCTCTTGTCTTTAGCATGGTCCTTGGGACCCAAACATCTTATTTTTACTGCCTTTATGTATTTCCATCTATGCCAAGCAGAACTCTGGGAGTTACTGTACCATTCAATAGTGTGCCTTTGAGGTCATAGCTACAATCACCAGTTTTGAAACTGTTTGCTTGCCTGGCTTTAACATTAGAGTTTTAACACTACGTTAATATATTGCATTTTTAATGTTCTTTAGCCTTAGCCATATTATAGTTTACAAAATCTTAGCACAACTGTCATCAATACAAATTCCCTGAAGAGCAAAGACTAACAACATTTTACTCATTCAGAAATCTAACATCACAACTACCATATTATTCCCAGACTATTAAAAATGTCTCCCTAATCCACTGGACCAGTTATAAGATGAAAAGATACATGAGGTGACACAACAAGAGCCAAAATGTAGATAGTTCTGTGGCACAAATCCGTGTTTGGTGCAGCAGTTCTCTGTTTGCTATGCCTATAGTTATTCTCTGGAACTACAACAACCTGAAGAAACCTCTTTCCAGAAGGAGAGAAGATAAATAAAATAGATTTGGGGCTTGCCGCCTCTTCATATGTACTCTTCTTGTCAAAATAATTACAGGCTGCCTCTTTTTTCTTGCAGACTACTCCATCTTCTTCCTTTACTGGCCAAACAGCCAGCAAAATTTTTGCCCAATTTCCACTTGTACTTAAATTATTTCAAACCAAGGTAAGGACAAAGAAAGAATAGTGATGCGTCGACTATCGTATTAATTCTTTAAGAAGTACAGATATTAAATGCTTTGGGGCTATTCATAAACACTTATTCTCTTTATCATGTTTTATTCAGAAAAACAGAACGCACATTGACAGAATATATTAATATATTTTCACAATTAGCCATATTTGCCACATGTGTTGAGATATCTCAGTTACACAGACAAGAACTCCTGAGACTACTATAGTAGATATACAATGGAGATTTTTTTTTTTTTTTTTTTTTTTTAGGTACAACATCAACAAATTTATTTATTTCAACATTTAAAAAAGGAATAGACTTGTACACGTCAAGTATTAGTGCAGTAGAGTAATAAATTATTCTTCATTTGTAGGATAACTTTATAAAGCGCAATACCAACAATGGCTATTATAATGAGATTTTTCTAATTAAATTTCTTATCAGTGCTTTGTTATTTGATAATATGTATTTCTATTTAAGCTCTGTTTGACAAATATGGATGTGGGACATTATGAAAAGAACAACTGGGAGTGAAATCTTGGCCCCTTTGAAGTCAATGGCAAAACTCACATTGACTTCATTGAGGTCAAGTATCAGGGGCTAGCCGTGTTAGTCTGTATCCACAAAAACATCACGGAGTCCGGTGGCACCTTAAAGCCTAACAGTCTTAATTTAATAAATATATAATTTAATACATATTATTATTCTCTTCATATGTCAGTATATAATGCCTGCATCTGTAATTTTCACTCCATGCATCTGAAGAAGTGGGTTTTTTACCCACAAAAGCTTATGCCCAAATAAATCTGTTAGTCTTTAAGGTGCCACCGGACTCTCCATTGAGGTCAGAATTTCATCCTAGAAGTCCAGGCCTAATGTACAAGTCTAAGGCATCTTGGAAAAGTATATTAGTCTGATTTGCACAAAATGTGTGGCTATAACTTCAGTAAAAAGCTATATAGAGAATATGCTGATTTTGATGATAAAGAAGAGCATGTTAAAAGAAAAATGCTGGTTGTTAATTTCTAGTTTCTTATTCGATTTAGTAAAATAAATTGCTCATGTTTTGTTGTGACAGCAATCAATATGATTTTTTTTTTGAGAGGGAGAGGCTATCCACTCTCTATGTTCAATACAAAACCACCACCCAATTTCTTGTGCAAATACACATACAACAGTTAAAAATCACCAATGCAAAATGTAGTTTGACATTTATAACGAGTTTTAAAAAGGGACACTGTCAGAGTTTTTAGATTTAAAATTTTGACCAATTTTAAATTGATGTCTGATGAGTACAGTCCTCTGAATTCATTTTTTAAGCTTATTATTTGATCAAACAATAAATGTATTTAGAGGAAGCAATATTTCTTCAAGTCTCCTAAAACCAGTATTGTGCTCCTTCTCTACTAGAGCAACACTTAAATTGCTTCCCCAAAGTAACATCAATAGAGTACATGTCTACAGACAGGAAGATGTTTTGGCATGACAATAAGACACTAAAATAACATGAAAATTGTTGATTATTCAAGATATAGAAAAAATATAGATACAGATGTTTAGACTTCTAAAATGATTAAGAAGATTAAGATTAAGTGCAATTAAACACAATTTAGGGTAAAATTAATATTAAGGATTATTTTAAAATATTACTTGGCAGTGTCCCTTTAGTGATTTAAAAAAAAAAACAAAAAAAAAAACAGTCTAGGGGGCATATGGGGGAAAGCAGACAGTGGTGAATTCTGGAAGATGGAATCTCTTCTCTCTGCTGGTCCTAGAAGAGAAGAGAGAAACCAATAAGAATAAACACACTGCCTTATATCCACCCCAGCCTTGTCCCACAACTCAACAAGACGCCATTCACAACCTGACGCTAATTCTTCATGGCACTGTTTTGCATGAATTATGTTATATTAAGAAATATATCACTTTTATCAGTATAACATTCTGGAAATTCCTATTATGAGAATTTTTTTCACCATATCTAAACTGCAAATTTTTACTATCACTTCTAAGCCTCCTGCTAATATCTACCAACTTGCTGAAAATTATTATTTGGGACTACAGTAGAACAGGCAGAAATTGCAAACCAATTCCCAGCATCCATATGGATATAAAAATCAGAAGATAATGCCACCATTTAATATTTAAGCAAAAATATACTCCTTCCAAAGTAAACGTTTTCCATCTTGTGCATTTCTCTTTAAAATTAGTCTATATTCTTTCACATCAGCAGCAAACATTCTAAAAAAAGTGTAAAATACCAGTTACACTGAAAGCAAAGATCATGTAATGTAAATTATATTTTTCATCTTAAATATGAGGGTTTCAACCATTTATTTGCTCACTAGCTATCCATGGAATCTTATAGAGTACATTCTCTTAAATTCTGTAACTGCTATTAATGCTAAAATGAGTTTTTACATACTTTAAAGGAGGTGGGACAAATACTACTTCAGTATATCTTTCATAGTGTAACACACACATGCACGCTCTCTCTTGTTTTAGTTGGCCTAATACAAAAACATTCCAAATAAGTTCATTTCCTAATTCAAGAGACCATCAGGAACATGAATTCTCTAAAGTAAAACCAACATGGACTGCTTCTAAAAAAAACTGAGATTTTCTGAATTCATATAGGATGATTGTTTTGCATGAGACATCTCTAATTTATTCATCTGTAGAAAGCCAACTATCCAGGGATTCCCTATATAATTGAGGCAACTATTTGAACGCTCTTTTATAACAGCCGGCAAATACTGTTACTTTTGGCATTTGGACTAGCAAACGCCAGGAAATTATTTCAATTGCCCATTTAATCACAAGTGATTCTGTCTAGAAGGTATTGTTGAAACAGAAAAACAAATTGAAAATTCTAATATTTTGCCATCTCTCCCTTTGGCACCCTGATACTCTCAAACTACTTTCCTTCTATTGTGAATTATGATATTGGTAAGAACAGTTTATACGACTTTTCATCAAGAAATGGGATTTCAACAATTTTTTAAAGCATAAAAAAGCCCAGCTTAAACCTTTTCCCCTACTTGCCTACTCAGGTCAAAATCTAGACAATTTACTCCAAATAAAACAAAATTAATATATGTACTTAAACTACTAAGTCAAGAAATAAAATATCAGTACTTCAGAAAAACAAACAAACAAATATGAGATTGTGCTTCTGTGCACTGAACAAGTCAATGAGAGTAACAGTTGAAGAAAAACCTTTTTGTTTAGACCTTGTCTACACGGGCAAGTTCAGCCAGCTATACTTAACATAGTTTTATCAGTGTAACGCGCCTATGTGGATGTTCTTATTCCAGTATATGAGTGGCTTTTTTCAGTTTATCTTAAAACTCCTTCCCAAGCAACATAAATTAAAACAAAAAAGACACTCTTATGCCAGAATAAGAATGTCTACACAGGGCGATTATACTCGTTTAACTATCAGTTTAAACTCTCAGCTTAGGTTACACAACATGTTTTTTTCCCTATATAGACAAAGCCCCAATAACTGAGCTCTGAGAAAACCCAGCAGGGAAATAATGTGGTCTTATGTTTCTAAAGCTTGTATAAATTTACTATAGTATATACTTTCTTCTTAATAAATGCAGTAACTGATAAAGTATAACAAAGATAAAGTTGCCTAGCATCAGTTTCAGAGGGTCATAGAAATACTACAAACCCAGGAGATCACATGGTCCATTACATCCTGTCCCTTCCAATCCCTGATATCCCAATGCCCTAAGATCAATACACTCAAAACTATGTGATTTGCTGAATTCATTATCTTAGAAGCAATTATTTTTGGCACCACACATCCAAAAAGCTAGTCATATAAAAAGGCAATGTTTTTCGACATCCATCTCAGGAACAATGGGATCAGTTCTCTCCACTATTTTCTAGAACAATGAAAGGAGAGTGATTCGGGTGGACATTTACTTAATGTTGTCACAGTAGTGTTGGCGGATTGTTTCCTTTTAGAATTAGTGAAGATCAAATGGCATTGCATCCATGTAGGATATTTTTCATGATGTACATAAAGTCCAGTGTTACTAATATTTATCTTGGAACAGACTCTTTAGATAAAAAAGGGTCTCTGGTAAGAGACTGACTAAAATCCCCTCTTCCATATCCAACAGGAGCAAAGAATTGTCATACCATGGTACCAAGAATACTTAGTAAACCAGCAGGCGAGCACATTAAATTATATGTTACACATTCTAGGTGAGAGACTTGACAAGGCTTTTTGTTCATTGCTGTGATAAATTGAACAAACTTTCCACAAAAAATATTTAGGTCTTTTTTGTACAATGTTCTTGAACAAACACACACAATGCATCCATCTACAATATCTTTCATTTCTTTTTTTCACATCACATACAAAAGGACAAACAAGTGCCACAATATTATATTGTATTGTATTTGTATAAAGAAGAACACTATTTAACAAAGTGAAAATATTAGATTGTGGGCTATTAACACAGAAACAATTCTGGACCCAGAACAAATGGTAGCAAAAAGGGGCTCTTGGTCAAATAAAAGTTTTTAATAATACAAATCGATTTCCAAGTACCCCTCCCAGGAGCAATTAAGGTTCAAAACATGTTTACAGTGTTTGCTTCTGGGCATTAAGGATTTTCTTAGGTTTCAATAAACCCATTAACAGATAAATTTTCAGAATAAATATTTTGCAATTCTATCTTCCTTCATTCAATCTGTCTGAACGGCTTGTGACACTGGTCTACATTTAAAATTTAGATCCACATAGCTACGTTGGAGAGGGCTATGAAAAATCCACACTGGGTAGCTATGCCAATTTAATTCCCAATGTAGACATAGCTAGGTCAACAGAAAAATGCATCTGTTGACCTAGCTACTGCCATTTGGGAAGATGCTGTTCCTACGCCAATGGAAAAAACTCTTCTGTCACTGTTGGCTGTGTCTACACAATTGGGTTATGCCAGCACAGCTATAGTAATGTGGCTATGCCAATACAGTCCCTGTAGCATATACCTATCCAGAGACTGTATGGAAAGATTAATCCGGGAACTCAACTGCCAAATGTAAGTGCTTACATAGGTGCCCAGCACCTATATTTTAGCTCTCAGTCAGGCAACTCTTATATGATTTCATTGTGAGTCTGGCAATGTTTGTAGTTTTGCTTAAAGCTCCACCTACTGGAGTCAGAGGAGTGCATGCAAATCTCAGCTTTGAGCGGGGGGAAAAAACAAGTGGCCCCCATGGTTGCAGAGCAAGGCTAGAAAAGGGGAGGCAAGGGAATCCTTGAGGTGCAGAACCCAGAAGGCAAAGAGACAGACGTGCATTATTTTGGAAAGAAAATCTCACGATTTCCAGGCAGAATCTCAGGATTTCCCAGGCCTGGCTAACGATTTTTGCACACCTGGGCTTGGCACTGACCCAGGGCGCAGACAGAGCGCCCCAGTACCTGGGGGCGGTCTGGAAGGGCAGACACCCATTTCGATACCCAAACATGGGAGCTGGGCACCTCATTGGGGTGCTCAACGTCACAACCGGGGTCACGTGGTCTTAAAGCCCCCCCCCCCCGAGGGGCTGAATGGGCACAGGGATGCGGGGGGAAGAAGCCCCGAGGCCCGGGCTGCCCCAGGTGGCCGAACCCCGCCGCGCGCGCGCTGCTCCCCCCCGAACGTTCGCGGAGGAGCCGTTAGCATCGAATTCCAGCCGTTAACCGCCGCCCCCAGCCGCTAACGGGGCGGGCAGCCAGGCGTTCTCCCACCCAGCCCCCTCTCCCCGCCCGGGGGGCGGCTCCAGCGCGAGGGAAATGACCTGCCCCCGGTACCTGGCGGCTCTGCGCGGGGAGCAGCTGCTGCTGGAGCCGGCGGGCGGGGGTCGCCATCTCCGCAGACGCAGCAGGCAGGAGCGCAGCGGGGAGACGCCACCGGCCGCCGCCATGTCCGCTCTTCATCCCCGCCGCCCGCAGAGAGCCCGGGCCCCGCCTCCCTTCCACACCCCGAGGCGCCGCGCCGCGCCCCGGGCCCGCGGGCACAATGGCGGAGGAGCCGCAGCCGCGCAGGTGTCAGTGTAAGGCGGGAGCCCAGGGGCAGCGGCCGGTCACAGCCAGGTGGGGCTCTGGGAGCTGCAGGCCCCTCAGGGGGGCGAGTGCCCTGGCCCCAGGTGTGCCCATGGGCAGGTCCTCAAAGGTATTTAGGCCCCGCCCTCACTCCCCGTGACAGCAGGCGGAGACGGGCCCCTCTGGGCCTCAGGTCTGGACCCCCGATGGCCTGATCGCCCCTTCCCGCCCAGGGGTGCGGGAGAATAAACTCTTACCGACTGGGCGGTGTACTGCAGCAGTGGGGCCGGGGCGGCCCAGGTAGCGGAGTCAGAGAGTACGTTTACGCTGCCATTAAACACCTGTGGCTGGCCCCTCTCCCCAGGTTCCCGCTCCTGGGGCTACACAATCGCAGTGTAGAACGGGGGGCCAACGTGCTGCTCCGGAGCCACGTGCGGCTCTTCAGAAGTTAATATGCAGCTCCTTGCACAGGCACCGACTCCGGGGCTGGAGCTACAGGCGCCAACGTGCTGGGGGGTTCTCACTGCTCAGCCCCTGGCTCTGCCACAGGCCCTGCCCCCACTGCACCCCTTCCTGCCCCCTCCCCTGAGCCTGCCGTGCCCTCGCTCTTCCCACCCAGAGCCTCCTGCACAGCTGATCGGGAGGGAAGGGAGAGGGGGGTGCTGATCCGTGGGGCTGCTGGTGGGTGGGAGGTGCTGGGAGTGGGGCGGGGGGAACTGTTGGGAAGCTGCTGAGGTATTACTGTGGCTCTTTGGCAACGCACATTGTTAAATTCTGGCTACTTCTCAGGCTCAGGTTGGCCACGCCTGGTGTAGAGGTTCAGGCTCTGCCCTGGGGCTCTGCAAGGGTCCCAGAGGCCAGGCTCCAGCCCAAGTGCGAACATCCACACTGCAATGTTATAGCCTTGCAGCCCAAGTCAGACATGGTTCTGCGGCAGGTGTTTTATTGACATGTAGACGTATGCTAAGTGACTGGAGGATCAGAAAGAGATGTAAAATTACTGTTCAAAACCACCCTCCTCAGACATATGCTACAAAACCTTCCATCCCCACTGGGAAAACATCCCTCCAAAGCCAGGGCATCTTCTTCTGAACTAGTCAGACTCTGCTGGCCTGCAGTCATAGAAATGTATGGCTGAAAAGGGCGTTGAGATCCCGGATGTCATCTAGTCCAGCCCCCTGCATTGTTTTAACAAGATGAAATACGCAGGCAGGATTAGAATAAAAGCAGAGGATATTTCTGTATCGCAGACCTGACAGAACAAGTGCTAGCTGGGTAATAGCCTCCAGCACACCATGGTCTGCTGTTCTTAGTGATGTCATACATGTTGCCAGCTATTAATAAAATGCTATTTATTAGCAAACGTGTAAGTCATACAGGCTTATACATGCTCCTGCAATAGTTAATAATGGCAGCAAGCTAAGGATATAAAAAAAATTGGAAACAAATTTATAATTGTGGTATAAAGAACAAGTTCCAGGATCTTGTGCAAAAATGAGCGTCCTAACAAAAGAGGCAGGGATCACCACTGCTAAAATCTTATGAGAAATAACCTTAAAAATGATAAAACAAGGAAGGGGTTTCATTTCCTCTCATTGAAAGAAGGGAGCAGCATATTCTCACATTGTGATATCTAATACACCTCTACCCCGATATAACGCTGTCCTCAGGAGCCAAAAAATCTTGCCGCGTTATAGGTGAAACCGCGTTATATCAAACTTGCTTTGATCTGCCGGAGTGCGCAGCCCTGCCCCCCCAGAGCACTGCTTTACCGCGTTATATCTGAATTTGTGTTACATCGGGTCGCGTTATATTGGGGTAGAGGTGTAATACATGTATCAGAGGGGTAGCTGTGTTAGTCTGGATCTGTAAAAAGCAACAAAGAGTCCTGTGGCTCCTTACCTGTGGCTCCTTACCACAGGACTCTTTGTTGCTAATAATACATGTTTATGTACAATGCACAGATACAAAAGGATGCCTTATAGCCACTTATATATTGAGACTGTGTTTACGTAGGTGCTTAGAAAAATTACACTAGTCTGCATCTTAGTACATAGTGCCTCACTCACTGATGATTTAAATGTATCTTCATTATACACAGACCTGTTTTTTTATTTTTGCATTTCTTATTGTTCTAAATTAACAAATTCTTACTTTTAAAATTGTTTACAGAAAACAATTTTCCTTTCTCTCTCAGGGATAGGTCCACAGATCCTCAGTGGGGATCATAACCTGTCTGTAGATGTAGGGGGCAGAATCAAACTGATTGGACAACTGACAAGGAAATATTCTTTCACTTTCTGGAAACCCCCTCAGTTTTGTTCTGCCTTCTGTAGCTACTGACAGGGCGGTGGAATACAGTAGTTGCCTAGAATTACCACAGCACACAGACCACCACTATGATGGCTTAGATAACAGGCTAGAAGGATGGAGGAGAAAGGTCCAAACAGGAAACCAGACTGTCCGTCCTGCTCTGTGTCCTTGCCAGAGGGTGCAGGAGAGGTTTATGCCTTGGACACTCCAGCCTCCTTGTCTACCAAATCAGAAAGGTTTAGTTTTGGCCCCCTTACCCTGAGACAAGAGTTGGTTCCCCAGGAGTTCCCTCTCCAGCAGGGTCTGACAGCCAGGCCATATGAATGTCTTGAAGAATGGTAGGAAAATGAAGAGAGCTCTTCGGATGTCGGAGTTACAACAAAGGGCATTGGCCCAGCGTGTGGAAACAAAAGCAGAACCATCTGAATCCACAGACAGAGAAAGAAGCATCCTGGTCAGACCATTTTGGACGTGTGTCCTCCTGCAGTACAGGTCTCATCATCCCTCCTCCCCCTTCCCTCATTGTGGAATTCAGTCTCCCTCCTTAAGCCCCAGGGAAAGACAGGAATTCTGCATGGATGGGAGTTGAAGGGAATCTCCCCCTCAGGAAGACATTCCCTCTTGGGGAAGGGAGCTCTTGGATTTGGCACAAAAAGCATCTTTACTTCAGAAGGCTCATCTTGTGAGCCTCAGGCAGCAGTTGCAATGTCCCATATAGAACTTCTATCCACTCTCAAAAGGGCAAAGATAGAGAGACGTCTGTTAGCAGAAGAGGTTCTCAGGACTACTCATCTGACTCAGGTTCCCAATCTCCACCTCCTCTAAGTAGTAATATTTAAACAAGTTTTAAAATGTTCAGGAAATTACCTCCAAAACTTAGGAGACAACTGGCCTGTTCTGAAGATAGCCGCAGTACCTCGGATATCACCAAAGCGCATCAGAGCTAAAGGTTCTGCTCACAAAGTTTCCATACATGGAAAGAAAAACATAATAAAAGGAATTAAATAGAATTGTTATGTGTCTATTCTTCTCCATCATCATTTAATTCATTTTCATCCTCATATTCATGGGCATCACCAAAGAAAAGGAAGACTAGGAAATGCATTCAATCTAAGTCCAAGAGAGGAAAAAAAGAAGTCAAGAGGAAAGCCAGGATGTTCTTCACAGGAGGACTAAGTGAAACAAGAGGCTCTTTTTCCAACTGAATAATTTGAGACAATGTTATGAAAGGTGATGAGGATGAACCCATTAGAAAAGATTCTAAGGATTAAGAATAGAGGATTTGTACAGAAATTACAACAAAGTATTTTCAAAGTCTGAACCACACATTCCCCTTCATGCCTTTTTGGAAAAAGTAATTATGGTCAACTGGGAAACACCAGCAAAGTCTATGAGATTGTCCAAGCATGCCAAAAAATTCTACAACGTGCACTCTAGCAAAGCGGATTTTGTGTCTCTTCCCAAAGTGGACAGGGCAGTTTCAGCACTAATCAAAGACACTGCTGTCCCAATGAAAGGGGGCTTTTTCCCCGAAAGAACCCAATGACCGCAGAATGGAAATATCACTGTACTGTATGTTTGAGGATGCATCTTCCTCTCTGGTGGTTTCTGCTATGGCAACATATTTTGCAAGAGCAGTACTAGCCTGGACTGACAGTTGGGCAGCCACACTGCCAAAAAAGGCTAAGAAATAGTTACAGTAAGGTTCAGACTTAAAGAAAATCTCAGTGGCTTCTGTATTCATAGCCAGTGCAGCCAGGGATGCTTTGATGTTTTCAGCACACGCCATGGCCTTCTTTTTGTCCACAAACTTCTCACTCAAAGGAGAATGACTGGTATTTGCTGGATGTAAGGTGAACCTTAATGTTTTATCTTGAAAGAACTGAGAGCATAAGAAAAACAACAGCCTTAGTGGTCTCATTTCATCCAAGAATAAGAGGTGCTAAGGAATCTGAATCATCAGTCTCATGGTGGATATGCTGGTGCATTGCTGAGGAGTATAGAACAAAAGGACTTGGTCCTCCAGTGAGCATCAGAGCTCTCTCAATCTGAGTGGTAGCGGCACCATGGGCAGAGAAAGGGCAAGCCCCTTACAATTAAATCTGCATATATTTACCAAATTTTACAAGATAGATAGTCAATCTTCAGCTGTTGCTTTGGCAGGCTGGTCCTGCATGCTGTGGTGATTCCTTAGAATAAGGGAATTCTTTCTCTCAGTGACTTTATTTTGTTCTCTCTCTAAGAATTTTGTCACTTCTAAGACAATCCCACACTGAAGATCTGTAGACCTAACCCTAAGAGAGAACAGGACAATTTGTGGTTGCTTACCTGAAAAATGTTCCCTTTGAAGGAATAGGTCCATAGATCTGGCCCTACCTGGAAAAGGGAGATCTGTAACTTATGGTTAAAGTTCTCTGCAGTAGTTAATTTTTTCTTAAAGTTCATAATATTTTCTTATTGAATATCAGTATTGCAAGCTGCTGATGCAGCATAAGAGATTTGTGTTTTTTTTCTGGAGTTTGGAAGAGCTAGCTTTGGAAATATCTTCAAACTCAGGGGTTCTCTGGAAGGTGGGGACTAGTCCCTCATCAGTTGTCCAATCAGCTTTGATTCTGCCCCCTTCAGCTACAGACTGAGGATCTGTGGACCTATCCTTTAGAGAAAGGAAATTTTTCAGGTAAACAACCACAAAGTTTCCGCTTCTTTCATTCTAGACTTAGTTCAATGGAGTCAAACCCCTGCTCTGTTTGATGTATTTATGTGACCTGTGTACACAGATTCTGGAGAATTTAAACTTTTATTTAAGACAAAATGTTTCTATCCCTCTTAGTTGCAAAGTTAACCTTCCATAGAATCATAGAATATCAGGGTTGGAAGGGACCTCAGGAGGTCATCTAGTCCAACCCCCTGCTCAAAGCAGGACCAATTCCCAACTAAATCATCCCAGCCAGGGCTTTGTCAAGCCGGGCCTTAAAAACCTCCAAGGAAGGAGATTCCACCACCTCCCTAGGTAACGCATTCCAGTGCTTCACCACCCTCCCAGTGAAATAGTGTTTCCTAATATCCAACCTAGACCTTCCCCACTGCAACTTGAGACCATTGCTCCTTGTTCTGTCATCTACCACCACCAAGAACAGCCGAGCTCCATCCTCTTTGGAACCCCCCTTCAGGTAGTTGAAAGCAGCTATCAAATCCCCCCTCATTCTTCTCTTCTGGAAACTAAACAATCCCAGTTCCCTCAGCCTCTCCTCATAAGTCATGTGCTCCAGACCCCTAATCATTTTTGTTGCCCTCCGCTGGACTCTTTCCAATTTTTCCACATCCTTCTTGTAGTGTGGGGCCCAAAACTGGACACAGTACTCCAGATGTGGCCTCACCAATGTCGAATAAAGGGGGACGATCACGTTCCTCGATCTGCTGGCAATGCCCCTACTTATACAGCCCAAAATGCCGTTAGTCTTCTTGGCAACAAGAGCACACTGTTGACTCATATCCAGCTTCTCGTCCACTAACACCTAGGTCCTTTTCTGCAGAACTGCTTCCTAGCCATTCGGTCCCTAGTCTGTAGCAGTGCATAGGATTCTTCCGTCCTAAGTGCAGGACTCTGCACTTGTCCTTGTTGAACCTCATCAGGTTTTTTTTGGCCCAATCCTCTAATTTGTCTAGGTCCCTCTGTATCCGATCCCTACCCTCCAGTGTATCTACCACGCCTCCCAATTTAGTGTCATCTGCAAACTTGCTGAGAGTGCGGTCCACACCATCCTCCAGATCATTAATAAAGATATTAAACAAAACCAACCCCAAGCTTGAAACAAATATAAATCATTGCAACAATGGCTCTGAGAGGTGTGAACTCCCCCATATCCCATTCATCTCATGGGGATGCTGACACTAAGGCTTAATAGTGACACTTTATTAACTATTTCACTGAATTGTAACTATTTCATTGCTGATCATTTTAGCAGATAGAATGGGAAAGGGAGTGAGAGAACCACATGGGGGAAACTTGGAGTTGTTGAAGGGAGAGAAATTCAGAGAAGAGAAAGTAGGAGAGACACAAAGACAGGAAAAGCGGAGAGAAAGAAAGGAGGATGGGGAAAGAAGAGAACCAATGGGCAGAAAAAGGCAGTGGTCCTAAAGATGAGCATTAGAAATGGTTGAAATTTTTCAAAGGAAAAGTTTTTTCATCAAAGACCCTTTTTTCTAAAATGAAAATGTTGTGAAGCCCCTTTATTGTAATTGTCAACATCTTTATGTTTTATATACATTTTATCAAGTGTTATCAAAGTGATTACAAAAAGATTTCATTCACTAAAAACTTTTTCATGACCCCTCCCCCCCCTGTTTTCAAGCTACTCTAATCAGCATATTTTCCCACTAAGTGATGCTCAAGGTACATAGAACGTATCAATTAACTTTTGTGCAAGCTTCTCTTTGACATCAGTAGGAGTTCTGCTTTGAATATCCCACCCCATAGACCATGAATAAAAATGGAATTATGCCCTTTCCACTGTATGAGCTTGAAACCCTTGTACTTGATTATCGTCTTCCCTGCTCCCTCCTGGCTCTGCTACAGACTTCCTGTGTGACCTTGGGCAACTAATTTAATCTACCCTATGCCTCACTTCCCCCATCTACAAAATGGGAATAATACTTTCCTTCCCCACAGGGAGTTTGTGAAGATAAAATCCATTAATGATTGTGAGGCACTGAGATACTATGGTGCTGAGACCATATAAATACATAGATTATTGCAGGCTGCATCCATGAACACACCAATGTTGTCTGCTCCTACAAACATCTCTGAGATACTATGTGAACTTGAAATAAAGGCTGATCTCTAAGTAATACAGAAAAGAGATTCATTTACTGTAAACTACTTCTATTGTAAATTGGGGAAATACTTTGCCAAGTAACAAGAAAATGGAGGTGATTATGGTGAATGCTTGTCATTTATGGTTTCTCCAGGTCCGTGATCCTGGATTCTTAGATGTTGCCTGTAGTGATTTTGCAAAGAATAGTGGGGTGTACAGCTGTCCTGGTAGCAGATTTCTGGTAGTGGTCAGCAGAGCCACACAGCTATTAGCTTCCCACTATGCTGGGTCCCATAACCCAGTCCATTATAGCCCTGAAAGAGATTTCATTATTAAAAAGGTTTGTACCCTGTGTAAGATGGGAACATGCATGTCAGTCACTCTACATCTCATTAATTCAAAACACATGGGAAAAACTAACAAGTATGAATTATTTGGATTAATATCTCAGATATTTGTTATGTTAAAACATTTAAATGGCGAGGCATTAAAAAGGATGGTTAAACAATATATCTCTGCTATCTTTCATGCCTGCAACACCACAGATAAGTGGTTCATCAATAAAGATGCACTTGACTCAGCTGGAGGAGAAAATACACGCTATCCTTCTAAAAGAACAGATTCACCATATTAAAAGATAGTTTGTGTGCCAAAACACACATGAAAATAGTTTGTGATTACTTATTCATTTTCCAGCTCATTATTGCTTTCAGTGGTCACATAATTCACACAAATAAATGAAAAAAATGCATATTACTCAAAAAATCTCCAGGTTTTTGGACCTTCAGTCTTGAGATTTATGTCAAAACAAGGTCTAAAGGTTCCCATTCTGCACAGTCATTGTGATCTCCTCATTTACCTGTATGCAAGATTGTATATCACAGCGACTCCCCCATCCCTCGCACTCCCATAAAATCAACGTCTATTATGGGACAGCGGCAAAGAGTCCTGTGGCACCTTATAGACTAACAGACATATTGGAGCATGAGCTTTTGTGGGTGAATACCCACTTCATCAGATGCAAGGGACAGTTACAGAAATCAAAGTACTTGTCAGGTCTGTTTAGAAAACAATGCATGGTATAAAACTAAACACTAGATGGCAGCAATTACATGAGTTCAGGGGCTATGTTAGTTAAATGTTACTGATCCACACTATTGCATATTTCCAGTTCTTGTGCAACTTTCTATGTAAACAGCAGTACAGTACTTTGGGGAAAAACACTTGAAATGCACAAACTAGTCTTTAAAAATGTCACACATACTACAGTAACAGTGGATTTAGCTAAGACCATCATGATGTAAAATAGAGAAAATTAATCACAAGAAATAAGATCCTCAAATCTTTCTGTTAATGTTAGTATTAGAATCTCCATAACGATCTTTCTGACAGATAATGGCAGTGCAATATATCTAATGCGAGAACAACTGGAGGCCACACAGCATGTACATAGCTGATGACATCTGAAGTGGCAAATACACATAAATTCCTCTGCAAGAACTACATTCATGAGAGAGCAGCTGTCTTCAGTGGGAGCTGTGGGGAGATCAGCATCAGGCCACTTATTTAGGCACTTAAATAAAGATATAGGCAGCAAACTTTAGGCACGCCTTCTCAAAAATCTTTAGAGACTAACAAATTTATTTGAGCATAAGCTTTTGTGGGCTACAGCCACTTCTTCGGATCCTGTTCTTTTTGTGGATACAGACTAACACGGCTGCTACTCTGAAACCTGTCAAAAATAGTTGTCTCTGTAACCATATAACCACTAGGTGTCATCAGAGTTTACACCAGGGGTCGGCAACGTTCAGCACGCGGCTCGCCAGGGTAAGCACCCTAGCGGGCAGGGCCAGTTTATTTACCTGCTGACGCAGCAGGTTTGGCCGATCGTGGCCCCCACTGGCCGCGGTTCGCCATCCCGGGCCAATGGGGGCGGCAGGAAGTCGCGGCCAGCACATCCCTCAGCCCGTGCCGCTTCTCGCTGCCCCCATTGGCCCGGGACGGCAAACCGCGGCGAGTGGGGGCCGCGATTGGCCGAACCTGCCGCGTCAGCAGGTAAATAAGCTGGCCCAGCCCGCTAGGGTGCTTACCCTGGCGAGCCGCGTGCCGAATGTTGCCGACCCCTGGTTTACACCAATGGGAATTAGTTTAATTATCGTATTATTCCCACAAGAAAGTCTGTCTTGTAAAAAATATATGATTTTTCCTAGAATCAGAAATGAAAGAATTCTTGACTAAAGGATAAGCTGGAGTCATCTGCACATGTTAGAGATTAGCAGACAATAAACTATCTTCTACCTCAACTACTTACTGATGCCTTTCTTTAGTCACAGAACTACCAATGCTAAAACGGCATTTGCTGCCCTCAAAGATCCAATGCTTCTGGGAATGATGGTCTAGCAATTACTAAACCAGCATTGTTTGGCACAGAAATGTCATTCTGGGGAATGGAACACTGGAAGCAATGACATGAATAAAGTAGATTGAGCCCTTGGCTGACAGCATGCTCTGCCTGTGTTGTATTATCATCTGTGTGTTCATCCAGCAAATAGATGAGCTGTTTTCCCATTTAGTTTTATGTCTATTTGAAGTTATTACTGTAGCATTGTTGATACATGAAGTGATATACTTGATCATCACACTTTAAAAAAAAGATATTAATGACACACAGCATTGACGTATACAGTAAAGGGGTTTAACATGTATAGGCCATTAATACTACCCTATCTAAAACACTTGGTTTAAACTGTGCTTGCATGCTGTCTTTCAGGTAGTATCTAGTGGTGCTTTCTTTTAAATGGATATAATTGATAATCTTGCATAGCAGTAGCAAATAAACTGATGTGTTGAAATATACAGAAATGGGGCATTATGTACAGTCTGCAAGGAGGGAGGGGGGAAACCGGAGCACTCTCCAAAAGTTCAGAAAAATTAAAAATTGGCCATCTTGAACATTTTCCTTATAGAATCATAAACACTAGAGGTATTAGACATAGTCAGTAATCTAGTCTGTCTGACTGCCTGTGCAGAATGGTCCCTGCAATATAGTTCCTTGAGCTTTCTCTCATTTTTAAAACTCTCAAATAGTGGGGTTTCTACCATTTTTATTGCCAGCCTAATAGGTTGCACTGCCATAAAGTTTTTCCCGATATTCATTCCAATTTTTTCTTTTTAATTTCATACTATTACTCCCTTTGTACCACCATAAATGTTACCTCTCCACCTTAGTTTTCACATACTTACAATATTTATGGGTGTCCTGTTTCCTTCCCCACTCTTAGCCATTGCTTAACCAAGATATTGTTAATCTTTTTTACCAAGATGTTGTATCCATTTTTAATCTTATAGATTAAAATCAAATGTTCCCTTGTCACCTAAAGTGATCCTGCCTACTAAATTAAAGCTTCTCCTTCTCCTACCATATTTCTTAACACAGGAGTTACAGGAGTCCCCTTAAAAATAATAGAAAATAAAATATTCTATGTGAAATATAAAATGTTTTGCTCATAGTTTGGGGACCCATATAGGCCCTTAACTCAGAATGAGTTGGCTTGAACATTGCTTATAGAAAAAAATTGTGAGTCTCTAACGATAACATATATTTATACAGTGTTCTTAACAAAAGAACCACTGGATGCTTAACAATAAACACTTAAAAGCAGCAGCAAACATATATTCCTTCAACTTGATTTTAAGTGACATCACGGTTTGAGTATTTTGAATGGAAACAGGACCTGAGTACCATAATCTATGGGCACAATGACAAAGCTGTGATTTCCATTGTCATGAGGTTATTACCAGAACAAACCAAGTAACATACCAATTCAGTTAATAATGAACTGTTAGAAATGTATAATAGGAGAACATGGTTCAAATATGCTCGACCACTATAGGGAGACAGGTATAGCTGGAACAACATAAGTGTAAAAGGTTTAGCATCTAATTGGAGATGGAAGTATGCAAAGGTTTGAGAAAGACCCTGGGCATACACAGTCTCTATTACCAAGGATAGCCACAGTAACCCCAAGTAGAACTGAAGATTGTTTCAAATCGGAGAGAGTTGTATCCCTAAATCTCAGTGTGACGGTCGGGGTTCAGGAACAAAGATTGTGGAGTGATAAAATAAGAAATTTAAATCTCTGATACTGGCCGAACATAATTTGATGTGCTGGTTTGGTTGATTGGGGTTTTTTTAGATTAGATTGGCTGGGATCAGAGAGCTATAGACACAGAAGTGACATTGGAGCCATGATCAAGCCCTTGGCCCGCTACCCCTTCCTACTTCTCCACATGGGCACCAATGATACTGCCAAGAATGATCTTGAGTGGGTCATTGTAGATTATGTGGCTCTGAGAAGAAGGATAAAGGAGTTTGAGGTGTAAATCGTGTTCTCGTCCATCCTCCCTGTTGAAGGAAAAGGCCCAGGTAGGAACCATCAAATTGTGGAGGTAAATGCGTGGTTACGCAGATGGTGTTGGAGAGAGGGCTTTGGATTCTTCAACCATGGGATGTTGTTCCAGGAAGAAGGATTGCTACGAAGTGATGGGATCCACTTAACGAAGAGAGGGAAGAGCATCTTCACAGGCAGGCTTGCTAACCTAGTGAGGAGGGCTTTAAACTTGGTTCGCTGAGGGATGGAGACCTAAGCCCTGAGATAAGTGGGGAAGTGGGATACCGGGAGGAAACACAAGGAGGAGTGTGCAGCAGGGGAGGCCTCCTGATTCATACTGAGAAATCAGGGCAATCGGCTAGTTATAATAGGTGCCTGTACACGAACACAAGCAGCCTGGGAAACAAGCAGGAAGAATTGGAAGTCCTGGCACAATCAAGGAACTATGATGTGATTAGAATAACAGAGACTTGGTGGGGTAACTCACATGACTGGAGCACTGTCATGGATGGTATAAACTGTTCAGGAAGCACAGGCGGGGGAGAAAAGGTGGAGGAGTTGCACTGTGTGTAAGAGAGCAGTATGATTGCTCAGAGTTCCAGTATGAAACTGGAGAAAAGCCTGTTGAGAGTCTTTGGGTTAAAGTTTAGAGGCAAGAGCAACAAAATGGTGATGTCGTGGTGGGCGTCTGCTATAGATCACCAGACAAGAGGGTGAGGTAGACAAAGCTTTCTTCAGACAACTAACTGAAGTTTCCAGATCACAGGCCCTGGTTCTCATAGGGGACTTCAATCACCCTGACATCTGCTGGGAGAGCCATACAGCAGTGCACAGACAATCCAGGAAGTTTTTGGAGAGTGTTGGTGACAACTTCCTGGTGTAAGTGCTGGCAGAACCAACTAGGGGCCATGCTCCTCTTGACCTGCTGCTGACAAACAGAGAAAAAGTGGGTGACAACCTGGGCAGCAGTGATCATGAGATGGTCGAGTTCAGGATCCTGACAAAAGGAAGAAAGGATAACAGCAGAATACGGACCCTGCACTTCAGAAAAGCAGACTTTGACTCCCTCAGGGAACTGATGGGCAGGATCCCTTTGGAGGCTAATATGAGGGACAAAGGAGTCCAGGAGACCTGGATTTATTTTAAAGAAGCCTTATTGAGAGTGCAGGAACAAACCATTGTGATGTGCAGAAAGAATAGAAATATGGCAGGCAACCAGCTTGGCTTACCAGAGAAATCTTCGGTGAGCTTAAACACAAAAAGGAAGTTTACAAGAAGTGGAAACTTGGACGGATGACTAAGGAGGAGTATAAAAATATTGCTCAAGCATGCAAGGGTGTAATCAGGAAGGCCAAAGCACAATTGGAGTTGCAGATAGCAAGGGATGTGAAGGGTAACAAGAAGGGTTTCTTGTATGTTAGCAACAAGAAGGTGGTCAAGGAAAGTGTGGGACCCTTACTGAATGGGGGAGGCAACCTAATGACAGATGATGTGGAAAAAGCTGAAGTAGTCAATGCTATTTTTGCCTCAGTCTTCACAGACAAGGTCAGCTCCCAGACTGCTGCACTGGCCAGCAGAGTATGGGGAGGAAGTGAGCAGCCCTCAGTGGTGAAAAACAGGCTATCGGGGGAGGTCCCGGACGATTGGAAAAAGGAAAATATAGTGCCCATCTTTTAAAAAGAGAAGAAAGAGAATCTGGGGAACTACAGACCGGTCAGCCTCACCTCAGCCCCCGGAAGAATCATGGAGCAGATCCTCAAGGAATCCATTTTGAAGCACTTGAAGGAGAGGAAGGTGATCAGGAACAATCAACATGGATTCACCAAGGGCAAGTCATGCCTGACCAACTTAATTGCCTTCTATGAGATAACTGGCTCTGTAGATATGGGGAAAGCGGTGGACATGATATACCTTGACTTTAGTAAAGCTTTTGATACAATCTCTCACAGTATTTTTGCCAGCAAGTTAAAAAAGTATGGATTAGATTAATAGACTGTAAGGTGGATAGAAAGGTGGCTAGATCGTCGGGCTCAATGGGTAGTGATCAATGGCTCAATGTCTAATTGGCAGCCAGTATCAAGCAGAGTGCCGCAGTGGTTGGTCCTATTTCAACATCTTCATTAATGATCTGGATGATAGGATGGATTGCACCCTCAGCAAGTTTGCGGATGACACTAAGCTGCAGGGAGAGGAAGATACGCTGGAGGGTAGGGATAGGGTCCAGAGTGACCTAGACAAACTGGAGGATTGGGCCAAAAGAAATCTGATGAGGTTCAACAAGGACAAGTGCAGAGTCGTGCACATAGGATGGAAGAATCCATGCACTGCTACAGGCTGGGGACTGACTGGCTAAGCGGCAATTCTGCAGAAAAGGACCTGGGGATTACAGTGGACGAGAAGCTGGATATGAGTCAACAGTGTGCCCTTGTTGCCAAGAAGGCTAACGGCATATTGGGCTGCATTAGTAGGAGCATTCACAGAGGTTCTGTGTTATGTTTTCATCCTCCCAGATGTTGATGATCACGCTGTGGAACGCTGCTAGTCCTGCTGGACCTGCTGCTTTGTATATCTCTGCTGGAATCCCATCTTTTCCAGGAGCTTTCCCTGAACTCATCTGGCTAACAGCTTTCTTAATCTCATCTATAGTAGGCGGAAAGCCAAGATCTGTCAGAGCAGGTTGTTGTGGAATTTCATTGAGGACAATATTATTCACGGTTGATGGTCTATTGAGAAGGTTGCTGAAGTGTTCTCACCATCTTTCGTTGATGCCTTCTTTATCTTTAATCAGCGTTGTGTTGTCTAATGAGAGCAATGGGGTGGTCCTTGGTTTAGAAGGTCCATAGACAGACTTAATAGCACTGAAGAACATCTTTAAGTTGTGGGTCTCAGCATAGTGCTCAATTTCTTTGGCTTTGCTCTTCCACCAGTTGTCTTGTATCTGACGGAGGTCTTTCTGTGTTTTGCTCTGAAGGTACTTGAAATGTTCCCGCTTAGAGACTGAGGAGGGATCATTCTGCCATTCGATAAGGGCTTCTCTTTATTTCCACTTTCAAAGCAGAATGTGGAAACTATAGAGGCATATCCCTCCTCTCCATTGGAGGGAAGATCATCGCCCGCATCATCTTGAACTGCCTAATAGCCAGTATTTCCGAGGCAAATCTACCTGAAAGTCAATGTGGTTTTTGACCTAGCCAGAGCACAGTCGACATGGTGTTTGCTGTCAGACAAATACAAGAGAAGTGCATTGAACAGAACATGCACCTGTATGCTGTCTTCATAGATCTGACAAAGGCATTTGATACCATCAACAGGGAAGCCCTTTAGACCATTCTAACATGACTTGGCTGCCCAAGAAAATTTGCCCAGATTATACGCCTTTTTCATGACAACATGACAGGCGAAGTATTGTCTGATGGAGCCACATCAGCCCCCTTTAACATCACCAACGGCATGAAACAAGGATGTGTTCTCTCTCCTGTCCTATTTAACCTGTTCTTTGCATGTGTCCTTAACCATGCAATGAAAGATATGGACCGAGGTATATACTTGAAATACCGGCACGATGGTTCACTTTTTGACCTCCGTCGCCTGAATTCAAAGACTAAGACAGTGCAGAAACTCCTTCTTGAGGCACTCTTTGCTGATGTCTGTGCCCTCATGGCTCACACTGAAAATGATCTTCAACACATTGTCAACAAGTTTGCTGAGGCCTCACAACTTTTTGTACTAACTATCAGCATCGGAAAGACAGAAGTTCTCCATCAACCTGAACCTGGATCAAATGCTTCTGTCCCGAGTATCTCCATTGACGGCACTCAGCTGAAAGTAGTGGAGAACTTTAAATACCTGGGTAGTGTCATATCCAGTGATGGATCACTGGATAATGAGATCAATGCACGAATATCCAAAGTAAGCCAGGCACTTGGCTGTCTGCTTGTTAAAGTTTTAAATCATCACAACATCCGGATGTCAACAAAACTGCTTGTGTACAGAGTTGTTGTTCTTTCATCTCTTTTGTACGGGTGCGAAACATGGACACTGTATAGGCATCACATCAAGCAGCTCGAAGCATTTCACATGCACTGCCTCCGCAACACCATGAAGATCCGCTGGCAAGACAAAGTGCCCAATCTCGAGGTCCTCGAGAGAGCCCAGATGACAAGCATCGAAATGATGATCATGAAGTCACAGCTACGTTGGACAGGTCATGTCAGCCGCATGGATGCCAACAGAATTCCCCATCAGCTTCTGTATGGTGAGCTCACCCAGGGCATCCGGCATATAGGTCGTCCACGGAAACGTTACAAGGACACCATCAAAGCCAATCTGCAGTACAGCAGTATCAAACCTAGGGATCTTGAGGACGCCGCCAGCGACAGAACACAGTGGCGTGCAACAGTCAGAAATACCTGCATCGCCTTTGAGGAAGACCGCTGCCGGCGTCTACAAGAGGCACACGAACAACGTCACAGAGCATCAGAAGCGCACAATCCACTGACCACAAACTTCCCATGCACCATCTGCAGCAAAATGTGCACCTCTAGAATTGGCTTGTACAGTCATCAGAGGGCACACCATGAGACCAACAATAGATGACCTGCACAGATTTTGTCATCATCGGATCGATGGACTACCAAGAAGAAGTAGGAGCATTGCCAGCAGATCGAGGGAAGTGATTATTCCCCTCTATTCGGCACCGATGGGGCCATATCTAGAGTATTATGTCAGATGTAATACTGGAAGGATGTGGACAAATTGGAGAGAGTCCAGTGGAGGGCAACAGAAATTATTAGGGGGCTGGGACACATGACTTACAAGGAGAGGCTGAGTGAACTGGGCTTATTTAGTCTGCAGAAGAGAAGTCTGAGGGGGGATTTCAGAGTAGAGCAGGGGAACCAAAAAGTAATGGTGGTTGAATGCTCACTGGAAGAGAGATTCATGGAGGTTTGACACGTCAGTACCTTGTGCAGATACAGTCTGCTATGATCAGCTGGAGAGTTTTGGAAAATATAATTGATTTGGATATATGAAAACACACAGCTGATTTTGAATACTGTCTCTTTTGGAAAAATAAGAATTTTCAGAAGAATTCTTTTTGAAAGCTATATTTTCAAAAATGAAACAAAGAACAAACAGATTATTTATATGACTTGGGGCAGGGATTGTGTAAAGGAAGTGTAATAACTTAGACAGCGCTGACCAGAGTTTTCTTGGCCAGCCAAGCTACACTGGGCAAAACGAAACATCAGGTGATTGCAGATTCAGATTACAACAAACATTGAAAGTAGCTCTGTTTATGTCTGTATTTGAAATATGCTCATCATCATTTGCATTTGGTTGTTGTAAAGATTTATTTATTTTTTATCTTGTCAGCATCAGCATGATTCCCTTTCTAAACTGGAGAGTTTAATACCCTAACATGAACTTATAGAGATAACAATTCAATTAATATTTAGGGAAAACAGACAATTCACTAGTTTATAAGAACACATAATACTTGATATAATGGTGTGTTGTATAATACTGCTATTGCATGCTAATTAGATAAATTTACATTTTGTTAGGCAAATAAGAAAATTAGCATTTTTTTCAAAAAGCCACTGATCCTACACTTATAAAATACAGAAGAATCTGTTCAGGACAGGCAGGAAGTGAAAAATGCAAAAAATCAATAAGTCACAGGTGGATTTACAGCTGGTGAGAAGGAACTTTGACAGTGCCAAACAGATTAAAATAGCCGGGATCATCTATGCTGGGGTGCATGGGAGCTGGCAAAGGGCTAGAGCAGAGAGCCATGCTGTTGGCAGGAAGGGGAATGTGAAGGAAGCTGCTGAAAGGGTCAGACCTCCTTCGCTAGTAAATATAATTAATCTCTCACTACTGTGTGAAATGCAAGGCCAGATTCCTCCCTAGTATAGCTCCATTCCCAGAATAGCTCCATTGAAAACAGCAGATGAATTTCACCCACAGTAACTATGTTCTACACAGAAAACCTGCATTTTTTCCTTTATGCTTATTGAGCACAACTGTCTGTAAATGAAGGGAATAAGAAACAGTCTGATACACCTCCTTATTTAACCCACCCTGGCCAAGAACTTGAGACTTTGCCAGGGCCTTCCTGGGAACACTTTAAACTTTTTCTTCATTTAAAATGGTGACAAACAATTAACATTCAATGATAATTCAATTAAAAAAAATGAATCATAAATATTTGATAGATTTTCTTAAGCATCAGGTATGCCTCCATTTTTTCTCTTCAATTGAGTTTCAAGAAATTCAACTTTTTTTCTGCAAAGAAATATTCACTCAGATAATTGCAACAAAAAACACACTCAGCATTATTGGTATCCATCATCAAAACTTCCCTGGTAGAACTAGTAATTTATAGTTTGTCATTTATAGACAATTCTTCAGCTTCCAATGTTCTTTTCAGTTATTCTTCCATATCTTTGTATGTTATAAACAGCCCTTTTATAAACAGAGGTATTTATTCTTAATCATATTTATTACCATAGTGTCTAGGGACCAACCAAGAATGGCCCCTATTGTATCAGTAACTCTACAAACCAGAACTCTGACCAGAAACCCACTTTCCGGTTACACCAAATTTAGGCCAACAAAAATGGCCATAAGTGTGAAGTGACCTGCAACAAATGATTTCTGGTCAAAAGCCCTGTGATCCCTGCGTTTGGCCTACCCTAATATTTTCAGATGACTCAAATGGCTTTACAAGCTACTGTGTATGTTTGCTCTATATATTACAAATGTATGTCCTATATATTTATGCTTAACACTTTCCCCATATATTATACAGATATGAACCTTGAAAAAGGAAACTAAAACTTTTGGGAACTTTTTTGGAAGCATTTACCAGTTAGAGACAATTACTAAATAAATGGGACAATTTGTTTATATTTACTTTCTAGTGCCATTAGCTGTTTTTGTTCTTGGGTCATGAACCCCTGTTCCAGCAACAACAATATATAAATGCTGAAAAAAGTGAAAATCCAGTCTTGCACAATAATATACTCCCTGACCACAAACTAATCCGTTAAACAGACTGCAATAATGAATATCTGCCCAAGACAGGGGAAGGAAGAAATATGTCTAAGAATGATCATTGAGCCAAACTTTTAAAGTATAATAAAAATAATTGGAAAGTAGCCTCAGAGAAGCAAAATGAGTGTTTCAGAACCAAGAAAGGGCTGATTTTGTCAACCTTTTGGCTCAAATGTTTGGCTCGAACTATTGCCAGTACCCGCACTTGAAAGATTATCCCTTGAACAAGTTGGGTTTGCACATGTACATCCTGTCACCTACATGCGCAAGTGATAATGCTGAAAAGCATACCTGTGCAAAGATGGGCATGCACACACTGGACCTGTGCTGAAGATGTGTCAGTTTGGGTCTCCTCCAGTAGCTCTGTTTTCCTGTCTTGTTCTCTTTGTTTGCTGTTCTTTGATACTTATTTTTAAAAAATCTGTGCTTTATTTTGCCTTTATTTGGGAATAACACTGGTACTTTGCTTCTTATTATGTGAAGATGACATTCTCATTGGAAAGGATAGCATCTTTCCCTTTGTCCACCCACACTCAGAGCCCTGAGATTTGCTACTTATCACTTCTCTGATCAAGTAAGACTAATCATAGCTCCCTGGAATCCATCAGTGCTGCTCCTGTCCTGAGACACACCGAGAGGTTTCTACATACCTGGGTGAGGCACTTCCCCAAGGAGTGAAGACTGTCTACTCAGCACATCCCAGCATTTGTGGGTGTAGTACTGCAGTAGCCTTTTTGCTCTTGGATCTTCTGTGTAAGCAGCCAGAGGCTTATCGCTTCAAAAAGAAAATCTTCAAGTCTGCAAGTGGTAGCAATTAAACTATGAACCTTTCTTTTCATTGAAAATAGGAAGGGATACAAAGAGGAATGGTTTGATACTTTGAGATTAAAGAGTTACAGGGGCTTTATGCTGATTTAGCATATATTCAAGTGGGAGCTGCAAAGGAAAACAAACCAAAAATATAACAACCTTACAACAGCAACAAATCCACATTGCCAGTTTGTTGGTTTTTCCTTTGTTCACATGAGTAAGGAGCATTCAGCACTGTTGGGGTTCAGAGGAGGCACCGTTAATTGGTGTTCTCCAGGTTATACAGCTCACCCGTGCCTAGAGACTAATGACACATTTCACGAAGATTTACTAACATTTTACTCACAGTACAATCTAAGTGAGCCATGATACCAAGGACATTGAAGTTCTTCTAAGGGATGTGGAGTCTTGGTTCACATCTAACGCCAACTACTCTAACATCAGTAAGGAAAAAAAACCTATGTGAAAAAATAAAATCAGATTCACAGCTGCAAAATTTAAATCTCACTACACCAAGAGAGACATAGTGCATATTAGAATTAGAAAAATATGTTTTAGCAACCACTACAGCAAATAAAAGATACAGGAGAAGGTATAAATACAAGAAAGGATGGGGGTTGCTTTACCAAGTGTTAGGTCAGTCTAACAAGATATCTCGTTAGACTGACCTAACACTTGGTAAAGCAACCCCCATCCTTTCATGTATTTATACCTGCTCCTGTATCTTTTACTTCATACATCTGCTGAAGTGGGTTTTAGCCCACGAAAGCTTATGCCCAAATAAATTGGTTAGTCTCTAAGGTGCCACAAGGACTCCTTGGTTTTTTTTGCTGATACAGACTAACACAGCTACCCCTGAAACCTGTCACTACAGCAAATGAAATACTTTTAAGATGCCCTGTCTTGAAAGTATTTATGCTTCTAGAAAAGTAGATTGAATATATTGATACAATGTAGTATTCAATGTGAATGGAGAAGGAGGGGAAGATCTTTAGGAGAACCACACGTATCCTTCCACAGTACAGTTTTCAAAAAACTCCTATTGCAATTCTTGCAATCTGACCCATGCCAAAGACAAAACATCAGAAGTATTTTTTATAAACCCAGGGCTCAATCACCTCTAGCAGGAATGGTTTGGCAGTATCCAGAGAAAGGGTGACTCCGAAGCCAGAAAAATCAGCCTCGCTTTCCCTTTGATCTGAGAGCCCCCTCCAGCATGTCTCTGATCAGTGCATTGCACAACAATATTCCTGTTTTACGTACAGGCATCTTTTTGAAGTACCAAGATCATATATAAATGTGTTATGCTGAAAACCACATAATTACTACTGTTGCCCAGGCCAGTCCAGACAAAGCTGCCAATCTTGCAGCCTCAACCCCCGAGGTTGTTATAATTATATACGATCTTTGTTAAGACTTGCCTTAGGAAGCCATTTGGAATGCATATCAACAACTTTATTGAACCTACGTACCAATGAACAATGCTACAGATTTTCATTTGCTAGTAGCTGGTGTTCTTTATATATGCTATCTACAAGTCCAGCGATAGGTTTCTTTTATCTAAAAAATTCATCATATTTTGCTGTTCATGCTTCAGAGCTGAGCGTTATTGAATGTGAGCTGCTTCATGCTGAGAGCTTTGCAGTGATAACTTGAACTCATTGGGGAATCAGAATGCATCCCCTTAGGGCTTGTCTACATGGGGAAATTGACTGGAAGAGCTATTCCGCAATAGCTATTCCAGTCAATTTCTCTATGTAGGCAAGCCCTAATCTAGCCTTGGCTGGCACCTCTGCATGAAAAATTTTAGCCACTACTCCCCATGACTCAATGCCCTAGTTCTAAACGTTACCATTTAATGAGAGGAATTATGTTCTTGTGGTGAAGGCACTGCGCTGGGATTCAGAAGAGCTGAACTTTCAAAAGAAAGTGTTGCCAACTTCAATGACTGTATCATTAGCCTTGTGCTATTTGGTGTTTTTTTCCTGAAGCCCCAGCTACTGGAATCAAGTGATTATGTGAGAGTCTTAATTTTCACTATAAAAAAATAGGTTTCTGGCCCTCATGGTTGCAGAGAAAAACTTGATGCCTAAAGGCTAACTCCTATAGTTATTTTTGTTTAAATAATAATATTTTTAAGCCAATCTCATTTGGGAACTTGACATGTGAATTTGGGAATCTTAGGTTGGCATTACTACATTAAATACCACAATAAGCGACGAGGTCTTTTGAAGCGCTCACGTTCATGGTGTTCTTTTGACAATCTGGTCACGAGTGTCTCATTGGGAGTTTCTGGGTACTGAGCACCACTGAAAATCTGTCCCTTATTTAGATACCTAAACAGGAGCAGAGCTCTTTTGAAAATATAGCTACAAGTGGATAGGGTGACCAGACGTCCCGATTTTGTCGGGACTGTCCCGATATTTGCTCGTTTGTCCCGCGTCCCGACCAATGTTTGGTCGGGACACTGGACAAACAAGCAATTTTTGCCCTCCGCTCTGGCTCGCGCCCCCTCCCTCGCCCCAACTCCGCCCCCTCCTTCCCCCATTGGATAGCTCCCCAAATCCTCGGCCTGGCCCCACCCCTCAACTGCCCCATTGGATCCCTCCCCAAATCCCCACCTCTTTCCGAAGCACGCCGCATTCCTCCTCCCTCCCAGGCAAGCGCTGGAGGGAGGAGGCCCGGGGACAGCGGGATGAGTCCGGCCTGGCCCTGGCCCAATCGCAGGCAGGAGGGCGGGGGGGGTACCTGCAGGGGGGCAGCCCCGGGTCCAGCCTGGGGAACCGGCTCCCTACGCGCCCATGGGTGGGGGGGGCAGCAGCTGCCCGCGTGGGGACTCCGGTTCCTCGGGGCTTCACCTCCGCCACGTGCGCCCCGGCCCCGGAGGGGTGTAGTTGGCGCTGGGTGCCAGGCAGATGCCTCTGCCTGACACGCGGCGAGGGAGAGGCGGAGTAGCAGCTCGAAGGGACGGTCGGGCTGCACTCCCGGGCCCGCGGGGAGCTGGAGCCTGCCAGGGAAGGGGCTGCCACACGCTGGCGCGCCCGCGGCCAGCCCAGGACGGTCTCCGCGCAGGGACTTGGCGGGGGTGCTCCCCCTGTCCGTGCCCATCTCCGCGGCATCGGGCTCCGGGCGGGGGTTGTTGCATCCCGGGACCCGGGGGCCGCTGTTTACCAGCACCAGCCTAGGCGCTTCCCGCTTGTTCGTGCTTTTTTTTTCTCCCTACCGGCTTTTTTATTTTTTGGCTCCGCCCCCTTCCCTTCCCCCCCCCCCCCCCCTCCCCTGCGTCCCGATATTTCGCCTCTCTGATCTGGTCACCCTACAAGTGGATGTGCAGAGCATTTGAAAATCTGGACCTAATCTCTTTGGAATATTTGACCCATACTCTATCCCTGTTTGTAAAACAGAAAGAATCTTTCACAGGGGTGATAGAAGGATACATTCATTAACAGTTGTGGAGCACAGATACCGCAGTGATGAATAGCTTACAAATAAATGTCACCGTAGCCCTGAACCTTCCCCAGTTCTCTTAGCTGGCATAGCAGAGTTCTGAATCCTGGGCTTTGCAGAAGGGGAGGCTTTTGCAGGATAGCCCCAGAAGACAGACAGGTCATCTTTGAGAGTTGTGTAACATCCCAAGGATAAACCCTGGCCAGGAGTTTACAATCATCAAAGAAGAGCCTGCCCTTGGAACACAGTCAAAAGTCCCTTCCCTAAGACTTCTAAGCCAGGTGAGGGCTTAGTGAGGCCAGTGATTAGCTCCCAAAATCCTAATAACCGGTTCCCTACCGGGTCCTTGGCGGCACTTCGGCGGTGGGGGGGCCTTCACTCGCTCCAGGTTTTCAGCGGCATTTTGGCAGTGGGTCCTTCACACACACACACCCCGCCGCCAAAGTGCCACTGAAGACCCGGTAGGGAACCACGTGGTGAGTACAAGCCCCACGTGCCTGTCTCCCCCCTGCACCCATCCAACCCCAACCCACTTCCTGCCCCCAACTGCTCCCCTCAAAACCCACAACCCATCAACCCCCCTGCTCCTTGTCCCCTGACCACCACCCCCACCCTAATTGCCCCCCAGGACTCCACCCCCGACCCAACTCGCCCCACTCCCTGTCCCCTGACTGCCCTGACCCCATCCACCACCACCCTGACAGACCCCTGGGACTCCCACACCAGCTCACCACCGAGTGAGGCCCTGTGTGGTGAAGCTAGGCAGCACAGACTGTTGGGTAAATCTGTGAGCTAGAGACCCAGGGAGAAATGGAGTCAGTCTGTATCCTACCTTCTAATAAAGAAAGAATCATATTTCTATTCACCATATTTTAAACTGGAAATTAGTCACACATTTTTAACAGTGAGGGTAATGAACCACTGAACAAATTACCAAGGGATGGGTAGATTTTCCCTTTTGACATTTTTAAATCACAGTGAGTTGTCTTTCTAAAAGATATGCCCTAGTCAACCACAAGTTATTAGACTAGATACAGGAATTGCTGGGTGACATTCTATGGCTTGTGTAATGCAGGAAGTCAGACAAGCTGCTCATAATAGTCCTTTCTGGTCTTTGACCTATGCCTGGAGTCCGTTCTCTGCTATAAAGCTTTGCCAACCCCCAAATCTTTCTCAATTTTGGAAATGAACCCACAGCATCCTGGGACAGGAATTAGGGATTAACTGCTCTTTGACATTGTGCTCCCTTTATTCAGTTAGCTGCAAGCTCATTTTAATTTTTTCCCCTTTTAGAAGCTTAGTCCCTGTTCGTGCACCATTGAAATCACCGAGTTTTGCCATTGACTTCAATCAGAGCTGGAGCTGGCCCTGAGATGGAGCCTATAGCCGGTGTAGCTACCGGCTATAGGCTGCAACCTCCAGAGGGTACCATAATCACACATACACAAGCGGGTATGGTAGTTCATTCACTAACGGCCCACAGTACACATATATAATGTTCCCACAACTGCAGCTTTTTAAAAGACTGATATCAGTGTAATCATATGGCAACAGGGAACAAAAAAAAGTGAACATGGACCATTTGTTGCAAGGGCCACTCAGTATCAATATCTTCTGTACCACTGTTTTGCTCTCTGTGACTCTTACTTTAAACACTATCCTCCTCACTCGGCCGAACATTATTTGTCATTTCAGCCCAAATACGGTGTTTTGGTTTTCAGGCTCACTAGCACTGAAAACAAGAGAACCAATAGAATCCATTCCAAAATTAATGACCTAAAATTGAAACTTTACACAATATTTGTTTGACCACAGTGGATAATTGTGGTTTACAAAAAATTTTGCCACATAAACAAACACCAGTTCCAGACACACACATTGTGAAGCGGGTGCATTTTCCTAATATTTTCAGAAAAATGAAGTTTGCCACATTAGCACTCGCTTTATTCCCAGATGTCTTCATCCTCTGCTCGTTCAACACTCACCATATGACACAGTCTGAAACCATTAACTGGCATTCAAAAGCATCCCTGGTTTGTTTGGTGTAACTGCTTGCTCAGAATAGCTAGCTAACACTTCATCCATTTACTTTCGGACTCAAATTCAGCTTTTAATCTCACGAGATAAAAAATTAAGAGTGTAAAAAAAACTCAAATCATGCCACAAACATTAAAATAACTAGGAAAGTCTGAAAACAAGAGCTGGGATTATACTTGGTCCCTGGAAAGAAGGTACCTGATAATTCACCAAGAGGGACCCTGCCCATGTGAAGATACAACCCTACGTGTCATTTGTGATTTCTTGACCTCATTCCTCTCTTCTTGGGCTATGCACAACAGAAGATTTTTGCCAGTCTTTATTTTAGGTCAGACAGATAGAGAAACAAGACTGGATTGCAGCAGATTCAGAATCCTGAAAACCTAATATAATCAGGAGTAATGCTACTCAGGTGTTATACTGCGGCCAAGGGAGAGGGGAATCAGGCTAAATGACTTGTTACAAGGGTGTGTTTATTTGTTCATTTTAAACCTCAGCAAAAAAGCCACAAACTATTTATAAATGCATTGCACATTGTATTGTATTCAAACCCACAAGACCTTTCTGAATTTGACACATTATCACAACTTTTTAGAGCACTTACCTTCCTGAGCCAATGAACTCCATGAGATATTACAGCCCTCAGCAAGTAGGAAAGTTAGAAAATATCAGATATACGTGTAAATATAATTCTTTAAAATAAACTGCAAAGACAGATTCTGATCTCAGTTATAAAGATTTTAATCCACAGCAACTCAAACCAAAAGAATTACTGAGGATTATTCTGGTATAATCAAAATCAGAATTTGGCTTTCTTGTTGAATCATAGTAAATATACATTAGCATCCTTTATATATATTAGAGAGAGAGAGAGGGAGTGCACATGCCTAAACTGAATAACCACGTGATCTAGTTATTGTGATCTTTGTCCTACCTTTATATATTGTGTCATATCAAAATTCTAGATTAAGATTTTTGGGGCAGAAACCCATCTTGTTCACAACTAGCACACTTTGGGATTCTGTACAAAAGATGAACGATGACATTCTTTAAGATATTGTTTTCTAATATTTCACCACCATTGGTGCTATTCCATACACTTACGTTTCAACAATGCACTTCTGTGCCATTTCAATACACGGGTGAGTACTCTTGTAGAAGGTAGCTGGCTTTTTAAACTATTAGCCTTGGTTGTAGCACCTGTATAAACCCAACCCTCCTCAACTGAGGCTTCTTTAACCCAGCTAAACACCCAAACTTCAGCAATCGTAAATGATGGGCCACCTGGAAAGTTTCAGGATGCTGTTAAGTTTGTCCTAATTCAGATCTTATGTACTGAACTCAGACAATTATAATTTAGGGTAATATTTTCAAAAGACAGTATTTAGGCACCTAAATCTTGTTGACTTTCAATAGGATTTTTGCAAATGGGCTTAATGTTCCTAAGTCAGTTGAGCACATTGACAATTTTACCCTAGTGAACATCATTTTCTTCAAATGTGGCTTGCTTCTAACTTGGTTCGCAAAACATGCCATCTTTTAGCTATCCGAGCACCACATTCCTAATAGGAAGCTCTGGGGATTGCATGTGTGTTCAAATAACGGAAAGGATTTGGCTACAACTTTCCACACAGAATAAAGCACCTGTGGGTTGACAGCAAGCATGGAAAATGTCACATTTAATATTAATGGAAAAATGGAATTATGTAGATTACATTTGTAATGAAACTCTACAGCTACATCATAGTTTGTGAGTGGAACAGGAAGGCTGGGGAAAAGATGACAAATGCTTCTAATCATGCAAAATGAACATGTTAGAAAGGTGATCTTTTGCTGTGCCAAAGGCCACAAAGGAGAACTCAGAGGACGTTTCTGCCAGTAAATACATTACCCACTTTAACCATGTCAGTTTCCTTACCACTGTTTGACAGTGATGTGGTAGGTGGAAAAGACTATTCAGTGCCACTGATAGCACCTGTTCAGACAGCGGCCTGCCTGCAACTGGACAGAGGGAGGGTACTTAAAAACATTCCTCTCTCCCTTCCCTCCCCCCCCCCCCCCGAAGGCAGAGCACAAGAAGAGAAGACACAGAAAAATATAGGATTTCTGTCTAAGGGTATGTCTACACCCAGCCGCTAATTCGGCGGCTGGCAATCGAAGTTCTGGGTTCGACTTATCGCGTCTTGTCTGGACGCGATAAGTCGAACCCGGAAGTGCTCGCCGTCGACTGCGGTACTCCAACTAGACGAGAGGAGTACCGCGGAGTCGACAGGGGAGCCTGCCTGCTGCGTGTGGACCGAGGTAAGTTCGAACTAAGGTACTTCGAACTTCAGCTACGTTATTCACGTAGCTGAAGTTGCGTACCTTAGTTCGATTTGGGGGTTTAGTGTAGACCAAGCCTAAGAAGCCACTACTCAGAAAAAAGCTGGGATATTTAGCATGGAAAGTAGAAACCAGAAGAAAAGAGACACTAGATCAGTACAATTAGATATTTTGCACTATATCTTGTTGCATTATTTCCCTGTGGGATTGGTTTTGCAATTTATCCCTAGAAAACAAAAAACAAACAAATCCTATGAAAAGATTTTAGTTAGATACAGGACAAACAAAATGGTAAAGCTCCTTGCAAAGTCACTATATTTTCTGAATCAAATTGTCACAAAATTGTTGTGGAGAGTATTTGATACCGTAGGAAAGATATCAAAATTTTGTAATATGAATTGTATTTGCTGTTTTAATAAAGAGGAGAAGGAAGGTCCACTGGTTCTGCCCAACACTGGGAAGCAGAGTACACGGGTGCCAGTCATTACTCTGCAAAGAGTTCTTTTGGGAAAAGCACTTAACCTTTTAGTGCCTCAGTTTCCCCATCTGTAAAATGGAGATGGGAATGGTTCCCTACCTCACAGAGATGTTGTGAAACTTGAATGTTTTGTCTGGTGATCGCAGAGCACTTTACAAAGACTCCATTGGTTACTGGAATACCTGAGAACAGAAACTGTCTTGTATACAGTAGGTACAGAGTATTATTTATTATCATTAAATTCCTTGTGAATGTTATGGCAAATTCCAAAAAGGGACTGCTGACTTTTGACCTAAAATGACACATTACAAAGAAGAAAAGTAGCCCTTCCAAGCAACAAGCTTTTAGTAAGCAAAAATAAAGTTGAAAAACTGTTAAAGATCCCCAAAGTGCATTTAAGAATCATAAATATATACCATTAACATTGAAAAAATTTCTTTTTTAATTGAACCTGACAGATGCCCTTCAGTTGAGTTTCAGTGTGTGTTGATTCCCCATGTGTATCAATGCTTTCCTACTATTTCTTTCGTAACAGAGAAAAAAATCCACATTTCCTTGCAACATTTGATGACTCAATAAACAACCTCCTTAGAGTGCTAAAGCTGATGCCTTTGTGAATCAGGGGCATTGTGTAAAGAAACAGAGAAACTCCACGCCCTTCCATGAGCTAGCTAAATCCCACATTCCTCTCTCCCAAATTCCCTCCTTTTTTGATTCCGCATCCTTCTTCCTCTTCCCCCTGATCTTCTGACCCTCTCCAGCCATTTTCCCTTTTATCAGTTACTCTCCAGCTCAGCTTTGCTAGAAGGAAAAAGTCTTTAATGCACATATTAGCTTTTCTGTGGCATTTAGCATATTATCAGAGCACGTTATAAACGTGAATTCATCCTCACAAGGTAGGGACGAATTAGTCCCATTTTACAGATGAGGAACTAAAACACAGTGCGATTAAGAGCCTGAGTCAAAGGCCATTGAAGTAGTGGAAAGACTCCCATTAACGTCATTGGGTTTTGGGTCACACCCTAACTGACTTGCCCTAAGTCACATAAAAACATCTGTGGCAGAGCCAGGATACAACCTAGAACTCGTCACCACAAGACCACTCTTCCTCTTATACAATGCAGTATTAAAATAGCATTTTTTTAAACAAAGGAACGTCATTGATACTAGTATTATATGCATAACATTTTAAATGATCAAAATAAGAGAAACCAAAGAATTAAAAAAAAAAACAGATGAATCCCAGTTTAATTAAACAATGCAGGTAGATTAGGTGGTCAATTACATTAATAAATACCCTGCTGCCAAGTGTTACATAGAGTCATAATTTTCAATGGATCACGGTGAAGCTAATCTGATATTACGTTCGCTAACTTGAATCTATGTTTTGGGGTATTCTCTAATATTCTTCCTTATTTTGCTATGTATTTCCAACATGACTGCTTTCATTACACCAAGGATATAGGATTGCTTTGTTCTCGTCCATTGTATCACAATTCTTCATTTAGCTCTTAGAAGTGCTCTGAACACAAGTGCTTTAGCTCCTAGGCCCTGATCTCCTATGATAGTCATAAGGCATAGGGAGATGTCAGTTGTGATTCTTTATTGACACTAGCTGCCAGAATCATAAAGAATAAAATTGCTATGTGATTTCAGTGGAGCAATGTGTTCCTGGTGAATGAATTTATAATTGATTATAGAAAACCTAGTATTCAGAGATACTTCTATTATTCTACAATAATCTACAATGCAATTTTATAGCCCCGTAGCCTGAGCCCAAGACAGTTGGCACAGGCCAGCCACAAGTGTTTGAGTGCAGCGTAGACATACCCTCTGGGTCTGCATTCACTGCATTGTTAATTCAGGCTCTTACTTAGGTGTTGTCCTTAACCTCTCTCTCATCCACATACAACATCTCACCTGAGTTTACTGGTACTTGCAATCTGGGCTAGCTGGCTCAGTTGGGGATGTGGGTTAGAGCCGGGTCCCACTTGCATTCAGGCTGATAGTCCTAGCAGCAACGTGGGCAGGTTTTGAGCGCTGATAGTCTTCCAATGCCTTGCCACAATGCCCCTTGTGTTTCCAAAAGGACAAATAAGTTCTCCCACAAGTCACTGGGAAAAAAATCAGAGAGCAGTTCATCTTACTGCCACACAAAGAACCCTGGGTTATGCCCCCTGAAGTCCTAAGGACACACACAGAGAATGCAACACCAGCGAGGACACAAATTCAGGTACAGCTTTGCAATGTGGCTCCTCAAACCTAAATGAGGCCAACCTGGGCTCTCAGACCCAAGTGCTTATCACCCAAGTTAATACCTCATATATTGCCCCAGACTGGATACAATCCTGAAAAGTCATGACAAAGTACAAGGAAGTTAAGGCGTGATGCATGATAGTACTGCACTGGCTCCAGCCTTTACGGCCATCATGGCAGTGAAGGGTTTCATAGCACCATAGTTAAGATGGCACCAGAGTTTTCTTTTTAAATGTGGTAACTTGTAACGCAAGTTGTGTCTCCGCACTCTTGGAAGCGGCTATCAATAGTAGATTTCAAAGGAACGTTGACGAGTCATCTTCAAGTACTAGGCTGCTGTTCATCAACAGATTCCTAACACTGACAATTTGTCATTGACTCTTGTCATCTGGATACAATTGTAGTCTTTAGGATATGAGTAAATTCCCTTGAAATGGGCAGAGAGGGAAGGGAATGTGTCGACATCACTGCATTAGATTTTAAAGTTGTAAATGTGATTTATAATTATCAGCTGGGTTTTGTTTTGTTTTTTTAAAACAGCCCCAACCCAAAAAACCAGTCAAATGCTTAACTTCCCTGGAACTTCTTATGACATTAAAGTTATGCACATGCTTGAATGCTTTATTGGTCTGTGGCCTCTGTGGGCAGAACTCTGTGCAATACTGTGCTAAATTTGAAGGGCAAATATTGTCAGCATTCATACTGATGTGGTAATGATTTTAGTAGCATACCAGAAAAGTTTAAAATCCTTTCTCAATACTACTTTATAAGCTACTGTAAATCGAGAAACATTGAAAACAAAGGGTTTTCTTTATTTGCCTTGGAAGGTTTTTTTTAGTGATTTAAAAGACTATTTTCAAAGAAATAACTTTTAGAAGTTGTATAGAAATACTGTATTTAAAAGCAAACAAGGTAAATAATTTTGAATGCTACTGCATGATAGATGGGGAAAAAAAACTCAGAGGCTGTGTCTACACTACCCGCCTGAATCGGCGGGTAGAAATCGACCTCTCGGGGATCGATTTATCGCGTCCCGTTGGGACGTGACAATCGATCCCCAAATCAATGTTCTTACTCCACCAGCGGAGGTGGGAGTAAGTGCCATCGACGGGAAGCTGCAGAAGTCGATTTTGCTGCCGTCCCTACAGCGGGGTAAGTCGGCTGCGATACGTCGAATTCAGCTACGATATTCACGTAGCTGAATTTGCGTATCTTAAATCGACCCACCCCCCCCCCCGTAGTGTAGATGTAGCCAGAGAAATGTCTATCTTGGCTTGATTCTCACAGCCCAAAGTAGTTTAAATAGCATTTGAACATATCTTTGAAGTTCTCCCATCGCTAGTTATGACTTCACTGCAGTATCACATAGGATAGGGTCTGAAGACATTACTGTGGAGGAGCAAACTATATGTACCAAGTACTAGCGATATGGGAACCCAAATTTCACTGTTGGCTAGATAACAAATAATTTGAATCTAAAAAGGGAAGGATGGCATTGGTTCAGTGGGAGTAAATGGATGAGGGAGGGTATCAGGAACCGGCCAGGGAGAAAGGAGTGAGGACTCAGGGCTTGTCTTCACGTACAGTGCTACTGCAGCGCACCTGGGCCACTGCAGTGCTTTAGTGAAGATGTTACTACGTGGACAGGAGAGCTTCTACCATCAACGTACCATCACACAAGAGGTGGTAGCTATGTTGACATAACTTCTCCCTTCGACACAGCGCTGTCTACACAGGCAGTTAGGTTGGTATAACTATGTCACTCGAGGGTGTGGACTTCTCATATCCATGAGTGATGTAGTTATACTGATATAGGTCTGTAGGGTAGACCTTGCCTAAGACTTTGAAACAAGGGAGGGTATCAGGCCAGTAGGCGGAGGTATCTGGAACTGTATATCTTCATTATTTAGCTTGAGATCATGAATTCAAGGAAAACATGCATCTGTTCCAGTATGTCTTGCACTATTCAACAACAGTGTTGCAATGCGGGGAGATTCATCTATCACCAGCGGATTGCTCTTGCACATCAAATTACGATGTCCCTTTACATCACCCTACCACAAGTGGAATTATAACTTCCTCTTTACACTAAAATTGATTTTCCCTCCGTGGAATCCAGGATATGAAGGCAGCAGCATGATTGGCCTGTGCTGAGTCAGGTCTCCCATCCTAACCTGCAAGATCAAATAGCTTCTCTTTCCTGTTCACTTACGAAGGCTGCCTTCAATACAAAGGTGGAAATTCTTCCATGAGGCTTATGCAGCCCTATGGGGGTTAAAGCACTTCAACAGGGTTACAAACATCTTACTCAATGCAGAATTTGTCCAAAGAAGTTTACCCAGCATTAAGATGTGTCTCGTTCTTAGTATATTCAAATAAAGGGGAATCTCCTTTCCATGTGTGAACTCCTGTGTGTAGTAAATCAAAGTCAGCCCAGATGTCAATATGTCAGACAGTTACTTTGAGGATATAATGAACATAACACAAGACCGGCCATACTGGGTCAGACCAATAGCCCCCGCTAGTCCAGTCTCCTATCTTCCAACAGTGGCCAGTGGCAGGTGCTTCAGAGGGAATGAACAGAACAGGGCAGTTAGTCATCCATCCTCTGTTACCCACCCCCAGCGTCTGGCAGTCAGAGGTTTAGGGATACCCAGAGCATGGGGATGTGTCCCTAAGCGCTTGTCTACACTTGAAATGCTACAGTGGCATAGCTGCACCGCTGCAACTACACCACAGTAGCACTTCAGTGTAGACACTACCTGTGCTGACAGGAGGGACTCTCCCACCGGTGTAGGTAGGCTGACGAAGGATGCTTCCATCAACCTAACATGGTCTACATGGGGACTTTGGTTGGCTTAACAATGCCGCTCAGGGGGTGTGGATCTGTCACATCTGTGACCAGTGTAGTTAAACTGACCTAATTTTCTAATGTAGACCTGGCTTCTAAAAGTTCCATTATTTATTGGTTCCCCCCACAAACACAAAACCACCCTAAATATGAAGATCAGCCAGACTGTTGTGCATTCTAGCCCCCCACACCCCCACCCCATCTCCATGCCCTGGCACATTCATTAGTGTGGTGGGGTGATGACTCACTGGCATGGCGCCTCCTGCTGGTGGTCCAGGGAATTAGCCCTTTTCCAGCTCTGAAGCGCCCTCTGCCAGCTGATGTCTAGCCTGTCGCTAGCCCCCCATGTCCCTCCCAGACCCCAGTGTCCTTTCTCTTGGGGTTCTGCCCTCTTCAGTACCCCCTCAGTCTCTGGGTCTCCCCACGCAGGGGAGCCCCCAACCCTCTATCCTCCCCTTGCCTCAGTGGCTACTGCCAGTCATCATCTAGCCCCTGCTCACTGGGGCGGACGGCAGTCTATAAACCACTCGTCATCAGCAATGGGGGTTGGACCAGGTGCCTCTGCCTATCTCTGGGCTGCCCCTCTGCAGCCCTAGTACCCTTTTGTGGGCCCTTAACTAGGCCTGTAGCCTGGGGCTTTGCTAGGCCGGAGCTCCCCAGCTCCCTCTGCCCTTCCCCAGCACTGCTCCACCATTCTCAGCTTCCCAGGAAGCCAGGTCCTTCTCTCTCAATGAAGCTAGAGAGAGTGTCTGTCCTAGCCTCTGGCCCTCAGCCCTCTTATAGGGCCAGCTGAGGCCTGACTGGGGCGTGGCCCCAGCTGTGGCTGCTTCCGCCAATCAGCCTGGCTTTTCTCCGCCACAGCCCTCTCCAGGGCTGCTTTAACCCCCTCAGGGCAGGAGCGGGGTGACCACCCTGCTACAATTAGGCAGTGGTGGAGGACTCCCCTGCACCTTTGTCCCACTCCAGCAGTACTTTAACTTAAGGCACTCAGAGAGGGCCAAGGATCCGGCCCTGAAAGCGTTGTAGAAACAAGCTAAGCATTAATGTGAGACACCTACAGCATACCCCAGCCTCAGCATAGCTATGTAATTGGTTCTCTCCAGCACTACGCAGGAATGTCGTAACAAATACCACCTGGCAATTAGAGATTGGGTTTAGATAAACGAACTGGCCCTTTCAGTTCAGAAGGGAAAAGGGGACAGTTGGTCAGAAAGTTCACTGCATAGGAACAGTCGAGTTCTTCCATCACAATTCTAGAACGTTGGTCAGATCCTCTAAAGCAGCGTAGCTTCATGGTGGGGCCACGGCAGCGTACATTGGCCGAGGATCTGAATCATTGTATTATATTAGACTATATTTATAGACTGTTCCAGTTCTTATATCATTAATAGTCATTTTAAAGAACGGTGTTTGCTACTCAGGGGCCCAGCATTCACACGACCAGTCTTAGGACACTGGTATCTAGGTTGATCAGCTGTCCCGATTTTATAGGGACAGTCCCGATTTTTGGATCTTTTTCTTATATAGGCTCCTATTACCCCTCACTAGGGTGACCAGATATCCTGATATTATTGGGACAGTCCCTATTTCCCATGTGTCCCGTGTCCCGACCACACACCGGTCGGGACGCCCTTTGTTCCGATATCAGGACGGACCGCTCACCATCGTCCTGTGGCGTGGCGGCGCTTCCTGGGGCAGCTCTCAGCGCCCGCCCGCCGGCAGGAGCCAGCAGTGAGGGCAGCCCCCAGGCACAGAGGCGGAGGGGATCTCCACGTTCTGCACCGGCTCCCTCCTGCCCAATCAGAGCTGCGGTGGCGGGGCTTGCATTACACCAAGGATATAGGATTTCTTTGTTCTCGTCCATTGTATCACGGTTCTTCATTTAGCTCTTAGAAGTGCTCTGAACACAAGTGCTTTAGCTCCTGGGCCCTGATCTCCTAGGATAGTCATAGGGAGATGTCAACTGTGATTCTTTATTGACACTAGCTGCCAGAATCATAAAGAATAAAATTGCTATGTGATTTCAGTGGAGCAATGTGTTCCTGGTGAATGAATTTATAATTGATTATAGAAAACCGCTCTGCGGCTCTGGCAGCTCCCATTGGTGCTCTTCCCAGCCAACGGGAGCCACGGAGCTTGCGCTTGTGGCAGGCGCAGCACATGGAGACCCCTCGGCCACCCCTGATTCTAGGAGCCAGAGGGACCTGCCAGATCCTTCCTGGGAGCCGCCCCAGGTAGGCACTGTTGGGACCCCCCACCCCTGGCAGGTCCTTCTGGGGTGGGTAAGCACTGGTGTCTGGGGTGAGTGCGGCCAGGGAAGGGGGTAGGGTGTGATGGAGTGAGTGTCTGAGAGGTGTGGGGGGTGCTGGGCAGTGGGGGAGGTTTGTGTGTTTTGGGGTACTAGGCAGTGGGGGCCTGTTGGGGGGTGTTGGGAAGTGGGGGAGATCTGTGTGTGTCAGGGCACTGGGCAGTGGGGGTCTGTGTGGGGCATTGTGTAGTTGTGGTGGTGGGGCAGTGGGGAAGGGCACTGGGAGGGAGGGAGAGAGAGAGGAGAAATCTGTGTATTGGGAACTAGTGAGTGTGGGGTTCTCTGTGGGGTGCTGGGCAGCTGTGGTGGGGCTGTGGGTTGGGGGGCGCTGGGCAGGGGTGGTGGTGTGCACAGCACTGTGCATTTGTGGTGGAAATGTGGGGGGTTGTGGGGGGACTCTGGGCATAGTGGCTCTAGGGGGCGCTGGGCAGGGGGCTGTGTGGCGCAGCATGGGCCCACCCCCAGCAGGAAGGGGCATGCTGGGTGCACAGGGCCAGGCAGACCAGTGTACCCCATTGCCCCTGGCCGGCCCTGCCCTTCCCACTGCTCACCTCCTCAACTGAAGGCGGGGGCATGGGGTGCAGGGGTGGGTCCTGGCAGTGCTTATCGGGGGCAGCTCCTGGGAAGTGGCTGGCAGGTCCCCGAGGTCAGTGTCAGCTGGGCTGAGCCAGCAGCGTGGTCCGGGCTCCCCCAGCAGAGTGCGTGCAGACTGGCCCACTTAGCTCATGGCAGAGCCAAGGAAAGGAGGCACCTGCCTCTCCACATGCTGATTCCACCCAGGGCAGGCCGGAGCTGAGCACTGCTAAGCTGTTGCCCAGTTCACTTACCCACACTGGCAAGCAGGGATTGCCCCTGGCGGCGCACATCTGCTCGATGAACAATCGGGCGCCATTTGTTCCGATACTCAGGTAAAATTTAAAATTTGGTTGTGAAATAGAAAATTAGGTGATTGGGAATGTCCCATTAAACCCTGGAGCACATGATTTATGAGGAGAGGCTGAGGGAACTGGGATTGTTTAGTCTGCAGAAGAGAAGAATGAGGGGGGATTTGATAGCTGCTTTCAGCTACCTGAAGGGGGGTTCCAAAGAGGATGGATCTAGACTGATCTCAGTGGTACCTAATGACAGAACAAGGAGTAATGGTCTCAAGTTGCAGTGGGGGAGGTTTAGGTTGGATATTAGGAAACGCTATTTCACTAGGAGGGTGGTGAAGCACTGGAATGGGTTACCTAGGGAGGTGGTGGAATCTCCTTCCTGAGAGGTTTTTAAGGTCAGGCTTGATGAAGCCCTGGCTGGGATGATTTAGTTGGGAATTGGTCCTTGTAGCGGGGTGGTCACCCGCTCCTGCCTTAAAAGGCTTAAAACAGCCTAGGGAGAGGGCTGTGGCAGGGAAGGAAAAGCGGAGCTGATTGGGAAAAGCAGCCTCACCTGGGGGCCACGCCCCAATCAGGCAATGGCACGGGAGGAGCCAACTACCAAAAAACTAAAAAGCCAGTGCAGATACAGGACAGAATGGGAAGCCACTTACACCTGGATTCGGAAATCCTATGAGTGAGATTCAAAAGGCTTTTGTAAAGCATGCAAGAAGGAATTTAGCATTTGCCATGGCGGTGAGTCTGTTAATGTGCTGTCACCGCTCTCAACAGAAATTTTAGAAGACCTCAGCAAGCCAGACGGTCCCTATTTCTCAGTTGCCACAGATGCATCTAACAAGGGCAATATGAAAACTTTCCCTTTATTGCTGAGATACTGGACACCTGAACATGGGGTCCAAGATAAACTGTTAGACTTCTATGAGCAAAACGAAGAGACTTCAGAGGCAATAAGCAACACATTACTTGAAAAACTTGCAACACACAAACTAGACCTAAACAAAGTGTCTTCCTACTGTGCTAATAATGCAAACGTGAATTATGGAAAGCGACAATCAGTGTACCAGAATTAAAAATACAAAACAAAAATATCTGGCCTGCAAACTGCCCTGCCCATGTTGTGCACAATGCCGTGAAACATGGTAGCAGTACCCTACAAGTTGACATTGAGCCTCTGGTGATTAAGACGTTCAGTTATTTCAGCAGTTCTGCTAAGAGAGTAGCAGCATTGAAGGATATGTTTGACTTTGTGGATATGGAGTATTCCACTTTACTGCGCCACGTTCCGACACGCTGGTTGAGTCTTTTCCCAGCTGTAAACAGGCTTGTAAATACGTGGCAGGCTGTTAAGTGCTACTTTGTTTCTCTGGGCAGTGAGAAGTGCCCAAAATTTCTATGGATGCTCTTCTCGGACATGGAAAACGGTGACCAAGGTGAGGGGCCTAGCAAAGTTGAGGTTCATCTGTTTTTCCTCCAGAATGTCCTGAAAATCTTCAATGTTACTGTGCTCTGTTTGGAAAATGAGAGTATGACAGCATATGAAGTATATGCCATAACGAATACTCTGAGAATTAAACTTCAGCAACAGAAGAATGACAAATTCTTTGGCTCCAGAGTTGCAAATGCATTAGCTGAGATGCTGCCTGTCACTGCTGCATGTCTCCGGAAAGATTTCATGAAATTTTATGATGTGTCGACCCTATATTTGGAGAAATGGTTTGATTTTTCAACAGCTGGCTACTTGTTCAATACCCAGTGCTTGAACATCAAAGTTAATAGGGCATTCGAATACAGGGATCTATCTGCGGCCGTGACAGCTGTAAACCTCCAGAAAACAGTGAATCTTGATCACCTCTATGATGAGTACTGTATCATCAGACATTGACTCCAAGTTGGAGCCTGGAAACTACGCAGTTGGGGAACTCTGGTCTCAAGTACTGAGAAACAAGGACGGTAGCACTGAATTTCTGGACATGACAAAGCTGGTGTCATATGTGCTCAGTATACCAGTAAGCAACGCATACACAGAGCATGTATTTTCAATCCTGAAAGGTGCATGGACTCATGTCCGGAATAAAAGCAGCACAGACTTGGTGCAGAGTGAAACCCTTGTCAAAATGAATTTCTGGAGGAGTTGCAAGGACTTCTACAGCTTTGTGATTGCACAAAAGCAAGTCATGACTATGGCAAAGTCATCCAAGGAGTACTAGACTTCTGGCATGTCTGAGAGGTATACAAAATGGGAAGTTGATTTGTTGACAGAATAAAAAAACCCGACCTTTTACCCCTGTTTGTTTAGTGTACAGATAAATCTGTATGTTTAAATATGGATTACAGCTAAGTCTATAATTTAGTCAAGGAGGCCGTGACACTCACTGATTCCAGACCTCTGTGACTTGGTTTGCTTCAGCCACTGACAGCTGCAAGCAGGACTGTGGGCCTCCCCCTGTGACTGCGGCTGGGGCTGCAGCCAGGGCTCAAACTGCGACCCTTCGCTCCCCTGCCCTGCAACTGGGTCTGACTTTGCAACCAGGATCCTGTGCCCCTGGCCCTGTGGCTTCTGCTGGAGGCAGGAGCTGGGGCCATGAGTCCTTGAGTCCTTACCCCATGGTGCGGGCTGCAGCAGGGGCCATACACCCCTCTTCCTCTCATGGATCCGGTCGGGGCTGCGCACCAGTGGCTTTCCCCCCCACCCCGACCCCTCCGCTCACCTAATGTATCCTGATATTTCACTCTTGCAATCTGGTCACCCTACCTCCCACCCCCGTCCCGATTTTTCACACTTGCTGTCTGGTCACCCAACTGGTATCTTTAATATTAATAAATGAAATAATAATACTTCCCAAAGGGGAAAAGTTCCAGAAACTCTGTGAAGTCCACTCAGGACTTTGTTATTGGTTGTATGTGATAGATGTTCAGATCCCATGCGATGGGCAGCAGTATAAAATGTAAGATCAATAGAATAATAATATATTCACCTAATGTTTTCTATCTTCAAAACATGGTAAAAAAACAACAACATGAATTGACCTTCACAACACCCGTGAGAAACATATTGTTTTCCCGTCTCACAGCTGAGAAAGATCAGGCACAAACAATGTTGAGCAATTTGCTCAAGACCGCACAGCAAGACAGTGGGAAAGACAAGATCTCATAGTTACAGGCTGTCAGACTGTCCATTAGACCAGTCATTTTCAAACTTCTGGCGACCCAGTTGAAGAAAATTGTTGATGCCCGCGACCCAGTGGAGCTGGGGATGAGGGATTTGGGGTGTGGGAGGGGCTCAGGGCTGGTGTGTGGGGGTGAGGGCTGCGGGGCGGGGCTTGGAATGAGGGATTTAGGGTGTGGGAGGGGGCTCTGGGCTGGGGCAGGGGGTTGGGGTGCAGGAGGAGGTCAGGGCTCCGGGTTGGGGGTGCAGGCTCTGGGGTGGGGCCTGGGATGAGGGATTTGGGGTGCAGGAAGGGGCTCCATGTTTGGGGGGTCTCAGGGCTGGGGCAGGGGCTTACCTTGGGCAGCTCCCTGTCAGCGGTGCAGCAGGGGTGCTAAGGCAGGCTTCCTGCCTGTCCTGGCATTGCGGACTGTGCTGCACCCCAGAAGCGGGCAGCAGCTGGTCCAGCTCCTAGGCGGAGGCACGGAAGCGGCTCCATGTGACTCTTTCCCGCAGGCACTGCCCCCCACCAGCTCCCATTGGCCAGGAACCAGCCAACAGGAGTGTGGAGCCGGTGCTCGGGGCGGGGGCAGTGCGTGTAGCCCCAAGACCCCCCTGTCTTGGAGCTGGACCTGCTGCTGGCCACTTCCAGGGCGCAGCGCGGTGTCGGAACAGGTGGGGACTACCCTGCCTTAGCCAGGCAGCACCGCCGCTAGGATTTTTCATGACCCAGTTGGCAGTGCTGACCAGAGCAAGGCGACCCAGTACTGGGTCGCGACCCGCAGTTTGAAAACCACTGCATTCCACTGTGCTGCACCTCTCAAACCCATCTTAATACTGCAATATGTATCCAGCCCTGCTTAAAGCATGTTGAATACGTTGCTGTATATTACAGAGCAGCTGATAACTTATTCCAAACCCAGCGAGTGGTAGCCGAGAAAGCAGCAGAGCGCTGGAGAAGGATTGAAGGGACCTCTGAGCTAGAGAGGAGCCACATACTGCCCCCTTTGGTGTGTCGAACTTCCATAGATGTAAATGCAAGTACCAGGTGCTGCCTAAGGTCCTAGGGCCAGTGAGAGGGGGTCAGTGTTTGGGTCAATACTACTGAGTCTAACCACCATTTAACTCCGCCAGCTTCACTCACACCAAAGGCCTTATTCTCAGTTATACTAAGGCCCCTCTCCATGACGCCGGCTACAAAACAAGGGCCTCCAACTGGGTACAAATGTCATAGTCGTTTAAAAGTGCCTTAGTATATCTGAGAATCAGGCCCAATGACTCCAAAAGTAGTGTGGGTGGGTGTTACAATTGCACTCCCAGACGTACGGACCTGGAGGAAGTTATGCACATTATCAGTTCAACGGGAAAAGGCTTTTGACCGTGTTCAATGAGAGTGATGTTTGGCCCATCCCCAATGGCAAGACTTTGCAATAAACATGAAATATACATATGAAGAAATCCAGGACATAAGTCACAGCTGCAGCACACTCCCCACTTCCACATTGGAGTTGTGTCATAGGAGAAGTGTAAAATACATCTGAAAATACAGCGCTGAAAATATATGGAGTCTAACAGCATGATGGGTCAGAAAGGGGGCTGGAGACCGGCCAAAGTAGGAAGAAGTCTGGGGAAGCAGCAAGGGGTCTGAGGGAGCCACCCTTGGCTGATTACTACAGTGTCTCTGACTGGAACCCAGAGCAGAGGGAGGGCCTGGGTTCCCTTACTGGCCACTGAGGAAAGTGGGGTGAAACCCCCTTGATATAAAGGTAAGGACTACTGGAATCCCTGAGGCAAGGACCACTGGGGCCAGAGCGAGGAGCTGAAACCTAACACAAGATGACTGAACTATTTGTTGGGTCTGAATGTGCCTTGGCTGTAGGGCTGAGGCAGCGGGTCAAGCTGACCCCTGCAAGGCTGGAGCAGTCGGCAGCAGGGGGAGAGCCTGCCATGCCCAGCCACGAGGGGAGGAGCAGGCCAGTGAGTCTCACATCTACCCCACCGTTCCATTACCTTGTTACATCCAGACAGACTAGAGTTGCCAACCCTTCAGGATTGCCCTGGAGTCTCCAGGAATTAAAAGTTAATCTTTAGTTAAAGATTATATCATGTGATGAAAACTCCAGGAATTAAAAGTTAATCTTTAGTTAAAGATTATATCATGTGATGAAAACTCCAGGAATACGTCCAGCCAAAATTGGCAACCCTAAGACGGACAGATGCCATCGCGTTATGTGTCGGGTTTTGCTTGGCCAACTAAAACTTCTATAATAATCACCGTATGTACAAAGTGACCCCTATATGCAAAGAGGACACTGTAGCAAAGTCCCTCCCCAGCACGGCACTCACCAGCATGGCACTTCCTTCTGGTCATCTTGGGAATTAGCTCTCCAGCATACAGAGCGCCTTTTGCAGGCCGGTGTCTCGCCTGCCTCAGGCCCCGTGTCCCTCCCAGACCCCGGTGCCCCTTTCCTCGGGGTTCTGCCCCAGCAGTACCCCACACTCCAGGTCTCCCCTCCCAGGGGAACCCCCAACCCTCTCACTCACCTTGCCTCAGTGGCTACTGCCAGTCGTCATCTAGCCCTTGTTCCCTCGGGCAGATGGCAGTCTGTAATGGGCACTCATCATTGGCAAGGGGGTAGGACCTGCTGCCTTTGCCTATTCCCAGGTTGTATCTCTGCAGCCCCAGTACCTCTGTAGGCCTTCACCAAGGCCTGCAGCCTGGGGGTTTACCAGGCTGGAGCTCCCCAGCTCCTATTGCCCTTCCCCAGCCCTTCTCGGCTTCAGATACCTTGTGCTCCCAGGTAGCTAGGCCCTTCTCACTGCAGGGCTAGAGTGAGACTCTTCTAGCTCCTGGCCCCCAGCCCTCTTATCAGGGCCAGCTGGGCCCTAATTGAGCTGGCCACAGCTGTGGCTGCTTCCCCAATCAGCCTAGCTTGGCTGCTTTCACTCCTTTTCCAAGCCACAGCCCTCTCCAGGGCTGCTTTTAACCGGTTCTGCAGGAGTGGGGCAGCTACCCCACTACAGGGACATACAGAGACTCTGGCATGGTGGGGAGGGCATGAGGGACACACAGAGCCCTTGGCACCGTGTGTGAGAGGGAATGGGGGACAGAGAGCCCCTGGACTGGTGTGGGAGGAAAATGGGGGGCACACAGAACCCCTGGTATGATGTGTGGGGTGCAGGGAACCCCTGAAATGGAGGGGGATGGGAGGGTGGCACACGGGAAGCTTGTGGCAGGAATGGATGTGTGTGCAATGCACTAAGGCTAAAGAAAATGAAGTTAGTGGGGAAATAATGAAGCTCCATGTAAAACCTGGGGGTACTGCAGCATCCCCCACACCCCTAGCTCCCACGCCTATGCCTGGGGATGGATGTTTTTCTCCATGGTGATGCACTGGAGATGACCATTGGCTAAGAGGGAACGCAATACCACTTAGGAGGCCCTTTTGAAGTAAACAGCTTCTACCAACCAGCAGCATAATCCCATGGATAGGGCACCAGAAAGGGACTCAGGTCATCTGAGTTCTCCTGGCTGTGCCATTGACAAGCTGGGGGATCTTGATCAAGTCATTTCACGGCTCTGTGCCTCTGCTCTGCCATCTGCAGCAGATGATATGAAACAGTGTGATTTAATTATTAACCAGTCTAAGTTATTAACCAATCAGGATGTGTTTTCTATGTTAGCTGATCAATTGTAGCTGATATAATAATACTTGGTCAGTCATTGTGCTGTGAAAATAATATATATATAAAACAACTAAAATATACATAAAACTAAATATTTCCCCTGTCATACTGTTTAAATATGAATATCTAGGACTGTAAAGTAAATGAAACTATGAATTCACACGACTGCGGTTCTTTTGGATAATGTTGATCACCAATTTGGCTCCTGAACCACTGAGGTCTATTACTGCCTTAAACCCTCTGTTTCTTGCCCCCTTGTATCTGTTTCTGCATATTTCACGTATAACCCATTAGAGCCCTCTGCTGGAAATCTCTGTAACGGAGCAGGATTGTATAGTTTAGTCTCAAAATGCAAAGTCATGTTTTTTCTCTCTCTGTGGTCATAGATTTTGTGACTTACACTTTCTTTGTGTGTGTGTTTTTTTTTTTTTAATAGCCAGGCACCCAGGGGTGTCCTAGCCCTGGTAGCTGGGAAATACAATCCCAGCTTGAATTTCTCCAACCTCATGGCAGACGTGTTCCTCAACAGGAAATAAAATCTCTACGTAGATTTCTTGACATCAGGGGAAAGGAAGGCCAATGTTATGCTCATTAATTGAGTTGCTGAGGATGGAGGGCCAATGCAGGATGCCGGTATTGGAGAATAATCAAATAGGGTTTGATTTTCATAACTCACACAAGTAGGCACTCTAGAGGCACGAGGCATGTTAGATTATATTCTGCACCTTTTGATTCAGCAGATCTGGCTGTAGGCGGGCTCACCATATTTCTACGTACTTTCGGCAAATAAGTGTCACTTGCACCTGTGTTTTTTACATAGGTCTCTGCATTTTTGGCCTTCCAGGTACTTAATTCTGGAAGGCTATCCAAAAAGAAGTTTCCTTTCCTACTCTTTCGTTACTGGGTAGAACATAGAGTAGCAAAGCAACTGTGATTGGTGTTTAGACCCCGATGTAAGAAAGCACGAAACCACTGTTTAACTTTTGACTTCAGTGGGACTTACTTATGTGCAGCGGCAGCTCCAGGCACCAGTGCTCCAAGCGTGTGCCTGGGGCGGCAAGCCGCGGGGGGCGCCCTGTCGGTCTCTGGGAGGGCAGCAGTCAGGCTGCCTTTGGCGGCATGCCTGTGGGAGGTCCGCCAGTCCCGCGGATTCGGCTGCAATTCAGTGGTGGGTATGCCGAAGTCGTGGGACCAGCAGATCTCCCGCAGGCATGCCACCAAATCCGCGGGACTGGGGACCTCCCGCAGGCGCGCCGCCCAAGGCAGCCTGCCTGCCGTGCTTGGGGCGGCAAAAAAGCAAGAGCCGCCCGTGCTTATGTGTTTAAAATTAACTAGATAAGTGTTTTGCTGGACTGGGATATCTATGAGGAATAAATCCTCTGAAATTGCATTGGCTGAGGTTTTTTGGACACTATCCTGGTACGTATGTCCAAGGAATAATACATTTGTCCTGCATTTCTCATATCCTCTTGCAAGCTAAAAATGCATCTAGAGTTGTGTCCTTTTTGTGGAGTACGCGTCAGTAAAATGAGCAGTAGTGCTGGAACAATTTTTGTAGTGGGGGTGCTGAAGGCGGAAATCATGTATTTTTGGTCTGTCATTACTACTTCAAGCCAGGGGGTGCGGCAGCATCCCGAGTTCCAGCACCTATGAAAATGAGAGGCTTGTCATGTTACAGTTTTTCTGCTGAAGCATTGTCCAGATTAGCTGACTTGTTGCAGCCAGGCCGTGATAGTCGTTTCAGTGCACCAAGAGGTCAACCACATCACAAAAGAATGTTGCAACCCTTGCAACAGAATGGAAATGTGTGTATCATAAACATAAAGTGAAAAACTTTTTCACTTATATTAGTAAACTGTGTCAGGCTTAGATTACTTATTGCCTGAAGAATAGCTGTTCTCTCTTATATCCCGGCCCATGTGCAATGCAATTATGCAGCCATGCAAACAACCCCATAATTCTAGATTTTCAAAAAACGCGCTGCGTCATTTTGTTCCAGAAGCTAAGCTTTTATAGTTAAAAAAGTCTCTAACTCATTTGGTTATGAAAATAACCCTCAAAGTGTGCCTGAATCTTCAGTCAATCACAAGGAGGTGTGAACGGTCCTGTTCACTTCAATGGGGGTGTTAACACCGAGGCCTAATGATGACAATCTAAATGTCATCTTTAATTACATCAGTCCTATCATTTCAGCAGAAACGCCAAGCCAGTGGCCTTCCATTGTTGCTAGTACTATCAAAGGTTGCTGGGGTGGGGAATTCTAGCCCTCCTGCCCATAAATGTAAAATTCTCGCTTCCTCTGCCCCAATTCCAATTCTTCTGCTCCCAATTCCAAAAGCCTACGCTGCCACCTGGATACCAATAATCAAAGCTGCAACCTCCACCTTCCTGGGTCCCAAAAGCTCCAGTTGTCAAAACCTCCAGCTTTCTCCCAGCAACATCTATGACGTGGTTAATGCACTTTCAATGCCAAACTATGCAGTACATTCAACATTTGGGGACAATATAAAAAGAATTGAATTTCATATGAAAATAAATGACACAGAGCATCATGGATTGGACTGGGCATGCAGTGAGAAGGGGAAGGTTTAGAATAACAGTGCTGCATGGATCAGGTCCTTCTGGCACAATTTAAGTCTAATGTGCTGCTTAGGATATGGGGGTTTTGATAATATCTGGCATATATAAAATAACCATATATACAATCCATCCCTTGACTGGATGGAATCACAACTGCTCAACTGTGTCTCATAGATCCTATACTGCTAACAGTTGCTGTCCTTTCTCTACACTGATAGAAATCTGGAGTTTTAGAGCAAAAAGACCTGGATTCTCTGTCTCTTCCCAAGAAGTTCTGAGTGACCAGAGTGGCTGCATAACGACAAAGTTCCTAGGTGATTACAGATTTGTTGAAGTAATTTTAAGCAGGTTTATGCAAATAATCAGTGGACTAAAACCTTCCCCTTTTGCTAAAAGCCTTGGCTCATATTAGTTATGTTTGAGCACAGGTGTTTTATCCTGTATTTTATCTACTGCACCACTTTTGGAGGATGGCAGTATTCTGGCAAAGCAACAATTTGGGATGGAAGTTACGGCTTGCTTTTCAAACCCAGAATAATCTCTAATCTAAGCTATGGTGATATCCATTTGCCTACCAGAAGGCAAATCAAGCCCTTAGTTTAAAGCTATTCACTTCAAAATAAATAAATCCTAGAGTATATTAAGCAAATATCAGAGAAAGTTCTCACCTTCTTGAGAAAGGGATGAGATGATGTGACTTTGGTTATGCTACATGATTTTTTTCCATATATGTTCTCAATTACATTTGGATTTTTAAACTTAGAGCAGATCACAGAAAGCTGTTTCCTGATGGGGAGTTTTAAGAACAACCTGTTAATGAACTGTGCATTGTCAAAGGGTGTAACAGGGCAGCTGCCTCCTGAGTGCCCCTTGTGGCCAGGAGTGGCTCTGCAGCTCCTTGTCTCTCTTTCCCCTCTTCAGGGCTCCTTAAGAACTTCACGCAGTCTCTCGTGGCTGCCTGGGCCTGGTTTAAAAAGAAAAACACCTCAAGCAATCCCAAAATAAAGTCCATCACCGCATGATTATCTGACAAAGATTTTATAGAAAGTTCACTTCTTTTTTAAATTTGTCAGGTAATCATGTAGCAGGCTTTACATTTCCCTATATGCTACATAAGAACCCAGGTAATGACACCTGTGGCACATTCAAAATGGATATATATCTTATTCCAGCCGCCGTGAAATAGTCTCTCGTTTATCTTGTTTGTATGCATGTGATGTTGGTTTTCTTTCCATAATACTCACGATGTTATGGTAGTCTTTGGCTGAGACAGCCGAGGCTTGGACTGAATTCAAACCAGAAATGTGGGTAGCGTCAGAAAAGGAATTTGGTGGCTTTGATGCCCTTTTGAAAAAGAAGGGAATCATCCCAAATCTCTATTGATTCCAGATGCACATGAAATGGATTTTAGCAAAATATTTTATTTCTAAAAAAATTGTAGCCAAGTTTACTTCCCTTGAAAAACAGGCACAGCAATTCTGAGTATTATATACAAAGTCACTGAGAACTGCATCTATCAGCCACTCATCTTCAGTTTTCAACTCCAGGAAGCCCATGAATAGGTGCCCAGAACACCATGGATGCAACCTGCCAAATTATGAGCATGTTTTATCATTTTAACAAAGATATAATATTTTTATAGAATGACTGTAACAACCACTAATACAAACTTTCAGAAGTAAAAGAGTCGGGGGAGTATAAAAAACATCTTCACCCTGGCTGACATCTTAAAGTGTGACAGCGCACTACATGAAAATGACAGAGACGTGTCATGATAAAAATAGAATTACTGGTTTTATTGGTGTGCAGTTTTATGGCTAGTGATAAAGATAATGTGTATAAAATCAAGAGTTCAGCATTTAAAATATTGAAGACATTCTAAATAGTGCAATTGTTTCACAGTCAGTGACATGGCTTCTTGCTATTAACCGTATTGTATTAATATACACAAACTCTTTTTTGCATTCTGGGACACTCCAACGTGTACTTTTGCTTCATTCTTTTTTCTGTGATTATGAAAGCCCTCTTGCACGAATAAATGTGACACTGCACAGCTTTTCAACGTGAAACTCACAGATGGCATTGCTTTAAAGGCCAATTCAATAACAGACAAATCCTTGACCCTTCGAAATCAATGAGAGTGTTCCTGTTGACTGTACTGAGCCCAGGATTCAGCTCCAAGTGCCTCCACAGAAAAGCGCGCAGCATGATCATGCCATAAAACTCACAAGTCTCCTGGTAGTGTGACGGTATATTTACTCCAGCAGCTTCCTTTCTCAAACTAACAGTCTGTATATGGGATGAGTCAGTGTGGACAGAGAATGAAAGAGTAAAACAAACTATGAACAGCCTGGCCCTTGGAGATACATCATGGCTGAGAATTCCGCATGGGTTATATGCATTATCTCTGCTTTTCCTATTTGCGCAGTCTGCCAGATGAGCTGTAATGCAAACATTGCAACAAATCACAACATATACAATATAGAGAGATCATAGAATCATAGGACTGGAAGGGACCTCTAGAGGTCATCTAGTCCAGTCCCCTGCACTCAGACTAAGTATTATCTAGACCATCCCTGAGAGGTGTTTGTCCAACCAGCTCTTAAAAATCTCCAATGATGGAGATTCCACAACCTCTCTATGCAATTTACTCCAGTGCTTAACCACCCTGACAGTTAGGAAGTTTTTCCTAAAGTCCAACCTAAACCGCCCTTGCTGCAGTTTAAGCCCTTGTCCTATCCTCAGAGGTTAAGAAGAACAATTTTTCTCCCTTCTCCTTGTAACAACCTTTTATGTCCCTTCTCAGTCTTCTCTTCTCCAGACTAAACAAACCCAATTTTTTCAATCTTCCCTCATAGGCCATGTTTTCTAGACCTTTAATCATTTTTGTTGCTCTTCTCTGGACTTTCTCCAATTTGTCCACATCCTTCCTGAAATGTGGTGCCCAGAACTGGACACAATACTCCAGTTGAGGCCTAATCAGCACAGAGTAGAGCGGAAGAATTACTTCTTGTGTCTTGCTTACAACACTCCTGCTAATAGATCCCAGAATGATGTTCACTTTTTTTTGCAACAGTGTTACACTGCTGACTCATATTTAGCTTGGGGTTCAATATGACCCCCAGATCCCTTTCCGCAGTACTTCAATACTGCCAAAATGCCATGTCTAGCAAACAGATTTTGGTACGTAGAGGAAATATTGTCTTCCGGTTCCTATTGACTGCTTGGCAGAACTTAAGTGCATTTTTGTTTGTGCAAATGAGAAGTTATCAGAAACAATTCTAAATACAGTTTGCACAACCAGATACATTAATTAGCTCTCATGCCTGTTATTCATACCCACATGCAAGTGAAGCCTTGTCCTAGTGACCCTTCTTTGGCCAAGTCTCTGCGGCAGGCCAGACAATATACAACAGAGGAATGCGAGGCTCTCCCTTTGCGGTGCGTCAGCTCCTGTTAATTTAGGAGAGACCAGAGCCCAAACCTTTAGCCTGGGTCTCTCACATGGCAGAGCAGAACACTAACCAGAAGAACACTGGCTTACTCATGTACATTGGTAACATGCTGCATATCACTGGAATATTTTTAAGATTGATGGATGTGCCCTGTTTCTGCTGAATTCAAAGACTTCTGCTAATCCCCGGCTTTCTAGATTCCTGGAATTGTATTGCTCAAATGGGCCTTCAGATAATGAGCACTGAAGATCACAGAAGCGTTTACACTGAAAGGAATCTAGGGATTATTTCTCTTCAGAAGATCTGTGGCAACCCGCCCTTTGGCAGAATAGTTCCAGTAACAAGATCATTTCGACAGCTACCTGCGTAAAATCCTCTTAATGATCATCTTCACCCATTTGGCCTCGGGATCCAAACAGATTTGCTGGCTCGTCTTCAGTGTCGCACTGGAAGGGATTGAACAATTTGTTTAAAATAATCTTAACGCTTTGAGAGAGTCTAGAAAAAACAGCGGCCTCTAGGCTAACTCCTGCTCTCACTCGTACTCTTCCACCTGCCAGTGATGTTACCGGAGCGGCAAAGCCGGAGCTGAGTGCCAAATTTGGCCCTGGTAGTTAATTGTCAATACGCTCCCTTTGAAAACGCACACTTTGGTCATGTGAAACTTAGACTTACTGACACGTAGAGACTGATTCTGATCTCATTGGCTCTGATTAGTCCCCAGTGTAACTCCATCGACTTTAGTGCTGTTAGTCCTGCTTTACACCAGGGTAAGTGAGAGCACAAGGAGGCCCTTATACTTTAATATATAAAAAAGCCCCTCACAGGAATGGATGTTTCTTATGTGCTAACGTATGGTGCCAATATTGGTGCACGCCTGACTTTGAAAATCTGGCCCTAAGTCTGTACAATTTTAAAAAAAATTCATTTTGCATTCCAACTGTGTAAATTATATATAATGAAAGTCTATTTAGCTATGGCCTTTCCTTTGGTGTTTCCATTCCTCTCTAAAAACTACCCTAACGGTCAGATACTTCCCAAAATAACTTCAGGCAGTTCCCATTGACTACAAGGAGAGCTCTGCTAAAGCTCAAGGGGTAACCTGTGGCTCTGGACGTTTTGCTTGATCACTTCAAGTAGTTTTGAAATCTTAGTATCTCTTGCTGGGTAGGGCACAGGGGACTACCCCTTTAAGGACCAATCTGGCACTTACAGCTGAAGCAAGCCTGCGAGCAATCCAGGATCCCCTGTGGGTGGGCAACTTCAAAAGGAAAGGGAAACTGGGTTGGACTAGAAGCGGTGCAGGCTGTTATGGGCTGTGGTCTCTCTCAGACTAGCCTGGCCAAGGCCACAGACCTTTGTTTTGCTGATTCACTTTGGGAACCCTGAACCAGGACTCTGAGGTAAAGACCTTATGAACTTCTGTTCACACTGCTCCTTCCCTGAGGCTGACGTAAGGGGAAGATATGTGTTTTGTTAGCTTGTTTTAGCTTCCCTCTGGGTTGGATTCTTTCCACCATGTAACATATAGCTACCCTGTAATTAGAATAGCCCTGTGTTAAAATCACTGGCGAATACAAAGGCGAACTGCCTGGGTTTGGTTTCGTGCACCAGAAGGAAACCTCAGGCTACATGTGTCTACATGTACCTTGACAGTGTGGGTGTCAACGCTTTGGGTAGCACTATCTGTGGCCCACACACATGGAATTTGATGTGCTGGGGCTGGTGACCAGCTGTGAGGTCTGGATCAACCGTTTCCCTCACCACCTCAGCCAGTGAGGGTTCTGTTGGAAGGATTTGGTAGCCAGTGGCTACATCAGCCTGTCAGCAGATAGCTTCTGTGCTACAGAAGAGTTGTCCGTGGTGGGGATGTAGGCTGGGGAGTCCTGGCGGTGTTAGCGAGCAGGGAAGGCTCTGGTAGGGTGACTCCATAAGAGCCATGCTATCAAGGAACCGGAGGGAGACTCGGAACTGCAACAAAGGGATTGGGCCTCTGTGCTGATCCTGGCCTGTGGAGGATTCACCCAGGGCTACCAAATCTGGAGTGTGACCAATCAAAGTCTTGCAAGAGCAGAGAGTTGCCATGCAGGGCTCCTAACTATGCAGAGGGAACAGCGGTGCAAGTACGGTGTATGGTCTGGTATGCTGTACCAGTAAGGTATTTATAGCTGATAAGCATACTGGAAGGACACAGGAGGAGCCCACCCCCAGCCCTTCCATGCAGCTGTGTCTCCTGAGTCCTCCTGCCTGGGGTCTATACAGCAGAAGTCTTTGGTGCAGTGGGAGGAGGACAGAACTCCCTCCCACCCCCACAAGGTAATGTGGGATGGATGTGGATCATGGGGAGGGGACAGGGAGAGCGTGGGGGCCCCAGGAAGGTGTCATGTGGTGGGTCACATGGGGAGGTCACCTCCTTCCCCCTTTTGTGTCTCTCCCATGAGTGCAGCATTCCGGCAAGAAATGATTTCTACTTGCACCACTGAGAGGGAAATGCCACATGGCAGGTGCCCTGCTCAGCTATACAGGAGCGGGGCTCTGCTCTTGTGGGATTTAGGAGCTCTGCATGTTAGGTGCCTACTCCTCCTCCACAACAGTGTATTTGTCCTGCAGGTGCCCCACTACTCCAGCCTGTGGTGGAGCTTCTAAAACGATGGATGAGCAAACCAAATAGCTCAGAAACGGTAAGAGAACAGTCTTCTGGGGATAAAGTGAGGGTTTCCATTCCCCAATGCTGTCAATCTTGCAGCTTTCACAAGCACTCCATTCGGATGGCTACTGGCTTGTGAAATCCTGTGGTTTCAACTTACATCACTTCCACGGTGCCACACTGTGGGCCTTTGGGGATGATTTCCACATGTACCAAGTGCTTTGGTGATATCAAGCCCGAGACAGTCTGGAGACAGTGACACCGCAACTCTCCACCCAGAAGTGACTCTGTGAGGGAAGGAAAGTGAGGGGCATCACTGAGTGAGGAACTGAACTAAGTTAATGCTCCAAAAAAAGTGTATGGAAGGGAGAAAAACACATTGCAGGGTTTAAGCCACTTTCACTAATGGGGATTAGGATAAGACCTTCTTAGGATGCACATTCTACTAGATCTGCCAGCTGTAGGGTTTGTGCATCTGACACTGTCCGAGACAGGATACGATCTATCTTAGGTACTTATTTGGCCCCGGCTACCACAGTACCTCACAATCTGTGATGGCTTTTTCCACACAACACCCCGGTGAGGTAGAGCAGCCCCATTATCCCCATTGTACAGATGGGACCTGAGGCACAGAAAGACTAAGTGACTAGCCTGAGGTGGAGGCCTGAGACCTCATCAAACCCTCCCACCCCCCATATTAAACCAGCCTTGGGTGAAACTCAGGGAGTTAGTTCGCCACTAAAATTGAAAAAAGGAATGTTCTGCTGCTGATAAAGCACCCCCTCCTCAGGAATGTCCCTAAGGGGAGTTATAACCACCAAGGTTGTAAAAATGCTGGGAAACTAGGGAAGATACAGCAAGACTCAACAAATGGTAAGATAAGCTCTGAGCAGCATTTTTTTGCTGACCATCTGCACAAACAGAGAAGGTCACAACTAAGTTACAATTTGGGCATGAAAGATAAAATGTAAAGAACTTGGGAAGAAAGGAGGACACGTAGGTGCCAGTGCGTAATTGGTCACAATTTTTGTTATTTAGGAGTGTGGGATCATGGGATAGGTTTAGTACATTTGAAGGAGGGAGTTAGTTTTATCTATATAATGTAAATGAAAACCCAATGCTCTTTGGGAACCATTTCCAGATTGCAGTTCAACATCAAGCTGCTGGAACTCTGGCCCTTCTGCATGACCGTGAGGTGCAGAGGCATCGCTGGGAACCCCCAGACAGATGAATTCTGACTGGCCATTGGGTGAAATGTGTCTGTATATTGGGAGTGGTGAGCATAAGAGATTTGCTTGATCTATGTATTCTGTGTGTGTTGCTAATCAATAGAGGTTTAGAGCACAAGTGTAAGGCTCTTTCACTGGGAGAAGGTTCTGGAGGGAACCCTGAGGGAAAGGGCAGGTACTTAAAGTGACCAGGTTTCTTCCTGAGCCCCATGGGTAAGGATAGGTGGCTTTAAACCCTGAGCCCTCACAAGGGAAAGGGTGGAGGTGCCTACATTGAGGGGGTCATGCCTTGAGCCCTTGGTAGGGTATAGGCAGGGTGCCTTAAATTGAGCAGGTAACAGACATTACACCAGAAGTCTCTGGGCTAGCAGGGACTTGACCCCCGGTCTTTCAGTTCCAAGACCAGCATTGTGTTCAACGAACCACAGCTCTGAGCCACAGCCGTTTCTATGTTGTGCCTATGAACAAAGATACACTACTTCTGCCACCTTTAAACACCCATCATTTGAACAAATGACATGTCTTTGACACAAAGGAAAGGAAAGGGAAGGCTGAGAGGGCTTGATGCTGCATAGTGCAGCGACAGAGGCTTGGGAGTACAAGCTGTAAGCAAAAGGACGAGCGTGCCCGAGAGCACGCAGGAACAAGCATGCTGTTACACAGCTGCCCAGTTACTCGTGGCTGGCAATTGGAGGGCAGCCCGAGTGAGGCGTGTGTAGGGAAGTGCAGCACGTTTGCATGCGGAGGTTTCAAGGGGCTGGAGACTGACTACCCTGCTGTACTTCAACCTCCTCCTCCAGCTCCCGGCGGTCTGGCACACAGCAGCCTTCCACGCCCTGCTCTACCTCCTCCCCTCACAAGCACAGGGTGACAATCCAGAGGCTTGTATAAAAAGGAGAGTTAAATAAGGCCGCTCAGACTTATATTTGTATTTATCAGCTCATGTTCTCTGATACAAGACACAAAGCTCAGAATCATCCGTGTAGGATCCCAGCCAGTAAGGGCCATGCGGTACCCGCTCTTAGCAGAACCTGCAAGTCCAATAAGATGGAGGAGCCAGGAAGTCCAATAAGATTCCCCTTGTGTGGCATGACCAATAGCTGCCCCCCTCAGGAGAGAGGAGCTGGGTGAGTGGGACACTGATGAAGCAAGGAAAGCAAACTCTTACTGTACCGTGTGCTAGTTCCTCCATGGTGCTGTCCAGCCCCCTGTTCCCCTTCACAGATCCCTAGGAGACAATACTGCCATAGACTCCTCTGTCCACGCCTGACCAATAGCTCCCTGTTTGCAGTGTTGCTCCCATGATATTAGAGAGACAAGGTGGTGAGATTTTCACTGGACCAACTTCGGCTAACGAAAGAGACAAGCTTTCAAGCTGCACCGAGCTCTTCTTCTACCTCCCTGGCTGAGAGCAGCACAGGAGCGAGGCAGAAACGAATGCTGCTAGAAGCCTAGTTAATTTTTGGTGCAAACATCCACTCGACTAGCCAGCAGCACACAGCAGCTGCTCCATGGTGCTACACTTGATCTGTCCCCATGGAGTTCCCACGTCAGCCGAGGGTCTTCCGGAGACTTAACAGAAGAGATGGGGACTACTCTGTGTTAGTTCTGCTCTTCTCTCTCCCCCACCGGTGAGGCTTTCCTGTCCTAGTTTTCGTTGATTTGCTCACCACTACACATCACAAGGGAACAGAGTGTAGGACCCTAAAAGACTGGAGTGAATCCGCTGAAATAACTGTCAGAAAACAGACTTGCAAATCAGCTCCCCCCTTTAATAACCAGCCAACAGCTGAGTTTGAGGTTCTGTGTCTCTCCTGGAGTGGTCGACATCATGGACACTTCAAGCAGGGGAAAGACTTGGAGTACCTGAAATGCAGCACACTACCCTGTTCCTGTACTGAGGGTCTGATTCGGATCTCACTTTCATCTGTGTAAATCAGGCATCACGTCACCAAAGGCAGTGGAGTTCCATCCGTTTAAAACTGGTCTGGGATTAGAAGTGAAGCCATAGCTGGAATTGTCTTAAACTCTGCATGCGTTCTGTGTGATTTGTTCTCTTAAACAGTGTGTGTGCTGAGTTTAAAGCCGTTCAGTAATTCCATACACCTTTACATTACAACACTATTTTTTTCTGCAAATACTGTAAAAGGCATTAACAAGGGAAAAGGTTAAAAGCACTTTGAATTGCTTACCTTGACAGACGCCTGTGAGAGTAAGCAGCAGGAGGGAGAATGTGATCTTGTTGTCCATGGCTGCTTCGCTGGTTTGTTTCTTGCCTTGCTGGTGGTGAACAGCTACTTAAAATCAGCTCTGTGGCAACTACAGACCCATGTGGTAGCAGTGACGCTTTTATACTGTGTGGTGTGTGAGGGAGGATCTTAGATGAGACCGAGATTACAGAGTTTTTACAAACTAACAACCCCAAGTAACTTGGATTTATTCTGCTTGCTTTAATTCCTTCCTGGCGCTAAGAAAACAGTAAAATGAGATGATGAAAGAGAACGAGCTTTGTGCTGCCTTGTTCACCAGCTGCTGAATTTCAGAGGCCCAAACTCCGCTCACTCTTGGTTCATTGATGTAATACAGCAGTAACCGCAGTCAAATCTGTGGCGTTGCACACGCTGATGGATAGCTGGGGTATGTGACAGGATAATGAGACCTGCTGATTGAAGTGGAGTAGATGCGATGCAAGACAATGACAGGGGAATAAAAAGTAAATGGTAACACTACCCAAAATCTGTCTTTTCCCCCTAATACAGTGGCATGTCACTGCAGTGAATTAAAACAGTTTAAGAACTTGTCATCTTCTGCACTTGATGACCTGTTTTGCTTTTCAGTGGTGCAGTAATAAGTAGAACACACCTAAAATAAGACATAAGTGAATTGAATTGAATTAAATAAGATGGATGAGTTGCCTAATTATCAGACTAAGGCCATGACCCTGCTAAGACTTAAGCATGTACATAACTATATGCACTGTGATTAGTCCCAGTGGACTTTGTGGAACTACTCCCGGTGCAAATTTAAACATGTGCATGATCAGGGTATAGAATCACAGCAATGTCGGGTTAGAAGGGAGCTCAAGAAGTGATCTAGTCCAGCCTGCTATGCTGAGATACGTATGTCATCAAGTAAACCGAGACCCTCCCTGACAGGTGTTTAACCTGTTCTTAAAAACCTCCAGTGACTGGGATCGTAATAAATAATAGCATTAATTGATACCTCACTCCTATGAAGTGATTTTCATCTGCATTTTCTTCTCAAAGCACTTACAAAGGAGTTTAGAATCATCATCCCCATTTCACAGATAGTGAAACTGAGGCACAGAGAGGTGATGTGACAAGCACAAGGTCATCCACAAGTCTTGTGGAAGAGCCAAGACTAGAACCCAGAGCTTCAGAGGCTTAGTCTGGTGTTCTAGCCAATAGGCCAGTGTCTCTTATGAGCATTGGGTTAGCACCTGGGGAGCCCCATTGTTCTTGGTGCTCCACAACCATAGATCAGAGAAAAGGGCCCAGCCCCAAAGAGCTTACGCTCCAAGTATAAGACGAGAGATAACAGGTGGATCATAGTAACTATTACTAATAAATAACAGTAATGATGTCAATGGGCGCTGTGGGTTTTCAACCCCTCTGAACATCAGGCCCTGGTGCAACAGAGCATGTATGCATGTACGTACATTTGAGTGTGTAGGTCAACCTTTCCTCCCAAATGGGGAATTTTACCACTCACTCAATGATCACAGTGATCTAGGGGCGGGGAGTCAGATAAGCAACATGAATTCTTGCACCAGGGTTGGGACCAGAAAGATTCTTGGCTATGATGGGAATCAGTTTAGGAAAAGAAGGCCTAGCAAAGACACATGTTTATATATAAAAATATTTTTCAGGGCCTCTGGAAACTCTAGGTGTAAAAATGTCAATGTTTTTTAGTCCAGACATTGTTTTAAGAGGGTAACATCCCTCCATCTGGCTACCTCTTTACTGAATTCTATAAGGACTATTTTCAGAAGGAAGTGTTAGACCTATCGGCATAGTACATAATGCATGGACCTTTTTTTTTTTGTGGGCAGAAAAACCATTTGCTGCTTGTTTATGGATTTTGAGTTCTATCAAAATACATGAAAGGAAATGGGAGTCTTGCTGTTTTATTACATATAAGAGAGACCACATGATAGTATGGTACAGAAACCTTTATCAGCATGAGTGTGGGATGGTCACGCTGCATTGCAAATCAGTGCCAGTAAATCCTCTAGACTCCACCACCATGCAGTCTTGGACACAAATGCAGGAAAAATGAACTAATGCGGAGAGGGTTGGTCCTCGCTCATTCTGTGTATCCCTGCACTGAAGAGCTAGCCTGCCTTGCGCACTGTATATCCAACTTCTCAGGATTGATCAGAGGAAAATTCTAACTGGGGTTCGAAGTTTCTTGAAGTGATGTAAATTAGCGTTTCTATAAATAACATGATTTTAAGGTCAAACACTTAGAAAGCTCCTAAGGTTACAAGTAAATGCTCACTCCTTTCGAGGGGGTACTCCCCTTTTCCCAGTGAGATATGGTTCACATTTCTAGCTCTGATTGGTAAAATGCTTATTGTACCTTAAACCTGTCCCAGGTGCAAGAATTCATGTTGCTTATCTGACCCCTTGCCCCAAGACAACTGTGATCATTGAGTGAGTGGTATACATTCCCCATTTGGGAGGAAAGGCTGTGACAATGCGGTTCTGGCGGAACCCAGCTGAGAGTGCCAACTCAGGACAAATTGCTAAAACAGGGCAGTTACAGCCCAAGGCTGGGGTTTTTCCACCTCTAAGGCAAACCAAACCAGCCAGACTAGGGGGACTTCGGTCTCATCCCACTGGCTAACCGCAAGTCTCACAAGCAATCTCCTTAGACACTCCAGTTTCCCAGTATTACCACCAGTGCCACACGTTATGGGGACAAATGGTTATGAAAACCAATACCCCAGTAAAAGAAAAAAGTTCTCCTGATCCCAAAGGACCAAGCCCCAGACTCAGGTCAATATACACGTCAGATCTTACCCACAAATCACGCTGTTGCCAATCCTTTAGAATCTAAAATCTAAAGGTTTATTCATAAAAGGAAAAAGATAGAGATGAGAGTTAGAATTGGTTAAATGGAATCAATTACATACAGTAATGGCAAAGTTCTTGGTTTAGGCTTGCAGCAGCGATGGAATAAACTGCAGGTTCAAATCAAGTCTCTGGAATACATCCCCAGCTGGGATGGGTCCTCAGTCCTTTGTTCAGAGCTTCAGCTTGTAGCAGAGTTCCTCCAGAGGTAAGAAGCAGGATTGAAAACAAGATGGAGGAGAGGCATCAGCCTTATATAGTCTTTTCCAGGTGTAAGAACACCTCTTTGTTCTTACTGTGGAAAATTACAGCAAAATGGAGTCTGGAGTCACATGGGCCAGTCCCTGCATACTCTGCTGAGTTACAAGGCGTACCTGCCTTCTCTCAATGGGTCCATTGTATAGCTGATGGTCCTTAATGGGCCATCAAGCAGGCTAGGCAGAGCTAATCTCAGCTTGTCTGGGATGTCACCCAGAAGCATAGCATAAGTTTGCCATACAGACAGTATAGAGCCAACACTCATAACTTCAACCACAAAACTGATACACACACACAGACAGCACAATCATAACCAGTAAACCATAACCTTGTCCTAGACACCCCATTTGACCCCCTTTACACAAGATTTGGGTGCCACTACAGGACCTTGGTTGCAACAATGATCTATATGGTCCCAGTTTATGTCAATAACGTCACACCCCCAACGCAAAATTGATGCAGGAAGGGATGACACAAACATCACTGACTGCATCCCAAGAGCTCCCCATCCTGGGTTCTGTCTCACTACAGCTAGTATTGGGTTAGAAGCCATACCAGTGTATAACAGAAATGGTTTATCAAAATCATGTTCAACCACATGATTGAACCTCTTTACAAACTCAAGGTAAAACTTAGTTAGAACAATAGTGGATTGGATCTGCTCTGGCAGCATGGTTCCTGTATGTGTCATGTGATCTTGCCAAGAGCTAAAGAAAACTTTATCCATACAAGCTCGGGCAAATGTTTGGAACCCCATTAACATCGAATAAATGCAGATATTAATGTTCTTCATAGTACAGGAATCTTGGCATTTAGCCATGAAAGCAATATGGTAGTGTGCCTCAGTCTTCCTTTTCATACAGCACATTAGGTCTGGAATGTCTTTTCCCCTGCGAAAAGTTCCCATATTGTTTATAGGCATGAACTGTGAAACACCAGTGTAACAAGGCCTTTTAACATAATGTGTGTTTTCATGTATTCCTTTTAACACGTTCAAGGGATTCTCCAAAAGATTAGGCACATTGTACATTTTTACAGTTTGTGGCAATAGCAACACATTCATTACAAAATTTAGCAATAACAACAAGTTCATTGCAAGTGTCCATCTCCAATCATGTTTGTCATGCCACACCTTTGGCTCAATACCATTGGAGTTTGGGCATTTTAGGGTTAACCTGTGGCTTCCCTTTGCCAAATTCAGTTTTCTCTTTCCTCCTTGTTCTGCAGGATCAAACCCTGATTTCTCTTGCTTAACAGAATTCACTGGCTGATGGGGTGGGCCCTCTGTGCTAACAGCTATTAGCAAGTCCTCCCTTTCCCAGCCAGGCAAGTAATTTGCACTACCCCAGACCAGAGCCAGTCCATCAGTTTTCATATTCGTAACTGCTATCATTTCCAAGGCTGGACTCTGTCTTAAAGAGATACCCCACAAATCCAAAGAGTCTGCGGGTGAGAGTTTGCTTGCTCTCCCCTGCATCCTCCAGCATTTAGCCATAAAACTGCTCTGACACATCAGTAACCAAATCTGTTCTCAAACCCTGAAGCACAAACTGCTCATTTAAAGAATCAGAAAGGAGACATTCCTGTTTCAACACCATTGTCTCCCCAACAAGTTGGCCCCACACAGCCACTTGGTTATAGGGCTGCCTCAATTCCTTAACAACTTTTACTTCCTCTGAGACCTTCTCAAAGCTACCCACACTGGATCTTTTAAAAGGAAAGTCAGTGGATCCATTCACAACAGACAATTTTTGGCTGCTAGGAACTGAAACTTCCTTGATTAACAGGTTTCAGAGTAGCAGCCGTGTTAGTCTGTATCCGCAAAAAGAAGAACAGGAGTACTTGTGGCACCTTAGAGACTAACAAATTTATTAGAGCATAAGCTTTCGTGGACTACAGCCCACTTCTTCGGATGCATATAGAATGGAACATATATTGAGGAGATATATATACACACACAACTATTTCACATTTGGGGACAATATATACCTTCAAGTCAGCGGCACTGCTATGGGTACCCGCATGGCCCCACAATATGCCAACATTTTTATGGCTGACTTAAAACAACGCTTCCTTAGCTCTCGTCCCCTAACGCCCCTACTCTACTTGCGCTATATTGATGACATCTTCATCATCTGGACCCATGGAAAAGAAGCCCTTGAGGAATTTCACCATGATTTCAATAATTTCCATCCCACCATCAACCTCAGCCTAGATCAATCCACACAAGCGGTCCATTTCCTGGACACTACTGTGCTAATAAGTGATGGTCACATAAATACCACCCTATACCGGAAACCTACTGACCGCTACACTTACCTACATGCCTCCAGCTTCCATCCAGGACACACCACACGATCCATTGTCTACAGCCAAGCTCTAAGATATAACCGCATTTGCTCCAATCCCTCGGATAGAGACAAGCACCTACAAGATCTCTATCAAGCATTCTTAAAACTACAATACCCACCTGCTGAAGTGAAAAAACAGATTGACAGAGCCAGACGAGTACCCAGAAGTCACCTCCTACAAGACAGGCCCAACAAAGAAAATAACAGAACACCACTAGCTGTCACCTTCAGCCCCCAACTAAAACCTCTCCAGCGCATCATCAGAGATCTACAACCTATCCTGAAAGATGATCCTTTACTCTCACAGATCTTGGGAGACAGACCTGTCCTCGCTTACAGACAACCCCCCAACCTAAAGCAAATACTCACCAGCAACCACACATCACTGAACAAAACCACTAACCCAGGAACCTATCCTTGTAACAAACCCCGATGCCAACTCTGTCCACATATCTATTCAAGTGACATCATCATAGGACCTAATCACATCAGCCATACCATCAGGGGCTCGTTCACCTGCACATCTACCAATGTGATATATGCCATCATGTGCCAGCAATGCCCCTCTGCCATGTACATTGGCCAAACCGGACAGTCTCTACGCAAAAGAATTAATGGACACAAATCTGACATCAGGAATCAAAATACTCAAAAACCAGTGGGAGAACACTTTAACCTGTCTGGTCATTCAGTGACAGACCTGCAGGTGGCTATCTTACAACAGAAAAACTTCAAAAACAGACTCCAACGAGAGACTGCTGAGCTAGAATTGATATGCAAACTAGACACAATCAACTCCGGTTTGAATAAGGACTGGGAATGGCTGAGCCATTACAAACATTGAATCTATCTCCCCTTGTAAGTATTCTCACACTTCTTAACTGTCTGTACTGGGCTAGCTTGATTATCACTTCAAAAGTTTTTTTTCTCTTAATTAATTGGCCTCTCAGAGTTGGTAAGACAACTCCCACCTGTTCATGCTCTCTCTATGTGTGTATATATATCTCCTCAATATATGTTCCATTCTATATGCATCCGAAGAAGTGGGCTGTAGTCCACGAAAGCTTATGCTCTAATAAATTTGTTAGTCTCTAAGGTGCCACAAGTACTCCTGTTCTTTTTTCCTTGATTAAATCACTCTCACACCCTTCAGTTGCAGGGAACTGCTTGCCCAGATTACCATGAGGATTCCTTTCTCCAGGAGCTTTTCTAAGCAGCAATTCACCCTTCACAGAAATTCTGCCCTTACCCTCTTCACCTAGGGCTTGCTCTAAAGGAACACTCTGTCTGGGTCTTACTTGCATTCAGGATCACCTTTGGCCCATCAGGCAGATCTCTACACAATCCCCTTTTAAGCAAACCCATAGACTTCCTAGATAAAAGGTTAGAAATATTTCCCTTCTCTTGCCACACACAAGATTAGGAATTTTTTCCTTTTTGCTACAAGTTGTTAAACTGTCCGTAGGTACCACAACCAAATTACCTTTCTGCTCTCCTTGTGCCCTGGCTAGGGTATCACCCTGATCAGACAGTTGTTACACCCTTCTCCAACCACACATGAGCAACAGGCAAAATACAAGCACCAGAATTGTCTGGTCTCTGGGATTTTGCTAAGACACTAACTGGATGCAACCTAGTTACGGTGCCATTCTCCCCAGCAGATGCAAACTTAGGACCATTCCCTTCCTGGGCTTTAGTTGAATCCAGAACCAACTCTGAGACAGCTAAATTACTCTCAACCATCACAGGCCGAAAGGCACCTTCTGTCTGCTCCACAGACAAAAAAGAGTTGGAGATGCATTTTTCTTTACTAGACATACAGTTTGGGATTTCATTTCCCTTGTCCCAGCACACCGGGCTGTTCACAGACAACTGCTTGGAGACTGGGGTAGCTTCCTCCATAGGCAAGTCAATACCCGACAGACACAGGCACATTTCCTTCACTGTCACTATTCTTCACACAGGAAACAGATAAGGTATAGGGACACTCATTTTCCACTCTCCTTGCCTTCCCAAACTGCTGACTAGATAAAGCCATCAGCTCACAAGACTGCCTAGGCTCATCCAAAATCTCCTTGTTCTCCTCTCCCTTTGCTTGATCTAATTCCAGATTTACTTCTGAGACATTAGATAGACATTCAGAAACTTCATTCACAGCCAAACAACTACTTTCCAAAGACCAACTTTTGGAGAAACCCTCCTTAGGCACAACCTTAGGATCAATCCTCTCTTGTGCCTGGTTTGTATTAACTTGACTGACCATAGCTTTAATATCATTTCCAATCATAATATCCTTAGGGATTATGTCTTTTACTCCCACAACCATGGTGCCCTCCAAACCCTTCCATTTCAGGTGGATTTTAGCCAAAGGCACCCTGACAAAATACTTAGATAAGGCTACAACAGTTACATCTTCACCTGGCAAATAATCTTCCTTCCTGACAAGACTTGCTTTAACCAGAGTAATATCTGCTGCGGTGTCCCTCCATGCCATACACCGGACTCCATTCACTTCTGCACTGCTAATAAACTCTGCGTTATTTCCCCCATATTTAGCTTTAATGTGAGTTTTAAGGTCAAATTCTTCAGAGACCACAGAAACAGCATTTGCACATAGGGCACCAATGCTGGGCTCTGTGTGGCTTGCCTGTGAGTTTACAACAACAGGGTTAGCATTTGCCATGGCATTTGGGGTTGCTGGTTTTGGGCTGCCCTTCAGTGTCGGGCAGTCTGGTCTCATGTGGCCCAGGATACCACAGTGATAGCATGTAACCTGTTCCGTGAGTAACCTGGGATGTGAGTTCCTACCCTCCGGGCCCCCTTGAACTCCTTTAGAAGAATCAGGTTTATTTTTAAATCCTTCCCTCCTCTTGAACTGGGGAGAATGGTGATTAGTTTTCCCTGGGGTTTTACACCCTTCTCGAGCCCTGTTTTGGGTATGGGCATCCGCAATCTCTGCTGCCCGTAGGACTGACTCAGGGTCCCTGTCACACACAGCTGCTCTCACATGGTCAGGCACAATGTCTAAGAACTGTTCCAAAGTTATTAAATCCAGCAGTTTTTCAAAACTCCCATGCGCCTTGGCTCCCATAACCCACTTTTTAACAAAACCCATCAGCTTATGAGCACATTCTACAAAAGTACAATCCTTAGACATTTTAAACTCTCTAAACTTAACTCTGTAAGATTCAGGAGTAACCTTGAACCACCTTAACACAGAATCCTTAAACCGCTCATAATCTAAGGCTTCTTGTTCCCCCAAGTCATTGAATACCTCCCTGGCTTTTCCAGTCAGTCTGGTTAGCAGGACAGGCATTTGCTGACCCTCAGGGATCTGGTACAGATTGCAGAGGCATTCAAAGGTAGACAAAAACTCCTCTATATCCTCAGTATCGTTGTAAACGGGACACATCCTTTCCCAGTTTTTCTCATGGCGGGGGGGAAGTGGAGTACCAGGTGGGGATGACTTTCTCCGCTCTTCCATTACTTGGAGCTGAAGTCTGGCCGTCTCCTGTTCAGCAGCGAGCAGCTCTAGACGCCCCTTATGAGCTCTCTCTTCTCTCTCATCAGCCTCCTTCTTTCTTTGATCGGCTTCCTTCTCTAATTCTGCTATTTTTTGCTTCTCCAGCAATCGAAGATCTGCTAGCTTCTGTTCATACTCAAATTGCAGTTTACTTGTCACCCTTTGCAGCCTAATGTTTTCTGCATCTTCTGCAGCCTCAGGTAAGGGCTGTGCTCTTGCCCCCTGATCACTGGCTATTAACAGATTTCTCAGTTCTTCCTTTGTAGCTTTCTTTCTAAAGATTAACCTCTTTTCTGAACACAAATTTTCCAGGGCTTTTTTGCCAAGTCCCTCATATGCTCTTTGCTCAGCCATTGCAGCAGCTCTTTAACCAACAAAACTCTCAATCCCAAAATTCAAATTTGGATAGCGTGGGGTTCTGATCCAAAGCTTAATTGACCTGGTTCTGTGGATCCAAGCACGACTACGCCACTGTGACAATGCGGTTCTGGCGGAACCCAAGTGAGAGCGCCAACTCAGGACAAATTGCTAAAACAGGGCAATTACAGCCCAAGGCTGGGGTTTTTCCACCTCTAAGGCAAACCAAACCAGCCAGACTAGGGGGACTTCGGTCTCATCCCACTGGCTAACCGCAAGTCTCACAAGCAATCTCCTTAGACACTCCAGTTTCCCAGTATTACCACCAGTGCCACACGTTATGGGGACAAATGGTTATGAAAACCAATACCCCAGTAAAAGAAAAAAGTTCTCCTGATCCCAAAGGACCAAGCCCCAGACTCAGGTCAATATACAAGTCAGATCTTACCCACAAATCACGCTGTTGCCAATCCTTTAGAATCTAAAATCTAAAGGTTTATTCATAAAAGGAAAAAGATAGAGATGAGAGTTAGAATTGGTTAAATGGAATCAATTACATACAGTAATGGCAAAGTTCTTGGTTTAGGCTTGCAGCAGCGATGGAATAAACTGCAGGTTCAAATCAAGTCTCTGGAATACATCCCCCGCTGGGATGGGTCCTCAGTCCTTTGTTCAGAGCTTCAGCTTGTAGCAAAGTTCCTCCAGAGGTATGAAGCAGGATTGAAGACAAGATGGAGATGAGGCATTAGCCTTATATAGTCTTTTCCAGGTGTAAGAACACCTCTTTGTTCTTACTGTGGACAATTACAGCAAAATGGAGTCTGGAGTCACATGGGCCAGTCCCTGCATACTCTGCTGAGTTACAAGGCGTATCTGCCTTCTCTCAATGGGTCCATTGTATAGCTGATGGTCCTTAATGGGCCATCAAGCAGGCTAGGCAGAGCTAATCTCAGCTTGTCTGGGATGTCACCCAGAAGCATAGCATAAGTTTGCCATACAGACAGTATAGAGCCAACACTCATAACTTCAACCACAAAACTGATACACACACACAGACAGCACAATCATAACCAGTAAACCATAACCTTGTCCTAGACACCCCATTTGACCCCCTTTACACAAGATTTGGGTGCCACTACAGGACCTTGGTTGCAACAATGATCTATATGGTCCCAGTTTATGTCAATAACGTCACAAAGGCCTACACAATTAGTGTCTGGTTGAAGCTGCTAAGAAGTCGATACAGCAGAGTATAGTGGGCAGAGTGCAGGGGGGTTGGAGAAAGGTGCATGACCAATGCAATTATTCAGATAGATATCACCCCCACTTGTATGAGGTGTCTATACCCACAGGTCTGGTCACTTTGCAAGCCACCATCTGCAGACTATTCAGATATCATGACTGAATAAATCTGGAGCATTGATTTCAAGATTAGTTGTGAATATCTCGAGCCCTGTTAAAATCAGCAGCACTATACAGAAACTCCTCACTTAAAGTCGTCCCAGTTAACGCTGTTTCGTTGTTACGTTGCTGATCAATTAGGGAACATGCTCATTTAAAGTTGTGCAATGCTCCCTTCTAAGGTCTTTTAGCAGCCGCCTGCTTTGTCCACTGCTTGCAGGAAGAGCAGTCCCTTGCAGCTAGCTGGTGGGGGCTTGGAACCAGGGTGGACCGGCAGCCTCCCATCAGCTCCCCGCTCCCCTAAGTTCCCTGTGCAGCAGCTGCCTGCAGTTCAGCTGTGTCCCTCCCCCACTGCCATGTGCTGCTCCTGCCCTCTGCCTTGGAGCTGCTCCCCGAGACTCCTGCTTGCTGTGCTGGGGAAGGGGAGGGGAGGGAAGGAAGAGGGGGGGCTAATGTCAGGGTGTCCCCCTCCCCCCGCACCCCACTTACCCCATCTTCCATAGAGCAGGGCTCAGGATGGAGGGAGCTTGCAGGAGCTGTGATCTCAGCAAGCTGATCTAATTAACAAGGCAGTGTACTTAAGGGAAATGCGCATATCTCCCTCCATTCCTGCTGCCTTGTAGAGTGTGAGAGTTAATACTTGAGGGCTCAGCCAATTGCTAGTTCATCATTTAGCAGTAAGGGAAATATCCCACCTTCTGACTCCTCCACCTCAACCAAGCTTCACAATTATCATCACTGTGTACCAGTATTAAATTGTTTGTTTAACACTTATACTGTGTTTGGGTGTATGTATATATATATAGTCTTTTCTCTGGTGAAAAAAATTTCCCTGGAACCTAACCCCCTCATTTACATGAATTCTTATGGGGAAATTGGATTCGCTTAACATTGTTTTGCTTAAAGTTGAATTTTTCAGGAACATAACTGCAATGTTAAGTGAGGAGCTACTGTATTATAAATATCTGTCTGCCTTTCTGGAGTGCCATAATGAAGGAAGAGAAGACTTTAAAAACAAAAATATTCAGAAGGGTTAAATTCAAAGCACATTTAGAGCAGATCTCCAGCTGGAGTCGGGATCGGGTCAATCCCTTTTTGATTTTTTTTTAAATAATTAATGGAGATATCCCATCTCCTAGAACTGGAAGGGACCTTGAAAGGTCATTGAGTCCAGCCCCCTGCCTTCACTAGCAGGACCAAGTACTGATTTTGCCCCAATCCCTAAGTGGCCCCCTCAAGGATTGAACTCTCAACCCCAGGTTTAGCAGGCCAATGCTTAAACCACTGAGCTATCCCTCCCCCACTTCAACCACAGATCCTATGGGGCTTGAAGCAGAGCATTATGAAAATAGCACTGACTGAGGAGAACAGCAGGTATATCTCAGCCTAGCAGACTAGATCACTTCTTGAGCTCCCTTCTAACCCGACATTGCGGTGATTCTATACCCTGATCATGCACATGTTTAAATTTGCACCGGGAGTAGTTCCACAAAGTCCACTGGGACTAATCACAGTGCAAATAGTTATGTACATGCAGGGTCTTAGCAGGGTCAGGGCCTTAGTCTGATAATTAGGCATCTCATCCACCTTATTTAACTCAATTCATGTATGTTTTATTTTTATTTTGTCTTCTTATTACTGCACCACTATAAAGCAAAACAGTTCATCGTGTGCAGAAATGACAATAAGTTCTTAAAAACCTGTTTAATTCACTGCAGTGACATACCACCATATTAGAAAAAACCTCAGCTTTTGGGTAGTGATACCATTTACTTTTTACTCCCCTGTCATTGTCTTGCATCGCATCTACTCCACTTCAATCAGCAGGTCTCATTATCCTGTCACATACCCCAGTTATCCATCAGCATGTGCAACGCCACAGATTTGACTGCGGTTACTGCTGTATTACGTCAGTGAACCAAGAGTGAGCGGAGTTTGGGCCTCTGAAATTCAGCAGCTGGTGAACAAGGCAGCACAAAGCTCATTCTCTTTCATCATCTCATTTTACTGTTTTCTTAGTGCCAGGAAGGAATTAAAGCAAGCAGAATAAATCCAAGTTACTTGTGGGTTGTTAGTCTGTAAAAACTCTGTAATCTCGGTCTCATCTAAGATCCTCCCTCACACACCACACAGTATAAAAGCGTCACTGCTACCACATGGGTCTGTAGTTGCCACAGAGCTGGTTTTAAGTAGCTGTTCACCACCAGCAAGGCAAGAAACAAACCAGCGAAGCAGCCATGGACAACAAGATCACATTCTCCCTCCTGCTGCTTACTCTCACAGGCGTCTGTCAAGGTAAGCAATTCAAAGTGCTTTTAACCTTTTCCCTTGTTAATGCCTTTTACAGTATTTGCAGAAAAAAATACTGTTTTAATGCAAAAGGTGTATGGAATTACTGAATGGCTTTAAACTCAGCACACACACTGTTTAAGAGAACAAATCACACAGAACGCATGCAGAGTTTAAGACAATTCCAGCTATGGCTTCACTTCTAATCCCAGACCAGTTTTAAACGGATGGAACTCCACTGCCTTTGGTGACGTGATGCCTGATTTACACAGATGAAAGTGAGATCCGAATCAGACCCTCAGTACAGGAACAGGATAGTGTGCTGCATTTCAGGTACTCCAAGTCTTTCCCCTGCTTCAGGTGTCCATGATGTCGACCACTCCAGGAGAGACACAGAAAACCTCACCACCTTGTCTCTCTAATATCATGGGACCAACACAGCTACAGCAATGTGGCAAACAGGGAGCTATTGGTCAGGCGTGGACAGAGGAGCCTATGGCAGTATTGACTCCTAGGGATGTGTGAAGGGGAACAGGGGGCTGGACAGCACCATGGAGGAACTAGCACACGGTACCGTAAGAGTTTGCTTTCCTTGCTTCATCAGTGTCCCACTCACCCAGCTCCTTTCTCCTGAGGGGAGCAGCTATTGGTCATGTCAACAAGGACAAGTGCAGAGTCCTGCACTTAGGACGGAAGAATCCCATGCACTGTTACAGACTAGGGACTGAATGGCTAGGCAGCAGTTCTGCAGAAAAGGACCTAGGGGTTACAGTGGACGAGAAGCTGGATATGAGTCAACAGTGTGCCCTTGTTGCCAAGAAGGCTAACGGCATTCCGGGCTGTATAAGTAGGGGCATTGCCAGCAGATCGAGGGAGGTGATCATTCCCCTCTACTCGGCATTGGTGAGGCCTCATCTGGAGTACTGTGTCCAGTTTTGGGCCCCACACTACAAGAAGGATGTGGAACAATTGGAAAGAGTCCAGCGGAGGGCAACAAAAATTATTAGGGGTCTGGAGCACATGACTTATGAGGAGAGGCTGAGGGAACAGGGATTGTTTAGTCTGCAGAAGAGAAGAACGAGGCGGGATTTGATAGCTGCTTTCAACTACCTGAAAGGGGGTTCCAAAGAGGATGGATCTAGACTGTTCTCAGTGGTACCTGATGACAGAGCAAGGAGTAATGGTCTCAAGTTGCAGTGAGGGAGGTTTACGTTGGATATTAAGAAAAACTTTTTCACTAGGAGGGTGGTGAAGCACTGGAATGGGTTACCTAGGGAGGTGGTGGAATCTCCTTCCTTGGAGGTTTTTAAGGCCTGGCTTGACAAAGCCCTGGCTGGGATGATTTAGTTGGGAATTGGTCCTGCTTTGAGCAGGGGGTTGGACTAGATGACCTCCTGAGGTCCTTTCCAACCCAGTCTCTGGGCTGCACCTCCCAACGCCAACACCTGCATAGGGCTTTACCAAGGCCTCAGCCTGGGAATTGCCAGGCTGCAGGGCCGGCCCCAGGCTCCAGCTTAACAAACAGGTGCTTGGGGCGGCCAAGAGAGAGGGGTGGCACCTACAGCAATTCAGGGGCGGCAGGTCCCTCACTCCCTCTAGGAGCGAAGGACCTGCCGCTGAACTGCCGCTGCCGATCACGGCTTTTTTTTTCCAATTGCCGCGGCCGGTCGCGAACACAGCTTTTTTTTTTTGCTTGGGGCGGCAGAAATGCTGGAGCCAGCCCTGCCAGGCTGGAGCTCCCCAGCTCCTCTGGCTGCTCCCCAGCCCTGCTCCACTCCAGGTGCCCTTTTCTCCTGCGCAGCCAGGTCCTTCTCTCTCTCCAGAGCAAGAGAGAGACTGATCCAGCTCCTCCCTGAGCCCTTCTAACAGGGCCAGGTGTGGCTCCTTCCCGATTCAGCCTAGCCTTTTTTCTAGGAGCGGGGTAACTGCCCTACTACACAGCTCGATAGGTTAAATGTATAAGAATGGTATAAATGCATTGTTAAATGTACAGGAACGTATTTGGTTTTAAACTTCATGAAAACTAATGGGATGCTACTTGCATTATTTTCACTTATGTGTATCCTGTTATAATGGAATAGTGAACATGTACATTGTATAGATCCCCTTTCTAACTAAAAAACCCATCACACGAGAAACCACCTTGTGTAATGCAAATGAAGAACTTTAATAGGGAAGTGCTAATTCTCGCGCATTTCAAAGCAAGTGGTCATTGTGTGTGATCAGAGATCAAAGACTAAATGCACTCCTCTCTCTGCCATCAAGGAAAGAGCCCATGTGGATAGCCAAACTGACTATTTGTTTTTCTGTGAGAAGAAGCTATAAGTATGGACACAAGGAAAAGTTCTTCATCTCTGGATTGTTTGTATTCTAATAGGGCAGAATAGCTGAACGAGAAGAGGGAGATCCCCAGAGTTATTCTGGGTAGCCCTAAAAGACTTCTGAGAAAATGGCAGATCGCTACATCTCTGCTACCATTTGAAATTATAGACTGTGACTCACCTGTACATATATTTGTACCTGCTTTAACCTCTCAATAACTCATCAGCCTTTAGTTAGCTTACTACAGAATTAGCTACCTGCATTGTCTTTGGTTTGAGACTAGGATGCAAATCGACCTGGATGAGTGATGGGTCTCTTGGGACTGGGTGTTATCTGAAATATTTTGTGATTTTTGGTGTAAGTGACCATTTATCACATAGCACGGCTTGCCTGGGTAGCAAGACAAGACTGAGAATATATTATTGCCCTTATATAAATCGATGGTACGCCCACATCTTGAATACTGCGTACAGATGTGGTCTCCTCATCTAAAAAAAGATATACTGGCATTAGAAAAGGTTCAGAAAAGGGCAACTAAAATGATTAGGGGTTTGGAACGAGTCCCATATGAGGAGAGATTAAAGAGGCTAGGACTCTTCAGCTTGGAAAAGAGGAGACTAAGGGGGGATATGGTAGAGGTCTATAAAATCATGAGTGATGTGGAGAAAGTGGATAAGGAAAAGTTATTTACTTATTCCCATAATACAAGAACTAGGGGTCACCAAAAGAAATTAATAAGCAGCAGGTTTAAAACAAATACAAGGAAGTTCTTCTTCACGCAGCGCACAGTCAGCCTGTGGAACTCCTTACCTGAGGAGGTTGTGAAGGCTAGGACTATAACAGCATTTAAAAGAGAACTGGATAAATTCATGGTGGTTAAGTCCATTAATGGCTATTAGCCAGGATGGGTAAGGAATGGTGTCCCTAGCCTCTCTTTGTCAGAGGATGGAGATGGATGGCAGGAGAGAGATCACTTGATCATTGCCTGTTGGTCCACTCCCTCTGGGGCACCTGGCATTGGCCACTGTTGGTAGACAGGATACTGGGCTAGATGGACCTTTGGTCTGACCTGGTACGGCCATTCTTATGTTCTTATGACAGACACTTCAATAAAGGGACTGTCTGTCACTCCATTATAAGACTGCTGTGGTACTTTAGAAGTTCCCATTTGTTACTGGGTTGGGGGAATCTAATTATAGAACATACCACCAGTTTGGGGTGTCTGCCCTGCTTTTGACAGTCTGGCCTGAAGCAGGTGTGATGGGTTGGGTCACAGAAACCCCCTTGGGAGTGCCACCGGATGTGCTGAGACTACCTCTGACTCCGTTTTCCCTGTCAGCTTGGGACTTCAGAACCTTGTCTTGTTGAGCCAGACACGCTAGCCTGCTGCAAACACAGACCCAAGTCTGAACCACGTCCCCCAAAAGCTGCAGTCTTAACTGAAAATGGCTTAGAAAGTGGTCCTGTCTCTAGCACCCAGATACCCACTTCCCAATGGGATCCAAACCCCAAATAAATCCATTTTACTCTGTATAAAGCTTATACAGGGTAAACTCATAAATTGTCCACCCTCTATAACACTGATAGAGAGAGTTGCACAGCTGTTTGCTCTCCAAGGTATTAATTACTTGCTCTGGTTAATTAATAAGCAAAAGTGATTTTATTAAGTATAAAGGTAGGATTTAAATGGTTCCAAGTAATAACAGACAGAACAAGTAAGTTACCAAGTAAAATAAAGCAAAACACGCAAGTCTAAGCCTAATACAGTAGGAAACTAAATGTAGGTAAATCTCACCCTCAGAGATGTTCCAATAAGCATCTTTCACAGACTAGACTCCTACCTAGTCTGGGTCCAGCAATCACTCACACTCCCATAGTTACTGTCCTTTGTTCCAGTTTCTTTCAGGCATCTCTTTGGGATGGAGATACTATCTTTTGAGCCAGCTGACGACCAAATGGAGGGGTTTCCAGGGCCTTTTATATTCTCTCTTGTGGGCAGAAACACCTTTGTTCTCCTGTGCAAGATCACAGCAACAAGATGGAGTCTGTAGCCACCTGGGCAAGTCACATGGTACTATGGATGATTCAGCTTTTTGCAGGCCGACATTGTTCACATGTTAGTTTGAACGTTCCCAGGAAAGCTCAGATGTGGATTGGCACCTCCCAAAGTCCATTCTCAGTTAAGTGTTTCTTGATTGGGCACTTACTGATAATAGTCCTTTCCCAAGAAGCTGACCAAATGCTTCACTGAGGCTACTTAGAATCAAAAAAGTACATAGCCAATATTCATAACTTCAAAAAAAAAAAAGATATACAAATACAGACAGCATAATTATAACCAGCAAACTACAACCTTTCCATAAAAAGCAACAGAGGGGCCTGTGGCAACTTTGAGACTAACAGAAGTATAGGGAGCATAAGCTTTCGTGGGTAAGAACCTCACTTCTTCAGATGCATCTGAAGAAGTGAGGTTCTTACCCACGAAAGCTTATGCTCCCTATACTTCTGTTAGTCTCAAAGGTGCCACAGGCCCCTCTGTTGCTTTTTACAGATTCAGATTAACACGGCTACCCCTCTGATACCTGAAACCTTTCCATAGACACCCCACTTGGCCTCCTCTGTACAAGAACCGGTGCAATCATAGGACCCTGGTTGCAACAATGATTTATACGGTCACAGTTCATGTCCATAATGTCACAGCAGGCACTCACGGTAGTGAGTCACTCCAGACAGCATGACCAGGACTTCAGATGGTACAATTTAAAAAACAAACAAACAGAATTTGAATTTAGGTAATGCCATTTCTGAATCTCTTCTTCTTCCGTCCCTTAAATTCTTGTCCTATTTATAGCATCTGATTTCCAGCTGTAAACTCTGTAAGGCACGGCCCTTATATTATACACATTTTGTATTGTGTCTTGCATTTTAAAGCACTAGACTATAACAGCCATGCTTATAGAATATCTATTCACCTTCTAAGAAGAATTCACCATAGTCGGATAATGTGTCCCTTTTAAAAACTGCACCAGAGCATAAATATAATGAAAGATTGTTGCAGGCATGTTTTGGGGATTAAATGGACTTTTTGATTCTGGAATTTCCATTGTATGCTCCTAGTCGGTTTATTCAGTTTTTTTAAATAAATAAATGTTTACTAAAATTTACCTGGCCTTTATTTCCCTTCATTGGCATATATTACACATCTTGGTCTTAAATTATGCATGCAATTAAATCCTGTGAATTTGCTCAAAGGCTCAGCTACACTGTCTAAATTTGCACCGTGATAGAGTTATGGGCCGGAGCGTTTAGACTGAACCTCTAATCAGCTCACCGGGAATTCTGCGCTCAGTGGTGGCACCGTTGGGCCCGATGTTGCTTAAGTTGCAATTCAAGTGAAACAAAATGACTTGGGCAGTTGATACTTAACAACTACTAAATTATTAGGAATATCCACCCCCCTCCGGAAGATAAATTTGGTTATAAGCATCAAAAAGAAATAACCTCCTGTCTTTGAAATAAATATAAAATATAGTTTGTAACCACTCCATCTCAAAACATGTTCCCAGATTAAATTATGATTTAGCACGACAATTTATCTTATATGGAATGGGGGAAAAAGAGGATTCTTGCATAAGTCAAAATAATTTCCAGGTCAATCCTGATTAGATGGGCCTTTTCTTTAGAGAAAATAGGGGAAAGCACATTACAAGGTAGTGCCTCACAGTTCTTACACTGAACGGATCACCTCAATTGGAAAGGCACAGAGGAAGCCTGGGTCTGGTCCTATTCAGTGGAGGGAGATAAAGGCCTGGGGAAAGCCTGAATCCAAGGGAATTTAAGGGGAGTGAAACTCCAGGTGGTCTAAGTATGCTCAGTTTCACCAGTGGTGTACATAAAAGGGAATGGAGATCAGAAGGAGATCAGAATCAGATCCCCGCTGTCTCAGAAGGCCCAGAAACTCACGTGCAATTCCAACTCTCCCACCTACACCCCTGCTTACGTTTTCTCTGACACAAACACTTCTAATCCTGCACCCAGTTCAGAAGAGCAATACTTTCCCTCCCTGAGCCACATACTTTTTTTCTCTAAATGCGTCTGACTCCTCCATGAAAACGAGGTATTTAACAGAACTGCCTTTGGCCAGATCCAATCTGAATAAAGGAGGGGCAAACTCTGCTTACGCATCTCAGACCTGGCATGCAACACACCTGCTCTACAGGCTGACTCTCTCCTGAGCAAACCACCAGTGGTGCCAAGTTACAGCGTGGGTTCATAAAGAGGGTCAAGCAGCCTCCCAGGGCTTCTGACTTGAGGGGGTTGTTTTGCGTTATGTAAAGTTCAGACATTTGACTGTCCCAACAGGAACTGTGGCCTATAGACAAGCTATTCTAGCAGTCTACGTTCATTACATCACTGGTTGGCAACGCCACGGTGTTGACTGTTCTGCTGTACTGAACATAGGGGTTTAACACTGTAGCAAGATTGAGACTCACCAGCGCGGCGCCTCCTGCTGGTCGTCCTGGGGATAAGCTCTTCCAGCCCAGAGCACCCTCTGCAGGCCGGTGTCTCGCCTGCTGCTAGCTCTGTGTCCTTCCCAGACCACGGTGTCCTTTGCCCAGGGTTCTGCCCATCACATGTACCCCCTCACTCTGAGACTCCCCTCCCATGGAACCCCCAACCCCCTATCCCCACCTCGCCTCAGTGCCTACGACCAGTCGCCATTTAGCCACCGCTCACTGGGGCAGACGGCAGTCTGTAAACCACTCATCATTGCCAAGTGGGGATTGGACCACCTGCCTCTGCCTATCTCTGGGCCGCCCCTCTGCAGCCCCAGGACCTTTTGTGGGCCCTGAACTCGGCCTGCAGCCTGGGGCTCTGCTAGGCTGGAGCTCCCCAGCTCCCTGGCCCTTCCCCAGCACTGCCCCACCCTAGATACCCTCCTCAGCTTCCCAGGCAGCCCGGTCCTTCTCTCTCTCTCTCTAAGGAGCTAGAGCGAGTGTGTTTTTAGTCTCTGGCCCTCAGCCCCCTTATAGGGCCAGCTGGGCCCTGATTGAGCTGGCCACAGCTGTGGCCTCTTTTCCAATCAGCCCAGTTCCAGCCAGAACCCTCTCCAGGGCTGCTTTAACCCCTTCAGGGCCGGAGCGGGGTGACCACCCCACTACAAAAACTAATGAATTAGGGGAACAGATTACATAAAATCTTTGGAGCAGCGATTGTCTTCTTGTTGTGGGTCTGTACACTACCTGGCACAAAGGGGGGCTGGTCCATGATTGGGGTTCCTAGGCAGCACCTCAATACAAATAACTAATAGTCAGACTGTCAGAGCCATCTCCCCCAGAAAGTCCCTGCACTGGAGGAGGAGAGGAGCATACACTGTAGCTCTCTATTCCTGCACACATTGGCCAAGGAAAGACGAGTTGAACAGTAGAGGACAGACACTTTGCAGGCAGCTCTGGCCATCAGCAAGAGAGGGTGGATGCAACAGGAAAACTTGGAAACCACTTTAGGTATCAGCCTGTGAAACAAGACTAAGCCCCTGAGTGAAAGCAATGGTCGAACACCGCAAGGGAGAGAACACAATAGAGGGGGCTGCAATACGCTGTGTGGCTGCAAACAAACAGACCCTGCCGGCATCAGTTAAACGACACACATGACGTATCCCAGACTGAAGCCAGGAACGTTGACTTCAACACCACAGAGCCCCTGCCTCTGGTAGCTAAAGAAGAGCGTTGGTCAGCTCTGGTGTTCATACTATGGATTAGGCCTTCTGGGGTTGCAATCACGAGCGAGCGACATAGTTACGCGCACTTGAACAGGTCTGACCTACAGATGGCATCAACACACACACACTTAGCCAATGAAACACACATTGTAGAAATTAAAAGGGGCACCTGATAGCCTGTTAGTGCTCAGATCAGAAAGACCATCAGCAATATTGACTGTATCTACAAAAAACGAAGGCTGGACCAGACGTGGAGACTGTCCTCTCATCCCTAGAGATGCTCTTTTGAGATCAGCAAAAGGAGAAGTGTGTAGAAGCTGACCTGATCACTGTTTAAGGAGAGGGCTTTGTTCTACTGTGCTATCCAGCCAGTTTTTTTTATGAACACAGGTTTTTAAATGTTTGAGTAAATTTGGGAATAGAGGGATATGACAAATTGTGGCTTTTTGCTCCGTTTCCAGAGCCTGGCATGGCAGCTCTGTTAATGGTGGATAGGCCAGGATGAAAGATTCCAACCCAGGCTGAAGTGCAGTGGCTGAGGAGAACTCTATGAATAGAAGACTGGAATAGATGCCTATCCACTATGCTCTTGGTGTTGCCGTTCAGAACCACACCTGAAAAGAACAGAGCACTTCGGGCAAACTCTGGTGTCAACTGAAGTTAATGCTGGGTGCTCATTCAGCAATTTTGAAAAACAAGTTACTTAATACAGGCAACTAAATATATATTTAGGATCATAACTTTAGGCACGGTTAAAAAAATCCATGGCCTGTATTTCAAAGAGCTATGGGCCACCTTTTCAATGGAGTTCATCACATGGCAGCTCCTGTTTGGAAAATCTGGGCTCTCCCCTGTGTTTAAAGTGGCCAGTATCCAGAAACTCCGGTGGATCCGCGGAGGGCAGAACACTTTTGGAAATCTGACCATCTAGGTGTCTACGTGGGAAATGAGCGGTTTTGAAAATCCAGCCCAACACTGCTTTGGCTGTATTCTTCTAAGTATACCCGAAGTGTCCACTACAACGGCATTCACTTACTGGGAGCAGGGACAGGCCCTAACTTGTCCTGTGTCAAGGACGAACAAAGTTAGCACAGCTGCTTTCTGACGCCCTAAAAAAAAAAGACTTCATTCCCCATCCAGAGTGTGACAGCAACATGAAAAAAATTACTGAGAAGTGCAAAATGTGGCTTGCACATTTACCCTTTGATTTCAACATTCATTTTGTCCTCTCTGTGTCATCATTTCTAGCTGTTGACACGTTATCCCCCTACGAAGACGCATGCCTGTGTGGTTACTCCCGTTCCTGTGGTCTTCCCTGTTTCAGACACTTCAGCATGTCTGAGCATGAAATCTGATCCACTGACCTTTGCTGTGCCAATTTTACCGATACAAGAGATTAATGTATTCACCGCTTCTCACTGCTTTAATAGACACTGAACCACTCAGTCGCTCTCATCTTTCACCATCTCCTGGCTGTGTAATCAAGCATATGCATACATTGAGGCTTCTAATTATATAGTGGAAGAGTCTAGCCATGAGCTAATCCCAGTTTTGGAATCTAGATGGTGTGCAGATAATTTTCTAGTGTCATGCAGCTCTCACCCTGGAAGGAGTTCACTCTTTCCGGATGACCACTCAGTTGTGGTTTCTATTTAACTTTGTGGACAGCGCCTAACCCGAGGTGTGAGCCTGGGTTAAATTGGGATGAGTGAGTCTCAAATGATTTGAAGGTTCCTTATCTGAAAACTCTTATTATTAATTATTAATCATTATTATTATTGCAGTAGCATCTCGAAACCATAGTCAAGGGCCCCATTCTGGTAGGTGCCATAGAAACATGGAGTAAAAAATAAAAAAACAACATTTCTGGCCCCATGGAGCCCTCATGAGTTGGAATCCAGGCCCTAAGTCAACAGGAATTTAGCTATTTGCTTCAGTAGAGCAGGATTTCACCCCAGACGTGTAATGAAAATGTACACAAATGCCTTTGGAGTAGAAAACCCACAAGATCAGATTCCAGCAGGTTTGAGGCAAGCTGGCGGAAGGACTGGGTAGCGGCCTCCTGGGAAAAACGGAAAAACAATAGATAAATGTAGGTGTCCATCATAAAAAAAAGTTGTTAGCCCCTCTCAGATCCTGTTCCCCACTTCATAGTGAAGATTGTCTCCTCTTTCCACCCCTCTGTCCCCATGACAGAGCCTTTGCTAGGGCGTGCAGAGGTGCCGAGACAGTCAGCTGTGAAGTGGAGGGGTAACAAGAAGAGCCTGTCTGCGTTAAGTAGGTTGTCTTGCCATGTAGGAGCAGCACCACCCAGGGTATTTCATGAGGCTCCGGGAAAGAGTTCCTCACCTTGTTCTGCTCTCAGGCAGCACAAAAAGCAGCACACAGTTAACAGGAAGGGACACATGTGCAGAGCTCTTGTGTGATGAGGAAAGAGCACCTAATTGTATTGGGGGGGACAGGGAGGTTGAGGGAGCAGGTTAGTAGCACAAAAGAGAAGGGGTTGGGAGAACCATGGCAGAGTGGACTGGAGAAGAGAACAAACCTGGGCCTGGGAGAAGGAGAACATGGACCCAGCTAGGGATGATCAGAGATGGGAGAATGGGAAAGAAGGTGGTGAGAAGCAGATATGGAGAGTGTGGAGACCAAAGGGGATGGGAGAGGGACAGGCAGAGCAGGGATGACGTGTGTGAGACACAACAGCAAGGGCAAGGGACGCAGAGGAGGGGAAAAAAGGAAGAATGAACAGAAAACAGGGAAAGGGGGGAGACAGAAGCAAACAAGCGTCCCAGTCAGGCAGGAGACATTCCCTCTAGAAGAGCTTGTACAAGTTTCAGAGCACCGGGGGGGCTCAGCCACCTGAGCTAAAGCAAGAAATCTGGACATGGGGTGGGAAGACAAAGGAGACACACATGAGGGAGGGGATGTGGAGAGATCTCCTTTCTCTTGGCATGGAGAGATTCCTTGAATGCATCCCTTTATCCAAACCCACCTTCTGTGCTTGGCTTGGCTTCCCTTCCCTACCCCCATTCCCTCACCCATTGCATTTGGAGAAGCTGCCTCACCTCTGCCTGCCTACAACTCCCTGGCAGGCTTCAGGCACTCAGCCTCCTTTTGGCTGCTAGCCGAGCTGGAGAGTTGTGTGAAGTGACTATTGCTGGCTCTGGCTCCAGGGTAATGTGCTTCCTTTATTCTCCGAGCTGTGGTTAAATAATTGGGGTTTTCTCGGTGGCTAACTGCTCTGGATTCTGTGGTTACACACCATGATCTGACTTACTTGGAGTGATCTAGTTACTATTATTAGCTCCTTTTTTCCCTCCTTTCCTTTTCTCATCACTGGAATCATTTCGGCGTTTCTCCCACAAGGACGTTATGTTTGTTGTTTTGGGTTGGTTCACCACCTCGCTCCGAAACTGGGATGCCTTCTCCTTGGTTCAGTATGTTTGGGGGAGGACACAAAGCACAGGGCCTGCTCCTGTTCTGACCAGTCCGTGGGCCACACGTCCTCCTCAAAAGGGCTGTCTGTGGTAAGTAGGTTGTCTTGCAATGTAGGAGCAGAACCACCCAGGGTATTTCATGAGGCTCTGGGGAAGTGCTCCTCACCTTGCTCTGCTATCAGGCAGCAAAATCACATTATGCGCGATGCTGTTGGTATCCTGACTCCAGGCCATCTGGCTTATCGTAGAGAACAGAGCTGTGGAGTCCTGTCCCCAGACACTACATCACTCCACTGTCACGACTGTCAGATGAGCGATTTTGGAACCGCGCTCTAGAATACCGTCTACTTTTCTATACAAGGGATGGCACGTGCCTGTCCTCACTAGCCAGGGAGAAGATATCAGGACCTTGCCAGCAACAATTCATTTCAACTTCTTTTGAACGCCTCACAAGTGCTAATCATATTAATCTTTTGGACAAAACTGGAGAAAACGTAGTGAACAGATCTTAAAAAAAATCGAAAGCACCCCCAAACCTTTCCATCTCCAGTGTCAGTTCCTTCGTAGCACAAGCCTCATTAAAGAACATTACGCACAGACCTCTGCTTCCACGAACAGCTCCTTTAAAGCCTGCAGTGTAATCTCAGGCTTTTTTCTAATACCATTTCAAAACCCTGGTAGACAATGCACCCTGGTTTTGGTTCATGGGGACAGAGAGGATGATGCTTATCATCAGACATTTCCTGTCTTGCTATTTCAAAATGGTTTCCATTGAGCCTGATTTTGACCCCATTCTGATGTGGGCCCGATGTGAAGGGCATTGAGCGCCGTTGCCCAAATTTTGACCCCAATGCCAGGGGATGGAAGAAGGATGCAAATAATAACAGATCCTTGGCCTCTGCTCATCACCCTGCCTGTCCACGCCTTCCCACCACCTGCGCTGCAACTCAGGCCCAGGTGAGAATATTCTGGTTTGACCCCTCACACCCAGGCTCCCTCATCACATGGCAGAACCACATCACTAATTCTGCCTGGCAAGCCTCCACACCTGTGAAGGAATAGGGCTGGGATTCACCTTCATGGCTTTTCTCAAAGTATTCCTGTTTCTAGTCCTGACTGCATCGTTAATGTGCCAGTGTTACCGTACGGTCAGTTTGTTATAGATCCCCACTGTGCCTGATCCAGAGAGGACACGAGTCTGTTATTGCCTCCACTAAAGAACCTGGCTCTGATGTGACAATCACCAGCTTGGCTGATAAAACCGGTGTTGGACCTGGGATCTTCAGAGCTAAAAGCCATGAGCTACGGCAGCTTGAGCTACAATCCCCTAGCTAGGCCTGTAGCAGACTCCTATCCTATGTAGATGGGGCATGGCCGGAGGGGAAGTGAGGAGGGGGACCTGTAACACACACTCCCTAGTGGATTACACAAGCCCTACTGGTGTAAACATCCCCACATCGCACATTCTTCTTCCTTGCACATCAGTAAAATCTGCAATCTTATTGTCCAACAGTCATGGAAAGTGAACGCAGAATGGGCATAAGCCTGGCCGAAGGGAATTCAGTTCAAGCAAATGTTTATTCACCATTTTTGCACTCTCAGTACATCTCTAATTTCTCTGTCATTCAGTGTGTGGTAGGTATTGGTGCAAGGCCTCAAAACTAGTGCAGGGTGGATTTAACTTTCAGGCCCTATTCTTGGGCAAGTTAGACATTTTGGTCACAGGATTAAGACATTCTGACACATATAATTGTCCTTCTGCCTTGCATTCCGGCAAATGGGTTTAATTAGTTACAACACAGGAAAGTGAACTGGAAGTGACTGAGGAAATAGGCTCCTACTCCCTGAATAATATTGCTGAAGTTACATGTTGGCTGACAAGTCATGTTTGCTGATCAAGGAGGTCTTCCTTCTAGATGTAATTAAGCAATTCCAAGGGTGTCTTTTAGCTCCTTCATGCAATGAGTGGCTGCTGCCTCTTTCGTGACTTAAGATTACTTCATTCCTGGAGTTGAAACTCAACTTCACCTTTAAAAAATGAATGTATCTTAAACAGAAGGGCTGATGAACTAATGCTGAATCATATTGGAATTCACCAAAAGGCAAGTTAGTGACACCACTTTTTCAGGATGAACCTTCTAGTAAGTAAGTGTCAGTTGATGTAGTAAGAATGATTTTTCCTTTAAAAAATGCACTGGCAATTTTGTCCCACATGGGATGGGAACTGTCCAGCAAGGGCTGTAACTCATGTCAAAATAAGTCTTGCCAACTTTCCGTTCAGCTGTGTGAGAGACATTACAAAGTTGTTGCTGGAATTACAGTTATTCCATTAAAAGACAAAGTCCCATACTGAACTCTGGCCCTCCTAGTGAATATCCCATTGTCCAAGATTTGGAAGTAGCATGGTTATTTTATTAAAAGTGACAGACTGTTTCACAATTCCTAGCAAAAATAGATTCCACTACAGGTGGCTTGGTTATGTTTATGTTTAAACTTAAAAAGCATTTTGTCATATACTAGAATTCTCAGCTATTCTTTTATCACAAAATATATCACTTACTAAATGCAAAAGCAGGACAATAAATAGTTTTGCTTGATGCTTTTTGTGATTTCAGCTTTGTATGATTTGCATGTCTAGTGCATTAGCTAAGTTACCTAATGCAGTAATTATTATTAATTTCTGACATAATTTTGTCGTCATACCTGCTATGGGGCATAAACTGCTGCTTGCGGGACTTTAAAGTTCTGTTCCTGCTACAGGGCATAAATCATTCTATATGCCAAAATTCCCCCTCTGCAAGAAACATTTAAGAAAGTGGGCTACACTGCTCTACCCGCTGTAATTACTGTGGCCAGAATAGGCCCAAAATGGATCATCCAAAAGCTTTCACGAAATTAAACTAAACATAAAACCTGCTCCATTTAAGCATCAACTGTTTCTGCATTCTTTGTCCACCTAAAGCACCAACTAAAGTCAATGGTGAAACCCTGACCCCATTGATGTCTATGGCTAGGTCTACACTACCCGCCTGAATCGGCGGGTATAAATCGACCTCTCGGGGATCGATTTATCGCGTCCTGTAGGGACGCGACAATCGATCCCCGAATCGACGCTCTTACTCCACCAGCGGAGGTGGTAGTAAGCACCGTCGACAGGAAGCCGCAAAAGTCGATTTTGCCGCCGTCCTCACAGCGGGGTAAGTCGGCTGCGATACGTCGAATTCAGCTACGATATTCACGTAGCTGAATTTGCGTATCTTAAATCGACTCCCCCCTGTAGTGTAGATGTACCCTGAGTGAGTCTTGCCACTGATTTCAATGAACCCGGGATTTTGCCCACTGGCCCATTCTGCTCCTACTTGAAACCAAAGGGAGTTTTGCTGTTAATTTTAATTGGACCTGGATTGAGCCCCAGAACAGACGTGCTATTAATTTGTTATTTTGCAATGGGAAAAAAGCTGTTCGCACAGCCTATTTGCTGCATAAAGAAAATGAAATTGAAAATGTTACCAAAGGAACACACTTGACACACGTTGCCAAATAGCATAAACTGGGTTGGCAGAAAGACCCACACAACTCTCAGAATTGTTCTAGTTTTGGAAGATGCTTAATAGCCTCATTCATGGGGGTGGGGTTAGTGCACAGCTATTTGTGTGTATGTTCCCCACGGTTTTGAATGTGTGGTAATTGTCAGGTGTTTCTGTAATTTGCCCATAAGGTTGCAGAGCAAGAACCGTTTAGGGCTGCCATAGCTGTCAGATTAGATAGACAGTTCACTCACTGGTAAATTACATTTTAGGCATTAGTGTAATTTAAATGAATAGTAAGATTATGTCAATGACCTGGGATGAATGATTTCCCCCCTCCTACTATGTGCTTTCAGTCATTTGCAATAAACCAGATATGCAGTTTTAGCTTCCATAGAGAACAGTGAAATATGAGCTCCTCATCAGATGAGGAGGAAGACCCCTGGATTAATTTAACAGCTCACTGTGCCGATAAATACATGACCTCCCGAATGTCGCTGTCATGTTACATTCTCAGCTTCCCCTTTCCTGTAAAAAATTATGGAGAGTGTCAGCCTGCAGATTTAAAAAACAACTGCAGAGTCATGTTAAAATACAGGGCTCAGACTGCTTGATATCAAGTCATGCCGATGGTGCAGATCGGTTGTGCGAATGCTGCTGTCGAGTGTTACAATAAGTGAACTAGTTTCACAGACGGAGCATTAGAGGCCTAATAAAGAGCTATGCCACTGAGTGAGCAGCAAGAGGCATTAAGATCCCAGGAACTAGCCCGAGGAGGGAGTTAGATGGAGACAGCACATTAAACAGAGGGACAAATCTGCCCCCCGCTACACCTGTTCCCCCGGCCTGGCTTCACTGTAACCAAGGGCAGAATTTGATACATGGTGTCATCACCTTTAGCCGATGCACACAGGCCAAACCCTCTGTGCACTATGCGGGTCTGACCCGGCCTTCGTTACACAGGGGTACAGGGTCTGCCTCTCCGCACTGCCAGGCAGCCTCTGAGGTTGTCATTACACATTCATCCGGCAGTAAAGTGACGTGTGTACAAGGAAATCCTTCTCCAGACTGACCCCCGAGCTCTCCTCACCCCCACCAGAGAAGTGACACTTTGCTCAGGGTTTGGAATTGAAGGAATTTGAAGGACACAAACTCCAGCAGGATTCTGGGCTGAACTATGTCTTCATTCCCCCCCCAAGCTTAGAAATCACAGGACTGTGCATATTTCAGACCCCCCAGGTTGGTGGCTGCGCCCAGTTCCCGTCCCCTCCCCCTCCCGCAGGGCGATTCCCTGGCTAGGACAGGGGCCAAACTGTCCGACCCTTCCAGCTGCATGTGCCAATCTTTAGAAGTTCAAGAGCCAGGTCGCACCTGCCGGGGCTCAGACCTTCAGCCCCACAGGAGGCGCCTCAGGGCTTGGGGCTTCAGCCCTGCAGGGAGCGGGGTCTTGGGATGCGCCTTGCCCTGAAGCCCCAAACCCCCCTCCCTGCAGGGCAGCTGCTGGAGCCGGCAAGCTGGGCGCTGTGCTCTGGGCAGAGGCAGCTGCAAACACCCGGGAGCTGCAGGGGCAGCCGCTGCCTCTCCCCATGGAGCTAAAGCAGCGCCCCCCCCCCCCCCCCCAGCTCCCAGCGCTTTGTCCCCTGGCTGAGGAGCCGGGAGCTGCGGCGGCTCCGCTCCGGGCGCCCTGGTGGCTCCCGGCGGGATCCCCGAGCCCAGCCCTTGGCGCGGGGCCGGGGCAGGCGGGGCCCGGCTGAAGCGGATTTCTCCGGCCGCTCCGCCCCCTCTGCCCCGGGAATGTCCCGGCCGGGTCCCCGCGGGGATAAAAGAGGCTGCGGGGCGCTGCGGAGGCTCAGAGCTGAGCCGAGCCCAGATCCCCAGCACCAGCCTCCGCCGCCAGCCCGGACCATGAGCCGCCCCCGGAGCCTCGCCCCCGGCAGCCCCCTGCTGCTGCTGCTGCTGGCCTGCGCCGCGCTGTGCCGGGGTAAGGGGCTCGCTGCGCCGGGGTGGCCCCGGAACCCGGCCTGGGGGAGTCTCGCTTCCCACTGGGGCTTGGAAGGACGGATCGGACCCAGGTGTCCGAGAGCCGGCCGGATACGGGGAGTCCCGGGAAGGATGGAAGGGACCCAGGTGTCCGAGAGCCGGCCGGATGCGGGGAAGGCCCGGGCCGGGGGCATGGGTCAGACCCAGGGTGTGGGGCGAGCGGTGTCCCCCGGCCGCCCCCCTGCAGAGTATCTGGCCGCCGGCAGGAGCTGAGTCTTTCTCCCCCTCCCCGGGCAGGTGCCCCCATGGCCGGCGAGCTGCGGTGCCAGTGCCTGCAGACCGAGACGGCGGTGATCCACCCCAAGCGCATCGCCAAAGTGGAGCTGATCCCCGAGGGGCCCCACTGCGGGGTGCCAGAAGTCATGTAAGTGTCGGGGCCCTGCTGCCCGCCCCCCCCCCAGCCTGCGCCCCCCTCCCCGCCCCGCCAACCCCCCGCTCACCCCGCTCTCCCCTCCTCCTCCCCGCAGAGCCACCACGAAACACGGCAAGAAAGTCTGTCTGGAGCCCACCGCGCCCTGGGTCAAGCTGATCGTCAACAAGATCGTGAACAGGTACGTACCCGGGGGGTGTGGCTGTTTGTGTTGTGCCAGCGGCCTGTGGGTGCAGCTCTAACGCCCGTTGTCCCGTGTCATGGGAGCGCGGGCAGCAGACTCGGTCTGCAGCAGGTGTCCGTGTCGCAGGGACAAGGGGCGAGATGGGCCACTGAGTCTTAACCGGTGGATACTTCTCATTACAAACCGCGGGGCCAAGCTGGGCCAATCCGTCCAGCTCCATTATAGGGGGAGAAACTAAGCCCAGGTGTCATGTAGGAAAACGAGTTTAAATAAGTGTCTGTACTCCTCCCAATTAACCCGGTGCTACCTGTGTCTGGTGGGGTCCCTGCCACTAAATGCCATTGATGAGATGTATCAGCACTGTTCCTATTCCTTGTTTCAGAGTAGCAGCCGTGTTAGTCTGTATCCGCAAAAAGAACAGGAGTACTTGTGGCACCTTAGAGACTAACAAATTTATTAGAGCATAAGCTTTTGTGGACTACAGCCCACTTCCTCGGATGCATATAGAATGAAACATAATTTCAACAATAATTTCCATCCCACCATCAACCTCAGCCTAGATCAATCCACACAAGCGGTCCTTTTCCTGGACACTACTGTTCTAATAAGCGATGGTCACATAAATATCACCCTATACCGGAAACCTACTGACCGCTACACTTACCTACATGCCTCCAGCTTCCATCCAGGACACACCACACGATCCATTGTCTACCGCCAAGCTCTAAGATATAACCGCATTTGCTCCAATCCCTCAGATAGAGACAAGCATCTACAAGATCTCTATCAAGCATTCTTAAAACTATAATACCCACCTACTGAAGTGAAAAAGATATGTTCCATTCTATATGCATCCGAAGAAGTGGGCTGTAGTCCACGAAAGCTTATGCTCTAATAAATTTGTTAGTCTCTAAGGTGCCACAAGTACTCCTGTTCCTATTCCTTGTGACACACACAGCGCCCACGGAGGGCAGCTGGAGGCTAGTGCACAGGGAATGGCACTTGTAACGTGTGTTCTGTTGTCTGACTGTTGCAGTCAATCGACCAAGCTGTGAGGGGAGAAGAGAACATGAACAAGGAACTACAACAGAAACTACCTCTGTGTACAAGGGAAACCAGTGTGAGAGACAATGGGAACCCGAGGCTGGACAACTAGCCATGATGAACTCTCTTCTTTTGAAGGTCTGATAGACCAGCCTGCGCTCCATTCAACTTCCACGCGTTCCACTGAGTTATTACAACCTGGGCTTATTTGTGTATTTATTATTAATTCATCTCTGTATCGCTCTTCAATGGCTAGGTAGTTTTTTTGTTAAGCACCTTAGATCTTCCTGATCACCTGAAGGGATAATGCTGCAGTAGTGGCTCGAGAGATGGCTTGTGATTAATCTAATACACAATCCAAATAGCCCCTCCCCTCGGATCCCCTGAGCAGCTCACGGTGGGAGTACTGTGGAGCTGTGCCTTTCACATGGGGCATGTGCACGATGCCTGCTGGGTTGTGAATAATCAGAGTTTCAGATCCTGGAGCTGCCCAGCATTGAGCCAAAAGTGTAAGATTACAAAGTGAAATCCAATTAGAACAAGCACCGTAATTTGTTACACTCCTGAAATGTGTTGCCAAGGCACATATCCCTGGGACACAGGATCAGTTGCTTGGCTAGGTGAAACAGACTAGCAGCTAGTCTCCTTTCATAAAGATTGCTTTTCTATAAAAATGTGGCTTCCGGTCACTAGCTGTCGTTTCTGCAAACTTTTTAGCGCTCTCCTTTGATGTGTTAAATTATTTCTATGCAATTTAAATATTTGGTATTTATGCTGAAAGTTTAAGAACAGTAACGTTCTGAACGCCCTTGGACATTTTATGTCTGCATTGTATGACATACTGTCATGGTCTGTGTACAAGTGGTATTACAAATTGTACTGGACTAAAATATTTTCTGATTAAAAGTGGTTTGAGTCTTCAACTCCGTTAAGTGTTCATGTCCATGTATCTGTCCCAGTGGGACCGCGGGGAAAGGCTGGTGTGGGTGGGAATTGGTAGGATACACACCTGCCTCCAAGCTTCATCCCCTTTCCTGTTTTATTTAATGTTTGTCTGCATTTAACAGACTCTTGGGTCCAGAGTTGCAATATTTAAACTCATCATCTGCACACCTCATTGTGACGGGAAATTCAGCATCGGAAAGTGGTTTGTGGCTATGAAAGCTGCAAGGACTTGCACGTTTGCTTAACTTGCCTTGAGACTACGCATGTGCTTAAAGCACCCTGCAAGATCAGGCACATAATGATTCTTTGCTGTTCTAGGAAACAAGACAGCGCCAAGGACAGAGCCCAGAAGACACTCGCTTTATATATAAAGTAATGTTCAGGGCATGTGCATACTCTAGCTGTAAATAAAAAAGGGGGTTGGGGGGTGCTTAACTGTAGACATTTGTAAAAGCGCTGTGCCCCTTTATCTGGTTCCATCCTACCTGCGTGTCATGGAGGGTATTCCCAGAAGGAAGTGTTGGCCCCATAGGCACAGATTCACTACATCGTCCACGGACATATAATTTAGTGGGTGGAAGATCAAGTGCTGCTTCCTTGTGGAATTTGGACCGAACCCCCGCCCTGGGGGCCGCTCCTGCTCCCGCTGAAGCCAATGGGGGGCTTGCGGCGTGGCTCTACTAGACCGCCTGTGTCATGGTGGGGTTTGGAGCCTCACAGCCTGACCCACACGGGACCTGACTACCAGTCCGAGGCTTGGGCTGGTCTGAACTTGCCAACCCGAGACTTTCAGGCTCAGGGCCCGCCGGCACCTCCCAGTGCTTCATTTTTGACAGTCCATAGCCCGGCACCTCTGGGTTTGACAGTCCATAGCCCAGCACCTCTGGGTTTGCTGCGCAGGGCCGCCCAGAGGATTCCGGGGCCCGGGGCAAAGCGGGGGAGCTGTGGCCAGCGCCGGCTTTAGGCACCGCGGGGCCCGATCCCAAGGAGCTGCCGCCCAAGTCCCGCCGCTGTCTTTGGAGGCAGCGCGATCGCTGCCGCGGAGGAGGGATCCTCGGCCGAAATGCCGCCGGAGACCCGGACCGCCGCCGGGCCAGGGCTCGCGGGACCCATGCGGAGCCCGGGGCCTGGGGCAAATTGCCCCACTTCTCCCCCCCCTTCCCCTCGGCGGCCCTGTTGCTAAAGTACAAACATTGCTGGAGCCCCGATACCTCTTTCATTGGGAATTAAGCACTGCCGCCGCCTTGCTGCGCTGAGCACCAGCTGTGAGTGCCTCTCGCTTCGCAGCCCCACCGGTGCAGTGGGGGAATGCCCGCAAGAGTGGGGCCCACAGTCCGGGCTGGTCTCCCTGCCTTGCAAATCAGCACCAGGGAACCCTTAAAGCGACACGCCGCAGTCATGTGATCTAGGCCACACTCCTGACTCAATAAGGCTGAGTGCCCCGAGTTGGAGATGACTTTGTGCATCTCGCTTGAGCCATGTTGAAGTCAGCAGCCCCCACGCTATGTCCAAAAGCCCATTTCCCCCCAGCACAGGCGTGTGCCTCTCTCCGGGGCCACAAGGAAAGGAGCAGGAAGAGAGGCCTTTGGAAAGCAATATTCAGAAGGGTTAAATCCAGAGCACATTTGTCATTGTCATCTTTGTGCTCCCATCAGGAGCAGGTCGGTCCCTTTGGGACACCCGCTTCACCCAGGAGTCCCAGGGGACTTGCAAAGCATTCAACAAGCACGACCGAGAACAGGATCATTCAAGAGGAAAGATGTTTGTGTGGTTAAGGCACTAGAAAGAAGGGATCAAGGAGAACTGGCTTCTGTTACACAGGAAGATTGGTAGCGCTGAGGATATTGGACTTCACCACTGTTATTTTTACTGTTTTATACTGGGATTTTAAGCTCTTTGGGGCCAGAGCCTTCCCTTCCTCATGTGTTTCTGCAGCGCGGATCACAGCAAGTTAAACCCAGATCCATGCTGTGGTTCTTAGGCCCTGCCACAGGACTGATAGGAGACAGTGCGGCCTATGGGTTAGAGCATTGGATTGGGACTCAAGCTCTGGGTTCTAGCTCTGGCCTGATGGGTGAGCATGAGCAAGTCTGTGTCTCCATTGACCAAGTCGATGAAGAGCCCAAAACAAGAGCTAGGGGGTATTAATACTAATTCTCCTGGTACTATGAAGATGTCCTGACCATACAAAGACTTGTCCACGTTTAACTTGACACACCGAGTAGTTCCACTGAGTCCGCTGGGATTAGTCACAGTGCAGAAGATTAAGTCTTTGCAGGATCACAATCTTAGTCTAATAATCTGGAGACTCAACCATGCCACTGAATTAAGTTTTTCATTTACATTTCCCACAACTCATGTAAGTCTTATTTTAGGTGAATTTTGCTTCTTACTGCACCACTGTACAGCAAAATAGGTAATTTGGTGCAGAAGAGAACAGTAAATTAAGGGGCTTTAAAACCCTCTATTTCACTGCTTTGATATACCACCATATTTGGAAGAAAGCTCAGGTCTTGGGTAATGATTCCATTTGCTATTTATTCCACAATAATTATGTGGGCAAAGCCACATTGCAATGCTGTCAAACGCACAGAGGAAAAAGGAGACAAAAACACCACATCACTGGTGGGCAAACACTTTTCACAAAGTGATCACTCCATAGCTGACCTCTCAGTCCTCAGCCTAAAAGGAAATCTACACAGCAACATCAAAAAGATGAGCCTGCGAGGTTACATTCATCACTTCACTAGACACTAAAAATCACAGTCTTGATAAAGACACTGGTTTATTACAATAATTTGCCTTTTTTATGTCCTCTGGTTCCTTACAATATGTCAAACTTCTTCTGCTAAACAATCCTTCCACCTTATATCACTCTAGTTACCTTTCCCAGACCAGTAGAGAGCTCTGTGTAGTTCAAAAGCTTGTCTTTCACCAACAGAAGTTGGTTCAATAAAAGATGTTACCTCACACACCTTGTCTCTCTAATATCCTGGAACCAACACACTGCAAACACGTATTCCCCTGGCATTTTCTTGCCTGGCATCTATTCCACCATTCATGGGGACTGATTCTCTTCTCACTTACACCAGTTTTACATCAGGGTAATTCCACTGATTCTACTAGAGTTACTCCTGAACCACATCAGCGAACAGGGCGTAAGATGAGATCATGCCCATGCTGTTTAGCACTCTGTAAACAAAACAGCACTATGTTCATCCCCTTTCATCATAGTCTTTTACTATTTTCTTAGAGCCAAGAAGGAGTTACAGCAAGCAGAATATAGCCAGAATATAGCCAGTAGAGATATGACTTAACAGTCCTAGGCTCATCAAGGAAACCTGCACAACACCTTCAAAAGGCAAGCCTGGGAACTTAAATTCATAACTGCTGGATACTAAAAACCATCGATTTAACAGAGACGCTGGTTTCATGGTCCATTACAACAGCTTGGAACAAACCTGCTGCCTAAAATCACTCTCCATAGTCCTAAAACCGCAGAAGTGTTATTGCTCACTTCATTTTAAGTCATCTCTTACAACATGTGTTAATGCCTTCTGCTTAGCAATCTGTCCCACCTTGTATTTAGCTTGGACACTCTACTTTATTCTCCAGACCAGTGGTTCCCAACCTGTGAACCTCTTTCACTAAAATGTCAAGTCTCCTGAACCCCCTCCTAAAAATAAATATTTCCAGGGATTTTCTCCTTTACCTGAGTTTAAATTATAAAAGCAGTGATCTTGGAAATATAACATTTGTTTTTATGACATGCTTATTACACACTATTAATTATTATTTAGCATTATAGTATTTTTATTACATTATGAAAACGGCAACACTCTTCCAAGATCTCACTTTCGTAGCTTGTATCACTTTGAATAAGCCTGTTATAAGACAAGGCTCCTATGTTTCATCAAGGACTATCCGATGTGAACCAGCAGGAAGGTATTTAAGACGTCAACTCAAAGACTTCCTCCTACACAAGCATTCAGGTCTTGAGCAGTCCAGGCAAACAACGCACATTACAACAAACTTAAACTTGTTCTTCATGATCATTTTAAAAACAATACAAGCTGACTATTAAATTTTAAAACCAGCAACAAATATCCACTCCCTTTCCATTTCTTATAAGGAGTCTTGAAGTTTAATTCTCCTCAGTGTGATAGCTATGCTTGCTTTGATCTGCTTAGCTCTTGGACGTCCAGGGGCTCCGGACTGCTGGCCCCTGCTGTCCGGGGTCCCTAGGGACAGCTCTGTCCGCCATTAGGGAATTTTTTCCCCGAGAACACCCTTTAACATTTCACGAAGCCCCAGGAGGTCACGAACCCCAGTTTGGGAACCACTGCTGCAGACCAATCTAAAGAAGAGCTCGGAGAAGCTCAAAAGCTTGTCCTGTCAACAGAATTTGGTGCAATAAAAAGTTGTCGTTTTACCAAACTTCTCTCTTTCCTACCCTGGGACCAGTACAGCTGCAACAACCCTGCAACCGATGTCCCCAGGCAGTTAGTCTGTGTGTTCGCCAGTGATTTGAACAGGGTCACTCTAATTGCAGGGCAGCTGTGTGTTACCCGTTGTAAAGGGGGAAGCTGGGGCTAACTAACAACACACATAGCCCTCTCCTTTAGGAAGTCGCAGGGAAGGCACCGTCTTACCAGCAGCTCATAAGGCGCTCCGAGCCCTGGTCCAGAGTCCCCGAGCTGAGTCAGCAAAGCAAAGGTCCCCGGGAGCCTACACGGCTTCCAGTCAGTCCGCCCCCGCGTCCCTTCCCTCCCCAAGCAGCCCGGGCCCGGGCGGGGCAGGGGGGTCCTTCATTGAGCTGTAAGAGCCGGTGTTCCTGAAAGGGGTAGGACCCCCCCCCCCACTGCCCCGTCCTACCCAATCCAGTGGTACTAAAGGGTGTGGTGCCTTTACACTGACGCCAACGGGCACGTCTGTGGGTGGCTAGTAGCCCGCCCCACGGGCTGCACGTCTGTTGCCAGCACACTGGCGTGAGCAGAAGTGATCCGGTGGAACTGGAAATCACCCCTGCCCGCCCCAGGGTTCACATACACACTCGGAGATGTCAAGCTCTTCCCTTCACAGACGTGACAGAGCAAAGTCCTTTAGCAGGGCTCCCCGGGGCTTAGGGGAGCGGGCTGGTTTCAGGGAATAGATGATCCACGAGGCATTTTTCGCGGTGCACAGAAACACCAATGGAAGGGCCACAGGCAAATGCGCCCCCACGGCATGTTATAATCCACACCGTTAGGATGCTAAAGAACATTCTCCAGCTGGCCAAACAAAGGAGAAAGTGGGGCCATATCGGGAAACCAGCTGGGATTTCAACAAGCGGCTTTGCCACCCGTGCCGGGAGGTGACCCCACAGGGACCCTTCAGAACCGCCCAACAGCAGCGCTCTGTATGGGTTACGCGTGCTACCTGCTGGGGGACATCGAAGCAGCAGTGGTTTCTGTGTCCCTTGTCCACCTAAAACACCAAGTGAAGGCAATGGTGAAACCCTGGCCCCTCGGAAGGGAAAGGGAGTTTCGCCCTCCCTTATAACTGCAGCGGGACGGGGGCTTAGCACAGAGCTGCTATCGCTTTGTCATTTGTAAAGGGAGAAAATGGATTTCACAGCTTACTTGCTGCACAAAGAAAAATCAACCGAAGATCCGCTGGCCTAAAATATTCCTTGAATTCAGTCACTTTTTCTCCTCCTGCCAAATAATGGCAACACAGGGAACACAGGGACTAGCGGGAAACACCGAACCCAAGACGATGGTTTTGACCTGTAAAACACCCCTCTGGCGCTCTGTGCCGGTGACAGACCTCGCCCAGCATTGCATTTCCAGCTCTGGCTGCTTTGGTAGGAGGAACGGGATTGCCTCTAGGCGAGCATCGCCTTCCCCGGGACAGAGAACACTTGAGAGCAGATCCACACCCACACGCAGCGCCGCTCCCGGGTTTGGAGTTCTGGGCAGAGAATGCCCCTCGGGGCACATTTCTCTTTCTGAAGCTTGGGTGATATGGGGCGGATCTTGAAGTTTTTCAGTGTTTCGCAAGCCTGCAGATTGCTGCGTACTAATGATAACCCCCGAGAAAGCAGGGTCCCTACTGCTTCCCAGCAGATAGCGCTGCTGGGGCAGGTCGCTGGGGCTAAGGCAGTGCGGGGTTTCCCGAGAAGTGAACCAGTCTCCTAAAGGGAGCAACAGCAGCCTCGGGCAGAGCTGTGCCGCGGAACTGGAGCAGCAATGGGCGCTGCACCCCAGGGAGAGCCGGGAACTGGCCGGAGCAGCGAGGGAGACTGGGGCAGGAGAAGAAGCGGGCGGGACCCGTCCCGCTCTCTGCTCCGGCCATTCCCCCACCCCGGCGTCGTTGTAAGAATTTGGGCCACGGCGCCTTCCTCCTTAGCCTGACATAGCTCGTCCAAAGCACACGTGCAGCCTATGGCCCGAGCCGGCCTCCCTCGCCCCGGGGCACACGGGCTGCCCCGCCGCGCGGCCACAGCCGCGTGTTTGTAATTCAACAGGAATATCGAGCCACGAAGCTCTCGGTCTCAGGAAACTCGGTTATCAACATTCAAGGGAAACCGCCCCTGGCAGGGCAGGGCAGGGCGTGCCGGGCACGGGGTGTGGATCGCTGCTCCGGGGGGGAAGGTGTCCGGATTTGGGGTTCCGCGCGGGGATCCCGGCCCCCGGGCCGATCCCCGAGCCCAGCCCTTGGCGCTGGGCCGGGGCAGGCGGGGCCCGGCTGAAGCGGATTTCTCCGGCCGCTCCGCCCCCTCTGCCCCGGGAATGTCCCGGCCGGGTCCCCGCGGGGATAAAAGCGGCTGCGGGGCGCTGCAGAGGCTCAGAGCTGAGCCGAGCCCAGATCCCCAGCACCAGCCTCCGCCGCCAGCCCGGACCATGAGCCGCCCCCGGAGCCTCGCCCCCGGAGCCTCGCCCCCGGCAGCCCCCTGCTGCTGCTGCTGCTGGCCTGCGCCGCGCTGTGCCGGGGTAAGGGGCTCGCTGCGCCGGGGTGGCCCCGGGACCGGCCTGGGGGAGTCTCGCTTCCCACTGGGGATATTGTAAGAGGAGGGATGGTCCCGCTATTGTGGGGAGCTTTCCTGGCTTCTGCACTACCGTGAAATGGGCTAGTCGCTCCCACTTCCTTTACCTAGAGGCCTCCCTGCCCTGGAGGACACCCCTTGCACTCCCCGGGCTGGCAGAGTCTCGTAACCCCCCGACAGGGCTGGGCCCAGGATTCCTGGGGTCCCTGATCCCCAAGACTGCTGTGGTCACCTGGGACAGGCGCTAGGGTGTCCCCACCTTGGGGTACCTCTCTGCACTGGGCACCTCCCCGACCCACTGGGCATTCCATACAATGTAAAGCAAATACAATGTATTTAACCAGCAATTAATTTTTAAAATAATTAGGAAAAATGGGAGAGGTTAAAGGCAAACACATCACCTGGCTCTGTGGCAGGGGACATCACAACCAGTGTCTCTGGGATGTCAGGGCCGTTGGCTGGCTCCAGTTGCTCACGGCACCCCGCTCCAGACGGCTCCAGCCCCAGCCCCAGCTCCACGGTTCTAGCTCCGGCTCCACTCGGCCTCAGCAGGGCGGCTGCTCTGCCTCCAGCCCCCTGGGCTGCTTCTCCAGCCCCTCGGGCTGCTACAGCTCTGCCCCCAGGACAGGTCTGCTCTGTGGGCTGCTTCTGTGACTCTGCTCCCAGCTCTGACCGGCTTCCTGGGCTGCTGTTCTGGCCCCTGTGAATCCTCCCAGCTCTGCTCCCCAGCTCAGCTCGGGCCCCTGCTCTCTCCTTAGCTCTGCCCCTCTCTCTGCCCCAGGCAATTCCAGCTCACAAGGAGGATGGGACCCTGGTCTCCTGACTCCCTGATTAGCTGCCCGCCCTGTCAATCAGGCTGACCTGGAGCATTGGCCTCTCCCCATTGCCCCTGGGGACTGTCAGTCTCCGGGTCCTGATTTCCCATCAACTCTTCCCCTTTCTTTTGGCACTGGGACTTAGCCAATCAAAAAAAACAACCCCTCACTGAGTTTTAGTAAGGGGACAACAGTCCCTTTACACTTGGAAGGATGGATGGGACCCAGGTGTCTGGGAGCCAGCCGTATGCGGGGAATCCCGGGGGGATGGATGGGACCCAGGTGTGGGGTGTCCCCGGGCTGCCGGCAGGAGCTGAGTCTTCCTCCCCCTCCCCTAGAAGATGCCCCTATGACCGGCGAGCTGCAGTGCCAGTGCCTGCAGACCCAGGCCGCGTTGATCCACCCCAAGCGCATCGCCAAAGTGGAGCTGATCCCCAAGGGCCCCACTGCGGGGTGCAAGAAGTCATGTAAGTGTCCGGACCCTGCTGCCCCCCCCAGCCTGCACCCCCCTCCTCGCCCTGCCAACCCCCCGCTCACCCCACTGTCCCCCTATGCCTCCCCGCAGAGCCACCTTGAGGGACGGCAGGGAAGTCTGTCTGGATCCCACCGCACGCTGGGTCAAGATGATCACCACCAAGATCCTGAACAGGTACCTACCATAGGGATGTCGCTGTTCGTGTTGTGCTAGCAGCCAGGGCCCCATAGGTGAAGGGCCAAAATCCCAATACCGTGTAGATAAGATCTTGACCACAGTCCCTGGTAAGAACCTTTCACATAGGCCCAAATTCCACAGCCTGCTCTGAGGCATGAGGCCTAGTTAACAACGGATAATACATGGCCAAAGAAAAGCTGGGATGAGCAGGGAACAACCTTGTATGTTTCAGCTACACATAAAGGTGAGGCAGCATAACTCCAGGTGGAGAGCAGGCATTGGGAGGCTAATCATGCGTTATAGGCACATACCTCACTGAGAGGAGCCTTGCAGGCTACTCCCTGGTTCAGGAAGAGAATACGGTGCATGTTCCCCGGATGCCGACCAGAGTTCAGGGCGAGGCCTAACATGATAGTGTGAGTTATGCCATCCTCCCTCACAGATGCCAGTCCCAGTTCACGGAAGCGCATTGGTAACCCATACACAGTTGTCATTGCTGTGCACTGTTTACTATGTTCTTTTTGCTTTAAAACCCTCCAGTAAGATACCTGTGGACCAACCTGCCTTGGAAGACACCGTCATTCCGATGGACCGAAAATAAGGATTTAACTTACCCATTGCAAGCGGAGAATTTAGAGGGATAACACCTGTGTATTAGCAAACATGTTAACCTGAGCTATGGGCGGAGCCATTATGTCATCTTTTAGACTATTGGCTTATTGTGCTAATCTTGTCTTGCCACTAGACCCTATCCAGGGGCTCGGGAACTTCCACCCCGTCGCTTCTCTCCGCCCACTGGCACCCTATATCATCTATTGTAATCAATTGTTTAGCCGTGTCTCACTGAGCCTAATAAGCGAAGTGACACTCCGCCAGCGCTGTGCGTAATAAACCCTCATGCTTGACTCTACACGGTGTCGAACTTCTGTTCAATCAGTCGGTCCCCCTCTATTGCACGAGCTGTCCAGGGAGCGGCAGACTGAGTGTGAAGCAGCTGTGGGTGTTGCAGTGACAATGGGCCAGATTTTATCAGAATTGTCCATTGGTTATGACTCAGTGGCCCTCTGGGGCCCAGGCTATATGATGGGGTGAGAAAGCCCGGGAGTCATCCAGCATAACAGTTCACATATAATGTTTGTTTGTGCTCTTAGCCATCAAACTGGGCTGCTAATTGTGGCTGGTGGGGTCCCTCCCTGCCACTAAATGCCATTGATTTACCTGCATCATCACTGTCCGCTATTCCTTGTGTCATGCCAGGGCTGTCCCTACCCATACCCAAATTTCCTGGTGCCTTATGCAGCTGTGTGCTGCTCCAGCCCCTGCTCCGCCTCTTCCCCATGGCCCCACCCCTCCTCCGCCCCTGTGTCTTCCCACCCCTGCTCCACTCCAGCCCCCCCACTCCACCCCTTCCCCAAAGCTCCTGCCCCATCCCCCCCACTCCACTCCACCCCCTCCCCAAAGCCCCCACCCTGCCTCTTCATTCAACTTCAACGTGTTCCACTAAGTTATTACAACCTGTGCTTATTTATGTATTTATTAATTCAAGTGTGTGTCGCTATTGAATCTATGCAGCAACTAGGTGTTTTGGGTAAGCCCCTGTCTTTGAGTTCTATCAAAATACATGAAAGGAAATGGGAGTCTTGCTGTTTTATTACATATTAGAGCAGGGGTCGGCAACCTTTGAGAAGTGGCATGCCAAGTCTTCAGTAATTTCGAGGTTTCGCGTGCCAGTATAAATTTTACATTTCCAGGGGCCCCTCGACAGAACCCCTGACTGGCAGAGGGCTGAGCGGGGCGGCGGCAGGGACCCCGGCTGCAGGGGCTGGTGGACGGAACCCCAGACCACAGCTCCTGCCAGCCAGGGTCCCAGCCCCCGGCGCCGCTCAGCCCGCGGCCAGCCCCAGGTTCCGTCTATCCAGGCCAGCAGCAGGATGAGTGGGGCCAGCGGCCAGGACCCCAGACCGTCAGTGCAGGCAGCAGATGGAACCCCAGCCCGTGTCATGGGAGCGTGGGCAGCAGACTCGGTCTGAAGCAGGTGTCCGTGTTACAGGGACAAGGGGCGAGATGGGCCACTGAGTCTTAAACAGTGGATACTTCTCATTACAAACCGCAGGGTCAAGCTGGGCCAATCAGTCCTGCTCCATTATAGGGGGAGAAACTAAGCCCAGGTGTCATGTAGGAAAACGAGTTTAAATAAGTGTCTGTACTCTTCGCCATTAAACCGGGCTGCTACCTGTGACAGGTGGGGTCCCTGCCACTAAATGCCATTGATGAGATGTATCAGCGCTGTCCCTATTCCTTGTGACACACACAGTGCCCACGGAGGGCAGCCGGAGGCTAGTGCACAGGGAATGGAAGCTCAGAGCCTGTAGCGGGGAAAGGCAAGAGCAGAAGTGAGTCCAGGTGAGGTCTTTCCGGATCTCACTTGTAACGTGTGTTCTGTTGTCTGACTGTTGCAGTCAATCAACCAATCTGTGAGGGAAGATGAGGAAATGAACAAGGAACTACAACAGAAACTACCTCTGTGTACAAGGGGAAACCAGTGTGAGAGACAATGGGAGCCCGAGGCTGGACAACTAGCCATGATGAACTCTCTTCTTTTGAAGGTCTGATAGTCCAGCCTGCGCTTCCTTCAACTTCAACGCGTTCCACTGAGTTATTACAACCTGGGCTTATTTATATATTTATTCATTCAAATATATGTCACTATTGAATTTATTCAGCAGCTAGGTATTTGGGGTAAGCCCCTGTCTTGGGTCCTGTTACAACTCAAACAATTCAGGTAGTCTCAGTCTTTGGAGAAGTTGTCCCTGTACATATTTGTCTGATTACATGAAGTGATTATGAGCAGTAGTGGCTCAAGAGAGAGCTCATTGTTCATCCAATGCACATTCTAAACTACTCATCGCCTCAGGTAGTCTGAGCAGGTCAAGATGAATAGCACTGTGAATCTGTGCCTGGGTGCAGTGCCTGGCTTGTGAATAACCAGGACTTCAGATTCTGGAGCTGCCAAATATTCAGGATTACAAAATAAGGCAGGTGGAGCAAGTACAAGAACTTGCTACCGTCCTGAAATCTGTTGTCTGGACACAATCAGCTGTTTGATTCATTGTCTGTTTCACATAACTATGATAAGGAGACACTAGTTAAGTGAGCTTCATGGAAATGTGGCTTCCATGCCGTAGCTAAACTGTTATAGCCATAAAAAGGCTGTCTTTTGATATGAATGTTCTTCAATATTTTATATGAAATTTAAATATTTGGTATTTATGCTGAAGGTTTAAGAACAGTAACGTTCTGAACATCCTTGGACATTTTATGTCTGCATTGTATGACATACTGTCATGTTCTGTGTAGAAGTGGTATTACAAATTGTACTGGACTAAAATGCAATATTTATGTAATGATGGTATTTTAAAAATAAATATTTCCTTTATTAAAATATATGGAGTAGTTTGGTCAGTCCAAAGTGAAAATGAAAATGTCACTAGGGCTACCCGAAAAAACAACAACAGTTGAATAATGTGTCCTGTATGCACCAACTAATGTTATTTATAGAAAAGCTAATTTACATCACTTCAAGAAACTTCCAACCCCAGTTAGAATTTTCCTCTGTTCAATCCTGAGAAGTTGGATATACAGTGCGCAAGGCAGGCTAGCTCTTCAGTGCAGGGATACACAGAATGAGTAAGAACAAAGCCTCTCCGTGCTAGTTCATTTTTCCTGTATTTGTGTCCAAGATTGCATGGTGGTGGAGTCTAGAGGATTTACTGGCACTGATTTGTGATGTTGTGTGACCATCCCACACTCATGCTGATAAAGTTTTCTGTACCACACCATCATATGGTCTCTCTAATACGGGGTCAGCAACCTACAGCACGCATGCCAAAGGCGGCACGCGAGCCAATTTTTACTGGCACGCTTCTGCCAGCCAGGGTCCTGGCTGCCGGCCCCACTCAGCCTGCTGCTTGCCGGGGTGAACAGAATCCTAGGCCGGCAGCGGGCTGAGCGGGGCCAACGGCCAGGAGCCCAGCTGGCAGGAGTCGGTGGCAAGAACTCCAGACTGTCAGCTGGCTCAGCCACTAGGCCCACTGCCAGACTGGGGTTCTGTCCACCGGCCCCGCTCAGCCTGCTGCCGGCCTGAATGGATGGAACCCCCGGCTGACAGTGGGCTGAGTGGGGCCGGCAGCCGGGACCCCAGCTGGCAGGGGCTGGTGGACAGAACCCCAGACCGGCAGTAGGCTGAGCGGCTCAGCGCGCTACCGGTCTGGGGATCCGCCTGCCCTGCTGGCCAGAGATCCTGGCCGCTTACCCCACTCATCCCGCTGCCAGCCTGGGAGAACAGAATCCTAGGCTGGCAACAGCTGAACAGGGCCAACGGCCAGGACCCCGGCTGGCAGGATCCAGTGGCCGGAACTCCTGAGCCGCTCAGCCTGCCGCCGGACTGGGATTCTGGCCTCCAGCCCCACTCAGCTTACTGCCAGTCTGGGGTTCTGGTCACCGGCCCCTTGCCAGATGGGGTCTCGGCCCCATTCAGCCCGCTGCCGGCCTGGATGGACAGAACCCGGGCCGGCAGCGGGCTCAGTGGGGCCGGCAGATGGAACCCCAGACCAGCAGCGGGCTGAGCGGCTCAGCGCGCTGCCGGGCTGGGGTTCCGTCTGCTGCCTGCACTGACGGTCTGGGGTCCTGGCCGCTGGCCCCATTCATCCCGCTGCCGGCCTGGATAGACGGAACCCGGGGCCGGCCGCGTGCTGAGCGGCGCCGGGGGCTGGGACCCTGGCTGGCAGGAGCTGTGGTCTGGGGTTCCGTCCACCGGCCCCTGCAGCCGGGGTCCCTGCCGCCGCCCCGCTCAGCCCTCTGCCAGTCTGGGGTTCTGTCGAGGGGCTCCTGTAAATGTAAAATTTATTACTGGCACGCGAAACCTCAAAATTACTGAAGACTTGGCATGCCACTTCTCAAAGGTTGCCGACCCCTGCTCTAATGTAATAAAACAGCAAGTCTCCCATTTCTTTCTTGTATTTTGACAGAACTCAAAGACAGGGGCTTACCCAAAATACCTAGTTGCTGCATAGATTCAATAGCGACACACACTTGAATTAATAAATACATAAATAAGCACAGGTTGTAATAACTTAGTGGAACGCGTTGAAGTTGAATGAAGAGGCAGGGTGGGGGCTTTGGGGAGGGGGTGGAGTGGAGTGGGGGGGATGGGGCAGGAACTTTGGGGAAGGGATGGAGTGGGGGGCTGGAGTGGAGCAGAGGTGGGAAGACACGGGGGCGGAGGAGGGGTGGGGCCATGGGGAAGAGGCGGAGCAGGGGCTGGAGCAGCACACAGCTGCATAAGGCACCAGGAAATTTGGGTATGGGTAGGGACAGCCCTGGCATGACACAAGGAATAGCGGACAGTGATGATGCAGGTAGATCAATGGCATTTAGTGGCAGGGAGGGACCCCACCAGCCACAATTAGCAGCCCAGTTTGATGGCTAAGAGCACAAACAAACATTATATGTGAACTGTTATGCTGGATGACTCCCGGGCTTTCTCACCCCATCATATAGCCTGGGCCCCAGAGGGCCACTGAGTCATAACCAATGGACAATTCTGATAAAATCTGGCCCATTGTCACTGCAACACCCACAGCTGCTTCACACTCAGTCTGCCGCTCCCTGGACAGCTCGTGCAATAGAGGGGGACCGACTGATTGAACAGAAGTTCGACAGCGTGTAGAGTCAAGCACGAGGGTTTATTACGCACAGCGCTGGCGGAGTGTCACTTCGCTTATTAGGCTCAGTGAGACACGGCTAAACAATTGATTACAATAGATGATATAGGGTGCCAGTGGGCGGAGAGAAGCGACGGGGTGGAAGTTCCCGAGCCCCTGGATAGGTTCTAGCGGCAAGACAAGATTAGCACAATAAGCCAATAGTCTAAAAGATGACATAATGGCTCCGCCCATAGCTCAGGTTAACATGTTTGCTAATACACAGGTGTTATCCCTCTAAATTCTCCGCTTGCAATGGGTAAGTTAAATCCTTATTTTCGGTCCATCGGAATGACGGTGTCTGTCAAGGCAGGTTGGTCCACAGGTATCTTACTGGAGGGTTTTAAAGCAAAAAGAACATAGTAAACAGTGCACAGCAATGACAACTGTGTATGGGTTACCAATGCGCTTCCGTGAACTGGGACTGGCATCTGTGAGGGAGGATGGCATAACTCACACTATCATGTTAGGCCTCGCCCTGAACTCTGGTCGGCATCCGGGGAACATGTCCCCTTACTAAAACTCAGTGAGGGGTTTTTTTTGGTTGGCTAAGTCCCAGTGCCAAAAGAAAGGGGAAGAGTTGATGGGAAATCAGGACCCGGAGACTGACAGTCCCCAGGGGCAATGGGGAGAGGCCAATGCTCCAGGTCAGCCTGATTGACAGGGCGGGCAGCTAATCAGGGAGTCAGGAGACCAGGGTCCCATCCTCCGTGTGAGCTGGAATTGCCTGGGGCAGAGAGAGGGGCAGAGCTAAGGAGAGAGCAGGGGCCCGAGCTGAGCTGGGGAGCAGAGCTGGGAGGATTCACAGGGGCCAGAACAGCAGCCCAGGAAGCCGGTCAGAGCTGGGAGCAGAGTCACAGAAGCAGCCCACAGAGCAGACCTGTCCTGGGGGCAGAGCTGTAGCAGCCAGAGGGGCTGGAGAAGCAGCCCAGGGGGCTGGAGGCAGAGCAGCCGCCCTGCTGAGGCCGAGTGGAGCCGGAGCTAGAACCGTGGAGCTAGAGCTGGAGCTGGGGCTGGAGCCGTCTGGAGCGGGGTGCGGTGAGCAACTGGAGCCAGCCAGCGGCTGTGACATTCCAGAGACACTGGTTGTGATGTCCCCTGCCACAGAGCCGGGTGATGTGTTTGCCTTTAACCTCCCCCATTTTCCTTATTCTTTTAAAAATTAATTGCTGGTTAAATACATTGTATTTGCTTTACATTGTATGGAATGCTCAGTGGGTCGGGGAGGTGCCCAGTGCAGAGAGGTACCCCGAGGTGGGGACACCCTAGCGCCTGTCCCAGGTGACCACAGCAGGGTTGGGGATCAGGGCCCTCGGGAATCCTGGGCCCAGCCCTGTCGGGGGGTTAGGAGGGCTCTGCCAGACCAGGGAGTGCAAGGGGTGTCCTCCAGGGCAGGGAGGCCTCTAGGTAAAGGAAGTGGGAGCGACTAGCCCATTTCACGGGTAGTGCAGAAGCCAGGAAAGCTCCTCACAATAGCGGGACCATCCCTCCTCTTACAATATCCCCAGTGGGAAGCGAGACTCCCCCAGGCCGGGTCCCGGGGCCACCCCGGCGCAGCGAGCCCCTTACCCCGGCACAGCGCGGCGCAGGCCAGCAGCAGCAGCAGCAGGGGGCTGCCGGGGGCGAGGCTCCGGGGGCGGCTCATGGTCCGGGCTGGCAGCGGAGGCTGGTGCTGGGGATCTGGGCTCGGCTCAGCTCTGAGCCTCCGCAGCGCCCTGCAGCCGCTTTTATCCCCGCGGGGACCCGGCCGGGACATTCCCGGGGCAGAGGGGGCGGAGCGGCCGGAGAAATCCACTTCAGCCGGGCCCCGCCTGCCCCGGCCCCGCGCCAAGGGCTGGGCTCAGGGATCGGCCCGGGGGCCGGGATCCCCGCGCGGAACCCCAAATCCGGACACCTTCCCCCCCGGAGCAGCGATCCACACCCCGTGCCCAGCACGCCCTGCCCTGCCCTGCCAGGGGCGGTTTCCCTTGAATGTTGATAACCGAGTTTCCTGAGACCGAGAGCTTCGTGGCTCGATATTCCTGTTGAATTACAAACACGCGGCTGTGGCCGCGCGGCGGGGCAGCCCGTGTGCCCCGGGGCGAGGGAGGCCGGCTCGGGCCATAGGCTGCACGTGTGCTTTGGACGAGCTATGTCAGGCTAAGGAGGAAGGCGCCGTGGCCCAAATTCTTACAATGACGCCGGGGTGGGGGAATGGCCGGAGCAGAGAGCGGGACGGGTCCCGCCCGCTTCTTCTCCTGCCCCAGTCTCCCTCGCTGCTCCGGCCAGTTCCCGGCTCTCCCTGGGGTGCAGCGCCCATCGCTGCTCCAGTTCCGCGGCACAGCTCTGCCCGAGGCTGCTGTTGCTCCCTTTAGGAGACTGGTTCACTTCTCGGGAAACCCCGCACTGCCTTAGCCCCAGCGACCTGCCCCAGCAGCGCTATCTGCTGGGAAGCAGTAGGGACCCTGCTTTCTCGGGGGTTATCATTAGTACGCAGCAATCTGCAGGCTTGCGAAACACTGAAAAACTTCCACCGTCCAGGGGCAGCTAAGACAGCAACTTGGCAGTCAGCTGTTACCAGGGCTGGCTTTAGGCCAATTCCACCAATTCCCCTGAATCGGGCCCCGCGCCTAAGAGGGCCCCGCGCCCAGTGGCAGAGCCGCCGGGGTGGGGGCAAGTGGCCGAGAATCCCTTCCCTGGCTAGAGGCTCCTTTTTAATTTTTACTAACCCGGCAGCACTCTGGATCTTCAGCAGCACTTCGGTGGCGGGTCCTTCACTCGCTCCGGGTCTTCGGCAGCACTTCAGCGGCAGGTCCTTCAGTGCCACCGAAGACCCGGAGCGAGTGAAGGCCCCACCGCCGAAGACTAGGAGCGCCGCCTGGTGAGTACAAACCCCATGTGTTTGTTTACATGGTTCTTTTTTTTAGTCATCCCTGCTGGGGCCCCGTCAAAACTGTTCGAATCGGGCCCCGCACTTCCTAAAGCCGGCCCTGGCTGTTACGTTATCCCCTGGGCGCCGAGCAGGAACTCGTATGTCACTGTTGACTATCGGCGCCAACAACACTCCACTTCTGGATCATCGCCTCTGACTGACAGCAACCCGGGGACAAATCACCCAGTGCAGCCGGGGATGGGAGAGTCTCATGACTATGTATTTACATACACTAACTGAACCGTGAGTGAGACCTTCTGCCTCCCCAGTCTGAAAGCGAGAGCACTTCGGGACAATTCTTGCTCTGGCAACCATATGGGGCAAATGGAGAAGCCGTGAAAATGACCAGACATTGAGAACAGTGTGATCTGTGGGAACTGCAACACACGCAAACAAAGAAGCAGCTATGCAGAAAACCCGGGACATAGGTCATTAAGTATCTTAAATAGGAAGCAACTGTGAGGCTGGTTTTTTTCTGTTCAAAGTACAGACGCCTCTCAACCAAGTCAGCCCACAAAAGAAATGGAGCCCGATTCTGCAGTCCGTAGGCAAAACTTCCCTCTGCAGCTAGTGGGAGCTTCCCCTAAGAGCTGCAAGATCCGCCCCATATCACCCAAGCTTCCGAAAGAAAAATGTGCCCCAAGGGGCATTCTCTGCCCAGAACTCCAAACCCGGGAGCGGCGCTGCGTGTGGGTGTGGATCTGCTCTCAAGTGTGCTCTGTCCCGGGGAAGGCGATGCTCGCCTAGTGACAGTCCCGGTCCTCCTACCAAAGCAGCCAGAGCTGGAAATGCAATGCTGGGCGAGGTCTGTCACCGGCACAGAGCGCCAGAGGGGTGTTTTACAGGTCAAAACCATCGTCTTGGGTTCGGTGTTTCCCACTAGTCCCTGTGTTCCCTGTGTTGCCATTATTTGGCAGGAGGAGAAAAAGTGACTGAATTCAAGGAATATTTTAGGCCAGCGGATCTTCGGTTGATTTTTCTTTGTGCAGCAAGTAGGCTGTGAAAATCCATTTTCTCCCTTTACAAATGACAAACCGATAGCAGCTCTGTGCTAAGCCCCCGTCCCGCTGCAGTTATAAGGGAGGGCGAAACTCCCTTTCCCTTCCGAGGGGCCAGGGTTTCACCATTGCCTTCACCTGGTGTTTTAGGTGGACAAGGGACACAGAAACCACTGCTGCTTCGATGTCCCCCAGCAGGTAGCACGCGTAACCCATACAGAGCGCTGTGGGCGGGAGGTTCTGAAGGGTGCCTGTGGGGTCACCTCCCGGCACGGGTGGCAAAGCCGCTTGTTGAAATCCCAGCTGGTTTCCCGATATGGCCCCACTTTCTCCTTTGTTTGGCCAGCTGGAGAATGTGCTTTAGCATCCTAACGGTGTGGATTATAACATGCCGTGGGGGCGCATTTGCCTGTGGCCCTTCCATTGGTGTTTCTGTGCACCGCGAAAAATGCCTCGTGGATCATCTATTCCCTGAAACCAGCCCGCTCCCCTAAGCCCCGGGGAGCCCTGCTAAAGGACTTTGCTCTGTCACTTCTATGAAGGGAAGAGCTTGACATCTCCGAGTGTGTATGTGCACCCTTGGGCGGGCAGGGGTGATTTCCAGTTCCACCGGATCACCCTGCAATTCTGCTCGCGCCAGTGTGCTGGCAACAGACGTGCAGCCCATGGGGCGGGCTACTAGCCACCCACAGACGTGCCCGTTGGCGTCAGTGTAAAGGCACCACACCCTTTAGTGCCACTGGATTGGGTAGGACGGGGCAGTGTGTGTGGGGGGGTCCTACCCCTTTCAGGAACACCGGCTCTTACAGCTCAATGAAGGACCCACTGCCCCGCCCGGGCCCGGGCTGCTTGGGGAGGGAAGGGACGCGGGGGCGGACTGACTGGAAGCCGTGTAGGCTCCCGGGGACCTTTGCTTTGCTGACTCAGCTCGGGGACTCTGGACCAGGGCTCGGAGCGCCTTATGAGCTGCTGGTAAGACGGTGCCTTCCCTGCGACTTCCTAAAGGAGAGGGCTATGTGTGTTGTTAGTTAGCCCCAGCTTCCCCCTTTACAACGGGTAACACACAGCTGCCCTGCAATTAGAGTGACCCTGTTTAAAATCACTGGCGAACACACAGACTAACTGCCTGGGGACATCGGTTGCAGGGTTGTTGCAGCTGTACTGGTCCCAGGGTAGGAAAGAGAGAAGTTTGGTAAAACGACAACTTTTTATTGCACCAAATTCTGTTGACAGGACAAGCTTTTGAGCTTCTCCGAGCTCTTCTTTAGGTAGGTCTGGAGCAGTGGTTCCCAAACTGGGGTTCGTGAACTCCTGGGGCTTCCTGAAATGTTACAAGGGGTTTCTCGGGGGAAAAAATTCCCTAATGGCGGACAGAGCTGTCCCTAGGGACCCCGGACAGCAGGGGCCAGCAGTCCGGAGCCCCTGGACGTCCAAGAGCTAAGCAGATCAAAGCAAGCATATCTATCACACTGAGGAGAATTAAACTTCAAGACTCCTTATAAGAAATGGAAAGGGAGTGGATATTTGTTGCTGTTTTTAAAATTAAATAGTCAGCTTGTATTGTTTTTAAACTGATCACGAAGAACAAGTTTAAGTTTGTTGTAATGTGCGTTGTTTGCCTGGACTGCTCAAGACCTGAATGCTTGTGTAGGAGGAAGTCTTTGAGTTGGCTTCTTAAATGCCTTCATGCTGTTTCACATCTGATAGTCCTTGATGAAACATAGGAGCCTTGTCTTATAACAGGCTTATTCAAAGTGATACAAGCTACGAAAGTGAGATTTTGGAAGAATGTTGCCGTTTTCATAATGTAATAAAAATACTATAATGCTAAATAATAATTAATAGTGTGTAATAAGCATGTCATAAAAACAAATGTTATATTTCCAAGATCACTGCTTTTATAATTTATACTCAGGTAAAGGAGAAAATCCCTGGAAATATTCATTTTTAGGAGGGGGTTCACGAGACTTGACATTTTAGTGAAAGAGGTTCACAGGTTGTTAAAGTTTGGGAACCACTGGTCTGGAGAATAAATTAGAGTGTCCAAGCTAAATACAAGGTGGGACAGATTGCGAAGCAGAAGGCATTAACACATGTTGTAAGAGATGACTTAAAATGAAGTGAGCAATTACACTTCTGCGGTTTTAGGACTATGGAGAGTGATTTTAGGCAGCAGGTTTGTTCCAAGCTGTTGTAATGGACCATGAAACCAGCTTCTCTGTTAAATCGATGGTTTTTAGTATCCTGCAGTTATGAAGTTAAGTTCCCAGGCTTGCCTTTTGAAGGTGTTGTGCAGGTTTCCTTGATGAGCCTAGGACTGTTAAGTCATATCTCTACTGGCTATATTCTGGCTATATTCTGCTTGCTGTAACTCCTTCTTGGCTCTAAGAAAATAGTAAAAGACTATGATGAAAGGGGATGAACATAGTGCTGTTTTGTTTACAGAGTGCTAAACAGCATGAGCATGATCTCATCTTACGCCCTGTTCGCTGATGTAGTTCAGGAGTAACTCTAGTAGAATCAGTGGAATTACCCTGATGTAAAACTGGTGTAAGTGAGAAGAGAATCAGTCCCCATGATTGGTGGAATAGATGCCAGGCAAGAAAATGCCAGGGGAATACATGTTTGCAGTGTGTTGGTTCCAGGATATTAGAGAGACAAGGTGTGTGAGGTAACATCTTTTATTGAACCAGCTTCTGTTGGTGAAAGACAAGCTTTTGAAATACACAGAGCTCTACTGGTCTGGGAAAGGTAACTAGAGTGATATAAGGTGGAAGGATTGTTTAGCAGAAGAAGTTTGACATATTGTAAGGAACCAGAGGACATAAAAAGGGCAAATTATTGTAATAAACCAGTGTCTTTATCAAGACTGCGATTTTTAGTGTCTAGTGAAGTGATGAATGTAACCTCGCAGGCTCATCTTTTTGATGTTGCTGTGTAGATTTCCTGTTAGGCTGAGGACTGAGAGGTCAGCTATGGAGTGATCACTTTGTGAAAAGTGTTTGCCCACCAGTGATGTGGTGTTTTTGTCTCCTTTTTCCTCTGTGCGTTTGACAGCATTGCAATGTGGCTTTGCCCACATAATTATTGTGGAATAAATAGCAAATGGAATCATTACCCAAGACCTGAGCTTTCTTCCAAATATGGTGGTATATCAAAGCAGTGAAATAGAGGGTTTTAAAGCCCCTTAATTTACTGTTCTCTTCTGCACCAAATTACCTATTTTGCTGTACAGTGGTGCAGTAAGAAGCAAAATTCACCTAAAATAAGACTTACATGAGTTGTGGGAAATGTAAATGAAAAACTTAATTCAGTGGCATGGTTGAGTCTCCAGATTATTAGACTAAGATTGTGATCCTGCAAAGACTTAATCTTCTGCACTGTGACTAATCCCAGTGGACTCAGTGGAACTACTCAGTGTGTCAAGTTAAACCTGGACAAGTCTTTGTATGGTCAGGACATCTTCATAGTACCAGGAGAATTAGTATTAATACCCCCTAGCTCTTGTTTTGGGCTCTTCATCGACTTGGGCAATGGAGACACAGACTTGCTCATGCTCACCCAATCAGGCCAGAGCTAGAACCCAGAGCTTGAGTCCCAATCCAATGCTCTAACCCATAGGCCGCACTGTCTCCTATCAGTCCTGTGGCAGGGCCTAAGAACCACAGCATGGATCTGGGTTTAACTTGCTGTGATCCGCGCTGCAGAAACACATGAGGAAGGGAAGGCTCTGGCCCCAAAGAGCTTAAAATCCAAGTTTAAAACAGTAAAAATAACAGTGGTGAAGTCAATGGGAGTGGTGGGTTTTCAACACCTGTGAACATCAGGCCTTGTTTCAACACAACATGAATGCACGTGCTTAACTTTAAGCTTGTAGGTCAGCAGAGTAAGTCAGGCAACTCCCACTGAGGTCAATGGGAGTTAAGCATGTGCTTGAGTGCTCTGCTGAATCGGGGCCCAAACATCTCCCCCAATATCCTCAGCGCTACCAATCTTCCTGTGTAACAGAAGCCAGCTCGCCTTGATCCCTTCTTTCTAGTGCCTTAACCACACAAACATCTTTCCTCTTGAATGATTCTGTTCTCGGTCATGCTTGTTTAATGCTTTGCAAGTCCCCTGGGACTCCTGGGTGAAGTGGGTGTCCCAAAGGGACCGACCTGCTCCTGACGGGAGCACAAAGATGACAATGACAAATGTGCTATGGATTTAACCCTTCTGAATATTGCTTTCCAAAGGCCTCTGTGACGTTATTGATATAATCTGGGACCATATTGCAACCAAGGTCCTGTAGTGGCACGCAAATCTTGTATAAAGGGGGTCAAATGGGGTGTCTAAGACAAGGTTATGGTTTACTGGTTATGATTATGCTGTCTATATGTGTGTATCACTTTTGTAGTTGAAGTTATGAATATTGGCTCTATACTGTCTGTATTTCAAACTTATGCTATGCTGCTGGGTGACATCCCAGACAAACTGGTGTTAGCTCTGCCTAGCCTGCTTGATGGCCCATTAAGGACCATCTGCTATACAATGGACCCATTGAGAGAAGGCAGATACGCCTTGTAACTCAGCAAAGTATGCAGGGACTGGCCCATGTGACTCCAGACTCCATTTTGCTGTAATTTTCCACAGTAAGAACAAAGAGGTGTTCTTACACCTGGAAAAGACTATATAAGGCTGATGCCTCATCTCCATCTGGTCTTCAATCCTGCTTCATACCTCTGGAGGAACTTTGCTACAAGCTGAAGCTTTGAACAAAGGACTGAGGACCCATCCCAGCGGGGGATGTATTCCAGAGACTTGATTTGAACCTGCAGTTTATTCCATCGCTGCTGCAAGCCTGAACCAAGAACTTTGCCATTACTGTATGTAATTGATTCCATTTAACCAATTCTAACTCTCATCTCTATCTTTTTCCTTTTATAAATAAACCTTTAGATTTTAGATTCTAAAGGATTGGCAACAGCGTGATTTGTGGGTAAGACCTAATTTGTATATTGACCTGGGTCTGGGGCTTGGTCCTTTGGGATCAGGAGAACCTTTTACTGGGGTATTGGTTTTCATAACCATTTGTCCCCATAACGAGTGGCACTGGTGGGAGTACTGGGAAACTGGGGTGTCTAAGGAGATTGCTTGTGACACTTGCGGTTAGCCAGTGGGGTGAGACCGAAGTCGTCCTAGTCTGGCTGGTTTGATTTGCCTTAGAGGTGGAAAAAACCCCAGCCTTGGGCTGTAACTGCCCTATTTGAGCAGTTTGTCCTGAGTTGGCGCTCTCAGTTGGGTTCCGCCAGAACCGCATTGTCACAGCCTCTCTTCCTGCTCCTTTCCTTGTGGCCCCGGAAAGAGGCACACGCCTGTGCTGGGGGGAAATGGGCTTTTGGACACAGCGTGGGGGCTGCTGACTTCAACATGGCTCAAGCGAGATGCACAAAGTCATCTCCAACTCGGGGCACTCAGCCTTATTGAGTCAGGAGTGTGGCCTAGATCACATGACTGCGGCGTGTCGCTTTAAGGGTTCCCTGGTGCTGATTTGCAAGGCAGGGAGACCAGCCCGGACTGTGGGCCCCACTCTTGCGGGCAGTCCCCGCACTGCGCTGGTGGGGCTGCGAAGTGAGAGGCACTCACAGCTGGGAGCTCAGCGCAGCAAGGCGGCGGCAGTGCTTAATTCCCAATGAAAGAGGTACCGGGGCTCCAGCAATGTTTGTGCTTTAGCAACAGGGCGCGGGGGGGGGGGGCAAGTGGGGCAATTTGCGGCAGGCCCCGGGCTCCGCATGGGTCCCGCGAGCCCTGGCCCGGCGGCGGTCCGGGTCTTCGGCGGCATTTCGGCCGAGGATCCCTCCTCCGCGGCAGCGATCGAGCTGCCTCCAAAGACAGCGGCGGGACTGGGGCGGCAGCTCCTTGGGATCGGGCCCCGCGGTGCCTAAAGCCGGCGCTGGCCACAGCTCCCCCGCTTTGCACCGGGCCCCGGAATCCTCTGGGCGGCCCTGCGCAGCAAACCCAGAGGTGCCGGGCTATGGACTGTCAAACCCAGAGGTGCCAGGCTATGAACTGTCAAACCCAGAGGTGCTGGGCTATGAACTGTCAAACCCAGAGGTGCTTGGACTCTGCCCTGGCAAAAATGAAGCACTGGGAGGTGCCGGCGGGCCCCGAGCCTGAAAGTCTCGGGTTGGCAAGTTCAGACCAGCCCAAGCCTCGGACTGGTAGTCAGGTCCCGTGTGGGTCAGGTTGTGAGGCTCCAAACCCCACCATGACACAGGCGGTCTAGCAGAACCACGCCGCAAGCCTCCCATTGGCTTCAGCGGGAGCAGGAGCGGCCCCAGGCCGGGGGGTCGACCCAAATTCCACAAGGAAGCAGCACTTGATCTTCCACCCACTAAATTATATGTCCATGGACGATGTAGTGAATCTGTGCCTATGGGGCCAACACTTCCTTCTGGGAATATCCTCCGTGACACGCAGGTAGGATGGAACCAGATAAAGGGGCACAGCGCTTTTACAAATGTCTACAGTTAAGCACCCCAACCCCCTTTTTTATTTACAGCTAGAGTATGCACATGCCCTGAACATTACTTTATATATAAAGCGAGTGTCTTCTCTGCTCCTTTTCCTTGGCGCTGTCTTGTTTCCTAGAACAGCAAAGAATCATTATGTGCCTGATCTTGCAGGGTGCTTTAAGCACATGCGTAGTCTCAAGGCAAGTTAAGCAAACGTGCAAGTCCTTGCAGCTTTCATAGCCACAAACCACTTTCCGATGCTGAATTTCCCGTCACAATGAGGTGTGCAGATGATGAGTTTAAATATTGCAACTCTGGACCCAAGAGTCTGTTAAATGCAGACAAACATTAAATAAAACAGGAAAGGGGATGAAGCTTGGAGGCAGGTGTGTATCCTACCAATTCCCACCCACACCACCCTTTCCCCGGGGTCCCACTGGGACAGATACATGGACATGAACACTTAACGGAGTTGAAGACTCAAACCACTTTTAATCAGAAAATATTTTAGTCCAGTACAATTTGTAATACCACTTGTACACAGACCATGACAGTATGTCATACAATGCAGACATAAAATGTCCAAGGGTGTTCAGAACGTTACTGTTCTTAAACTTTCAGCATAAATGCCAAATATTTAAATTGCATAGAAATAATTTAACACATCAAAGGAGAGCGCTAAAAAGTTTGCAGAAACGACAGCTAGTGACCGGAAGCCACATTTTTATAGAAAAGCAATCTTTATGAAAGGAGAACAGCTGCTAGTCTGTTTCACCTAGCCAAGCAACTGATCCTGTGTCCCAGGGATATGTGCCTTGGCAACACATTTCAGGAGTGTAACAAATTACGGTGCTTGTTCTAATTGGATTTCACTTTGTAATCTTACACTTTTGGCTCAATGCTGGGCAGCTCCAGGATCTGAAACTCTGATTATTCACAACCCAGCAGGCATCGTGCACATGCCCCATGTGAAAGGCACAGCTCCACAGTACTCCCACCGTGAGCTGCTCAGGGGATCCGAGGGGAGGGGCTATTTGGATTGTGTATTAGATTAATCACAAGCCATCTCTCGAGCCACTACTGCAGCATTATCCCTTCAGGTGATCAGGAAGATCTAAGGTGCTTAACAAAAAAACTACCTAGCCATTGAAGAGCGATACAGAGATGAATTAATAATAAATACACAAATAAGCCCAGGTTGTAATAACTCAGTGGAACGCGTGGAAGTTGAATGGAGCGCAGGCTGGTCTATCAGACCTTCAAAAGAAGAGAGTTCATCATGGCTAGTTGTCCAGCCTCGGGTTCCCATTGTCTCTCACACTGGTTTCCCTTGTACACAGAGGTAGTTTCTGTTGTAGTTCCTTGTTCATGTTCTCTTCTCCCCTCACAGCTTGGTCGATTGACTGCAACAGTCAGACAACAGAACACACGTTACAAGTGCCATTCCCTGTGCACTAGCCTCCAGCTGCCCTCCGTGGGCGCTGTGTGTGTCACAAGGAATAGGAACAGGAGTACTTGTGGCACCTTAGAGACTAACAAATTTATTAGAGCATAAGCTTTCGTGGACTACAGCCCACTTCTTCGGATGCATATAGAATGGAACATATCTTTTTCACTTCAGTAGGTGGGTATTATAGTTTTAAGAATGCTTGATAGAGATCTTGTAGATGCTTGTCTCTATCTGAGGGATTGGAGCAAATGCGGTTATATCTTAGAGCTTGGCGGTAGACAATGGATCGTGTGGTGTGTCCTGGATGGAAGCTGGAGGCATGTAGGTAAGTGTAGCGGTCAGTAGGTTTCCGGTATAGGGTGATATTTATGTGACCATCGCTTATTAGAACAGTAGTGTCCAGGAAAAGGACCGCTTGTGTGGATTGATCTAGGCTGAGGTTGATGGTGGGATGGAAATTATTGTTGAAATTATGTTTCATTCTATATGCATCCGAGGAAGTGGGCTGTAGTCCACAAAAGCTTATGCTCTAATAAATTTGTTAGTCTCTAAGGTGCCACAAGTACTCCTGTTCTTTTTGCGGATACAGACTAACACGGCTGCTACTCTGAAACAAGGAATAGGAACAGTGCTGATACATCTCATCAATGGCATTTAGTGGCAGGGACCCCACCAGGCACAGGTAGCACCGGGTTAATTGGGAGGAGTACAGACACTTATTTAAACTCGTTTTCCTACATGACACCTGGGCTTAGTTTCTCCCCCTATAATGGAGCTGGACGGATTGGCCCAGCTTGGCCCCGCGGTTTGTAATGAGAAGTATCCACCGGTTAAGACTCAGTGGCCCATCTCGCCCCTTGTCCCTGCGACACGGACACCTGCTGCAGACCGAGTCTGCTGCCCGCGCTCCCATGACACGGGACAACGGGCGTTAGAGCTGCACCCACGGGCCGCTGGCACAACACAAACAGACACACCCCCCGGGTACGTACCTGTTCACGATCTTGTTGACGATCAGCTTGACCCAGGGCGCGGTGGGCTCCAGACAGACTTTCTTGCCGTGTTTCGTGGTGGCTCTGCGGGGAGGCGGAGGGGAGAGCGGGGTGAGCGGGGGGTTGGCGGGGCGGGGAGGGGGGCGCAGGCTGGGGGGGGGGCGGGCAGCAGGGCCCCGACACTTACATGACTTCTGGCACCCCGCAGTGGGGCCCCTCGGGGATCAGCTCCACTTTGGCGATGCGCTTGGGGTGGATCACCGCCGTCTCGGTCTGCAGGCACTGGCACCGCAGCTCGCCGGCCATGGGGGCACCTGCCCGGGGAGGGGGAGAAAGATTCAGCTCCTGCCGGCGGCCAGATACTCTGCAGGGGGGCGGCCGGGGGACACCGCTCGCCCCACACCCTGGGTCTGACCCATGCCCCCGGCCCGGGCCTTCCCCGCATCCGGCCGGCTCTCGGACACCTGGGTCCCTTCCATCCTTCCCGGGACTCCCCGCATCCGGCCGGCTCTCGGACACCTGGGTCACTTCCATCCCCCGGGACTCCCCGTACCCCGCCGGCTCTCGGACACCTGGGTCCCTTCCATCCCCCGGGACTCCCCGTACCCGGCCGGCTCTCGGACACCTGGGTCCGATCTGTCCTTCCAAGCCCCAGTGGGAAGCGAGACTCCCCCAGGCCGGTCCCGGGGCCACCCCGGCGCAGCGAGCCCCTTACCCCGGCACAGCGCGGCGCAGGCCAGCAGCAGCAGCAGCAGCAGGGGGCTGCCGGGGGCGAGGCTCCGGGGGCGGCTCATGGTCCGGGCTGGCGGCGGAGGCTGGTGCTGGGGATCTGGGCTCGGCTCAGCTCTGAGCCTCCGCAGCGCCCCGCAGCCGCTTTTATCCCCGCGGGGACCCGGCCGGGACATTCCCGGGGCAGAGGGGGCGGAGCGGCCGGAGAAATCCGCTTCAGCCGGGCCCCGCCTGCCCCGGCCCAGCGCCAAGGGCTGGGCTCGGGGATCCCGCCGGGAGCCACCAGGGCGCCCGGAGCGGAGCCGCCGCAGCTCCCGGCTCCTCAGCCAGGGGACAAAGCGCTGGGAGCTGGGGGGGGGGGGGGCGGGGGGCGCTGCTTTAGCTCCATGGGGAGAGGCAGCGGCTGCCCCTGCAGCTCCCCGGTGTTTGCAGCTGCCTCTGCCCAGAGCACAGCGCCCAGCTTGCCGGCTCCAGCAGCTGCCCTGCAGGGAGGGGGGTTTGGGGCTTCAGGGCAAGGCGCATCCCAAGACCCCGCTCCCTGCAGGGCTGAAGCCCCAAGCCCTGAGGCGCCTCCTGTGGGGCTGAAGGTCTGAGCCCCGGCAGGTGCGACCTGGCTCTTGAACTTCTGAAGATTGGCACATGCAGCTGGAAGGGTCGGACAGTTTGGCCCCTGTCCTAGCCAGGGAATCGCCCTGCGGGAGGGGGAGGGGACGGGAACTGGGCGCAGCCACCAACCTGGGGGGTCTGAAATATGCACAGTCCTGTGATTTCTAAGCTTGGGGGGGGGGGGGGAATGAAGACATAGTTCAGCCCAGAATCCTGCTGGAGTTTGTGTCCTTCAAATTCCTTCAATTCCAAGCCCTGAGCACTGTGTCACTTCTCTGGTGGGGGTGAGGAGAGCTCGGGGGTCAGTCTGGAGAAGGATTTCCTTGTACACACGTCACTTTACTGCCGGATGAATGTGTAATGACAACCTCAGAGGCTGCCTTGCAGTGCGGAGAGGCAGACCCTGTACCCCTGTGTAACGAAGGCCGGGTCAGACCCGCACAGTGCACAGAGGGTTTGGCCTGTGTGCATCGGCTAAAGGTGATGACACCATGTATCAAATTCTGCCCTTGGTTACAGTGAAGCCAGGCCGGGGGAACAGGTGTAGCGGGGGGCAGATTTGTCCCTCGTGTTTAATGTGCTGTCTCCATCTAACTCCCTCCTCGGGCTAGTTCCTGGGATCTTAATGCCTCTTGCTGCTCACTCAGTGGCATAGCTCTTTATTAGGCCTCTAATGCTCCGTCTGTGAAACTAGTTCACTTATTGTAACACTCGACAGCAGCATTCGCACAACCGATCTGCACCATCGGCATGACTTGATATCAAGCAGTCTGAGCCCTGTATTTTAACATGACTCTGCAGTTGTTTTTTAAATCTGCAGGCTGACACTCTCCATAATTTTTTACAGGAAAGGGGAAGCTGAGAATGTAACATGACAGCGACATTCGGGAGGTCATGTATTTATTGGCACAATTAGCTGTTAAATTAATCCAGGGGTCTTCCTCCGCGATTTAATGTGGAGCTCATATTTCACTGTTCTCTATGGAAGCTAAAACTCCATATCTGGTTTATTGCAAATGACTGAAAGCACATAGTAGGAGGGGGGAAATCATTCATCCCAGGTCATTGACATAATCTTACTATTCATTTAAATTACACTAATGCCTAAAATGTAATTTACCAGTGAGTGAACTGTCTATCTAATCTGACAGCTATGGCAGCCCTAAACGGTTCTTGCTCTGCAACCTTATGGGCAAATTACAGAAACACCTGACAATTACCACACATTCAAAACCGTGGGGAACATACACACAAGTAGCTGTGCACCAAATAAAACCCCCCCATGAATGATGCTATTAAGCATCTTCCAAAACTAGAACAATTCTGAGAGTTGTGTGGGTCTTTCTGCCAACCCAGTTTATGATATTTGGCAACATGTGTCAAGTGTGTTCCTTTGGTAACATTTTCAATTTCATTTTCTTTATGCAGCAAATAGGCTGTGCGAACAGCTTTTCTACCATTGCAAAATAACAAATCAATAGCACGTCTGTTCTGGGGCTCAATCCAGGTCCAATTAAAATTAACAGCAAAACTCCCTTTGGTTTCAAGTAGGAGCAGAATGGGCCAGTGGGCAACATCCCGGCTTCATTGAAATCAGTGACAAGACTCTCATAGACATCAATGGGGTCAGGGTTTCACCATTGACTTTAGTTGGTGCTTTAGGTGGACAAAGAATCAGAAACAATTGATGCTTAAATGGAGCAGGTTTTATTTTTAGTTTAATTTCATGAAAGTTTTTGGATGATCCATTTTGGGCCTATTCTGGCCACAGTAATTACAGTGGGTAGAGCAGTGTAGCCCACTTTCTTAAATGTTTCTTGCAGAGGGGGAATTTTGGCATATAGAATGATTTATGCCCTGTAGCAGGAACAGAACTTTAAAGTCCCGCAAGCAGCAGTTTATGCCCCATAGCAGGTATGACGACAAAATTATGTCAGAAATTTATAATAGTTACTGCATAAGGTAACTTAGCTAATGCACTAGACATGCAAATCATACAAAGCTGAAATCATAAAAAGCGTCAAGCAAAACTATTTATTGTCCTGCTTTTGCATTTAGTAAGTGATATATTTTGTGATAAAAGAATAGCTGAGAATTCTGGTATATGACAAAATGCTTTTTAAGTTTAAACATAAACATAACCAAGCCACCTGTCGTGGAATCTATTTTTGCTAGGAATTGTGAAACAGTCTGTCACTTTTAATAAAATAACCATGCTACTTCCAAATCCTGGAAAATGTGATATTCCCTAGAAAGGCCAGAGTTCAGTATGGGACTTTGTCTTTTAATGGAATAACTGTAGTTCCAGCAACAACTTTGTAATGTCTCACACAGCTGAACGGAAAGTTGGCAAGACTTATTTTGACATGTGTTACAGTCCTTGCTGGACAGTTCCCATCCCATGTGGGACAAAATTGCCAGTGCATTTTTTAAAAGAAAAATCATTCTTACTACATTAACTGACACTTACTTACTAGAAGGTTCATCCTGAAAAAGTGGTGTCACTAACTTGCTTTTTGGTGAATTCCAATATGATTCAGCATTAGTTCATCAGTGCTTCTTTTTAAGATACATTCATTTTTTAAAGGTGAAGTTGAGTTTCAACTCCAGGAATGAAGTAATCTTAAGTCACGAAAGAGGCAGCAACCACTCATTGCATGAAGGAGCTAAAAGACACCCTTGGAATAGCTTAATTACATCTAGAAGGAAGACCTCCTTGATCAGCAAACATGACTTGTCAGCCAACATGTAACTTCAGCAATATTATTCAGGAGGTAGGAGCCTATTTCCTCAGTCACTTCCAGTTCACTTTCCTGTGTTGTAACTAATTAAACCCATTTGCCGTAATGCAAGGCAGAAGGACAATTATACGTGTCAGAATGTCTTAAGCCTGTGACAAAGTGTCTAACTTGCCCAAGAATTGGGCCTGAAAGTTAAATCTGCCCTGAACTAGTTTTGAGGCCTTGTAGGAACACCTACCACACACTGAATGACAGAGAAATTAGAGATGTACTGAGAGTGCAAAAATGGTGAATAAACATTTGCTTGAACTGAATTCCCTTCGGCCAGCCTTATGCCCATTCTGCGTTCACTTTCCATGACTGTTGGAGCAATAAGATTGCAGATTTTCCTGATGTGCAAGGAAGAAGAATTTGCGATGTGGGGATGTTTACACCAGTAGGGCTTGTGTAATCCACTATGGAGTGTGTGTTACAGGCCCCCCCAGCCATGCCCCATCTACATAGGATAGGAGTCTGCTACAGGCCTAGCTAAGGGGCTGTAGCTTAAGCTGCCGTAGCTCATGGTTTTTAGCTCTGAAGATCCCAGGTCCAACACTGGTTTTGTCAGCCAAGCTGGTGGTTGTCACATCAGAACCAGGTTCTCTAGTGGAGGCAAGAACAGACTCGTGTCCTCTCTGGATCAGGCACAGTGGGGATCTATAACAAACTGACCGTACGGTAACACTGGCACATTAACGATGCAGTCAGGACTAGAAACAGGAATACTTTGAGAAAAGCCATGAAGGTGAATCCCAGCCCTATTCCTTCACAGGTGTGGAGGCTTGCCAGGCAGAATTAGTGACGTGGTTCTGCCATGTGATGGGGGAGCCTGGGTGTGAGGGGTCAAACCAGAGTATTCTCACCTCGGTATGCGTTGCAGCGCAGGTGGTGGGAAGGCGTGGACAGGCAGGGTGATGGGCAGAGGCCAAAGAGCCGTTATTATATGGATCCTTCTTCCATTCCTGCAGAAGACAGTGCAAAGGATCTGCAGAGTATATTCCAGGCACTGGGTTTGAGTAGCACAGCTGGCCTGGGAGAAGAATTCTTCCTTCATAGCTGCACATCCACCCAGCTTCTCAACTCTGGCATCGGGGTCAAGAGTTGGGCATCAGCGCTCAATGCCCTTCACATCGGGCCCACATCAGAATGGGGTCAAAATCAGGCCCAGTGGAAACCATTTCGAAATAGCAAGACAGGAAATGTCTGATGATAAGCATCATCCTCTCTGTCCCCATGAACCAAAACCAGGGTGCATTGTCTACCAGGATTTTGAAATGGTATTAGAAAAAAGCCTGAGATTACACTGCAGGCTTTAAAGGAGCTGTTAGTGGAAGCAGAGGTCTGTGTGTAATGTTCTTTAGTGGGGCTTGTGTTACGAAGGAACTGACACTGGAGATGGAAAGGTTTGGGGGTGTTTTCGATTTTTTTTAAGATCTGTTCACTACGTTTTGTCCAGTTTTGTCCAAAAGATTAATATGATTAGCACTTGTGAGGCGTTCAAAAGAAGTTGAAATGAATTGTTGCTGGCAAGGTCCTGGTATCTTCTCCCTGGCTAGTGAGGACAGGCACGTGCCATCCCTTGTATAGAAAAGTAGACGGTATTCTAGAGCGCGGTTCCAAAATCGCTCATCTGACAGTCGTGACAGTGGAGTGATGTAGTGTCTGGGGACAGGACTCCACAGCTCTGTTCTCTACGCTAAATCGGATGGCCTGGAGTTAGGATACCAACAGCATAAGGTGATTTTGCTGCCTGAGAGCAAAGCAAGGTGTGGAGCTCTTCCCCAGAGCCTCATGCAGGGCCGTAGCAAAAAGAACGTGGCCCCCACCGAACGGTGGGCCCCTCCGAACATATGTCCGGGCGGGGCCCCTTACAATGCAGAAACTGGAATGCGGTATTTATTTTGCCACTTTTAGGGGCCCCCTTCCTTGCGGGGCCCCCTCCTGTCGGAGGGTATGGAGGGCGCTCGCTACGCCTCTGGCCTCATGAAATACCCTGGGTGGCGCTGCTCCTACATGGCAAGAGAACCTACTTAGCACAGATAGCCCTTTGGAGGAGGACGTGTGGCCCACTGACTGGTCAGGTCAAGCGCAGAGAGAAAGGAGATCTCTCCACATCCCCTCCCTTATGTGTGTCTCCTTTGTCTTCCCACCCCATGTCCAGCTTTCTTGCTTTAGCTCAGGTGGCTGAGCCCCCTGGTGCTCTGAAACTTGTACAAGCTCTTCTAGAGGGAACATCTCCTGCCTGACCTGGAAGCTTGTTTGCTTCTGTCTCCCCCCCTTTCCCTGTTTTCTGTTCATTCTTCCTTTTTCCCCTCCTCTGCTTCCCTTGCCCTTGCTGTTCTGTCTCACACACATCATCCCTGCCCTGCCTGTCTCTCTCCCATCCCCTTTGGTCTCCACACTCTCCATATCTGCTTCTCACCACCTTCTTTCCCATTCTCCCATCTATGATCATCCCTAGCTGGGTCCCTCTTCTCCTTCTCCCAGTCCCAGGTTTGTTCTCTTCTCCAGTCCACTCTGCCATGGTTCTCCCAACCCCTTCTCATTTGTGCTACTAACCTGATCCCTTCCCTCCCTGTCCCCCCCAATACAATTACGTGCTCTTTCCTCATCACACAAGAGCTCTGCACATGTGTCGCCGTCCTGTTAACTGTGTGCTGTTTTTTGTGCTGCCTGAGAGCAGAACAAGGTGAGGAACTCTTTCCCGGAGCCTCATGAAATACCCTGGGTGGTGCTGCTACTACATGGCAAGACAACCTACTTAACGCAGACAGGCTCTTCTTGTTACCCCTCCACTTCACAGCTGACTGTCTCGGCACCTCTGCACGCCCTAGCAAAGGCTCTGTCATGGGGACAGAGGGGTGGAAAGAGGAAACAATCTTCACTATGAAGAGGGGAACAGGATCTGAGAGGGGCCAACAACTTTTTTTTATGGTGGACACCTACATTTATCTATTGTCTTTCCATTTTTCCCAGGAGGCAGCTACCCAGTCCTTCCCCCAGCTTGCCTTGAGCCTGCTGGAATCTGATCTTGTGGGTTTTCAACTCCAAAGGCATTTGTGTATATTTTTGTTACACATCAGAGGTGAAATCCTGCTGTACTGAAGCAAATAGCAAAATTCCTGTTGACTTAGGGCCTGGATTCCAACCCATGAGGGCTCCATGGGGCCAGAAATGTTGTCTTTTTATTTTTTACTCCATGTTTCTATGGCACCTACCAGAATGGGGCCCTTGACTATGGTTTCGAGATGCTACTGCAATAATAATAATGATTAATAATTAATAATAAGAGTTTTCAGATAAGGAACCTTCAAATCATTTGAGACTCACTCATCCCAATGTAACCCAGGCTCACACCTCGGGTTAGGCACTGTCCACAAAGTTAAATAGAAACCACAACTGAGTGGTCATCCGGAAAGAGTGAACTCCTTCCAGGGCGAGAGCTGCATGACACTAGAAAATTATCTGCACACCATCTAGATTCCAAAACTGGGATTAGCTCATGGCTAGACTCTTCCACTATATAATTAGAATGTATGCATATGCTTGGTTACACAGCCAGGAGATGGTGAAAGAGGAGAGCGACTGGGTGGTTCAGTGTCTATTAAAGCAGTGAGAAGCGGTGAATACATTAATCTCTTGTATCGGTAAAATTGGCACAGCAAAGGTCAGTGGATCAGATTTCATGCTCAGACATGCTGAAGTGTCTGAAACAGGGAAGACCACAGGAACAGGAGTAACTGCACAAGCATGCGTCTTCCTAGGGGGATAGCGTGTCAACTGCTAGAAATGATGACACAGAGAGGGCAAAATGAATGTTGAAATAGAAGGATAAATGTGCAAGCCACATTTTCCACTTCTCAGTAACTTGTTTCATGTCGCTGTCACACTCTGGATGGGGAATGAAGACATTCTTGCATTTTTTTTTTTTAGGGCGTCAGAAAGCAGCTGTGCTAACTTTGTTCGTCCTTGACACAGGGCAAGGTAGGGCCTGTCCGTGCTCCCAGTAAGTGAATGCCGTTGTAGTGGACACTTCGGGTATCCTTAGAAGAATACAGCCAAAGCAGTGTTGAGCTGGATTTTCAAAACCACTCAGCTCCCACTTAGACACCTAGATGGTCAGATTTCCAAAAGTGTTCTGCCCTCCGCGGATCCACCGGAGTTTCTGGATACTGGCCACTTTAAACACAAGGGGAGAGCCCAGATTTTCCAAACAGGAGCTGGCATGTGATGAACTCTGTTGAAAAGGTGGCCCATAGCTCTTTGAAATACAGGCCATGGATTTTTTTAACCGTGCCTAAAATTATGATCCTAAATATATATTTAGTTGCCTGTATTAAGTAACTTGGTTTTCAAAATTGCTGAATGAGCACCCAGCATTAACTTCAGTTGACACCAGAGTTTGCCCGAAGTGCTCTATTTTTTTCAGGTGTGGTTCTGAACGGCAACACCAACAGCATAGTGGATAGGCATCTATTCCAGTCTTCTATTCATAGAGTTCTCCTCAGCCAGTGCACTTCAGCCTGGGTTGGAATCTTTCATCCTGGCCTATCCACCATTAACAGAGCTGCCATCCCAGGCTCTGGAAACAGAGCAAAAAGCCACAATTTGTCATATCCATCTATTCCCAAATTTACTCAAACATTTAAAAACCTGTGTTCATAAGAAAAAACTGGCTAAATAGCCCAGTAGAACAAAGCCCTCTCTTTATCCAGTGATCAGGTCAGCTGCTACACACTTCTCCTTTTGCTGATCTCAAAAGAGCATCTCTAGGGATGAGAGGACAGTCTCCACGTCTGGTCCAGCCTTTGTTTTTTGTAGATACAGTCAATATTGCTGGTGGCCTTTCTGATCTGAGCACTAACAGGCTATCAGGTGCCCCTTTTAATTTCTACAATGTGTGTTTCATTGGCTAAGTGTGTGTGTGTTGATGCCATCTGTAGGTCAGACCTGCTCAAGTGCGCGTAACTATGTTGCTCGCTCTTGACTGCAACCCCAGAAGGCCTAATCCATAGTATGAACACCACAGCTGACCAACGCTCTTCTTTATCTACCAGGGACAGGGGCTCTGTGGTGTTGAAGTCAACGTTCCTGGCTTCAGTCTGGGATACGCCATGTGTGTCGTTTAGCTGATGCCGGCAGGGTCTGTTGTTTGCAGCCACACAGCATATTGCAGCCCCCTCTATTGTGTTCTGTCCCTTGCGGTGTTCGACCATTGCTTTCACTCAGGGGCTTAGTCTTGTTTCACAGGCTGATACCTAAAGTGGTTTCCAAGTTTTCCTGTTGCATCCACCCTCTCTTGCTGATGGCCAGAGCTGCCTGCAAAGTGTCTGTCCTCTACTGTTCAGCTCGTCTTTCCTTGGCCAATGTGTGCAGGAATAGAGAGCTACAGTGTATGCCCCTCTCCTCCTCCAGTGCAGGGACTTTCTGGGGAGATGGCTCTTACAGTCTGACTATTAGTTATTTGTATTGAGGTGCTGCCTAGGAACCCCAATCATGGACCAGCCCCACATTGTGCCAGGTAGTGTACAGACCCACAACAAGAAGACAATCGCTGCTCCAAAGATTTTATGTAATCTATTCCCCTAATTCATTAGTTTTTGTAGTGGGGTGGTCACCCCGCTCCGGCCCTGAAGGGGTTAAAGCAGCCCTGGAGAGGGTTCTGGCTGGAACTGGGCTGATTGGAAAAGAGGCCACAGCTGTGGCCAGCTCAATCAGGGCCCAGCTGGCCCTATAAGGGGGCTGAGGGCCAGAGACTAAAAACACACTCGCTCTAGCTCCTTAGAGAGAGAGAGAAGGACTGGGCTGCCTGGGAAGCTGAGGAGGGTATCTAGGGTGGGGCAGTGCTGGGGAAGGGCCAGGGAGCTGGGGAGCTCCAGCCTAGCAGAGCCCCAGGCTGCAGGCCGAGTTCAGGGCCCACAAAAGGTCCTGGGGCTGCAGAGGGGCGGCCCAGAGATAGGCAGAGGCAGGTGGTCCAATCCCCACTTGGCAATGATGAGTGGTTTACAGACTGCCGTCTGCCCCAGCGAGCGGTGGCTAAATGGCGACTGGTCGTAGGCACTGAGGCGAGGTGAGGATAGGGGGCTGGGGGTTCCCTGGGAGGGGAGACTCAGAGTGAGGGGGTACATGCAGTGGGCAGAACCCTGGGCAAAGGACACCAGGGTCTGAGAAGGACACAGAGCTAGCAGCAGGCGAGACACTGGCCTGCAGAGGGCGCTCTGGGCTGGAAGAGCTAATCCCCAGGACGACCAGGAGGAGGCGCCACGCTGGTGAGTCTCAATCTTGCTACAGTGTTAAACCCCTATGTTCAGTACAGCAGAACAGTCAACACCGTGGCGTTGCCAACCAGTGAGGTAATGAATGCAGACTGCTAGAATAGCTTGTCTATAGGCCACAGTTCCTGTTGGGACAGTCAAATGTCTGAACTTTCCGTAACGCAAAACAATCCCCTCAAGTCAGAGGCCCTGGGAGGCTGCTTGACCCTCTTTATGAACCCACACTGTAACTTGGCACCACTGGTGGTTTGCTCAGGAGAGAGTCAGCCTGAAGAGCAGGTGTGTTGCATGCCAGGTCTGAGATGCGTAAGCAGAGTTTGCCCCTCCTTTATTCAGATTGGATCTGGCCAAAGGCAGTTCTGTTAAATACCTCGTTTTCATGGAGGAGTCAGACGCATTTAGAGAAAAAAAGTATGTGGCTCAGGGAGGGAAAGTATTGCTCTTCTGAACTGGGTGCAGCATTAGAAGTGTTTGTGTCAGAGAGAACGGAAGCAGGGGTGTAGGTGGGAGAGTTGGAATTGCACGTGAGTTTCTGGGCCTTCAGAGACAGCGGGGATCTGATTCTGATCTCACTTCTGAGCTCCATTCCCTTTGATGTGCACCAATGGTGAAACTGAGAGCATACTTAGACCACCTGGAGTTTCACTCCCCTTAAATTCCCTTGGATTCAGGCTTTCCCCAGGCCTTTATCTCCCTCCACTGAATAGGACCAGAGCAGGCTTCCTCTGTGCCTTTCCAATTTTTTCCACTGTTCCAAGAACAGTGAGGTGCTACCTTGTAATGTGCTTTCCCCTATTTTCTCTAAAGAAAAGGCCCATCTAATCAGGATTGACCTGGAAATTATTTTGACTTATGCAAGAATCCTCTTTTTCCCCCATTCCATATAAGATAAATTGTCATGCTAACTCATAATTTACAACTGGGAACATGTTTTGAGATGGAGTGGTTACAAACTATATTTTATACTTATTTCAAAGACAGGAGGTTATTTCTTTTTGATGCTTATAACCAAATTTATCTTCCGGAGGGGGGTGGATATTCCTAATAATTTAGTTGTTGTTAAGTATCAACTGCCCAAGTCATTTTGTTTCACTTGAATTGCAACTTAAGCAACATCGGGCCCAACGGTGCCACCACTGAGCGCAGAATTCCCGGTGAGCTGATTAGAAGTTCAGTCTAAACGTTCCAGCTCATAACTCCATCACGGTGCAAATGTAGACAGTGTAGCTGAGCCTTTGAGCAAATTCACAGGATTTAATTGCATGCATAATTTAAGACCAAGATATGTAATATATGCCAATGAAGGGAAATAAAGGCCAGGTAAATTTTAGTAAACATTTATTTATTTTAAAAAACTGAATAAACCTACGAGGAGCATACAATGGAAATTCCTGAAACAAAAAGTCCATTTAATCCCCAAAACATGCCTGCAACAATCTTCCATTGTATGTATGCTCTGGTGTAATTTTTAAAAGGGACCACATTATCTGACTTGGTGAATTCTTCTTAGAGGGTGAATAGATTTCTTCCATATTTTGTAAGCATGGCTGTTATAGTCTAGTGATTTAAAATGCAAGACACAATACAAAATGTGTGCAATATAAGGGCCGTGCCTTACAGAGTTTACAGTTGGAAATCAGATGACATAAATAGGACAAGAATTCAAGGGACGGAAGAAGAAGAGATTCAGAAATGGCATTACCTAAATTCAAATTCTGTTTGTTTGTTTTTTAAATTGTACCATCTGAAGTCCTGGTCATGCTGTCTGGAGTGACTCACTACCGTGAGTGCCTGCTGTGACATTATGGACATGAACTGTGACCGTATAGATCATTGTTGCAACCAGGGTCCTATGATTGCACCGGTTCTTGTACAGAGGAGGCCAAGTGGGGTGTCTATGGAAAGGTTGTAGTTTGCTGGTTATAATTATGCTGTCTGTGTGTGTATATCATTTTTGTATTTGAAGTTATGAATATTGGCTATGTACTTGTTTGATTCTAAGTAGCCTCAGTGAAGTATTTGGTCAGCTTCTTGAGAAAGGACGATTCTGGGTAAGTGCCCAATCAAGAAACATTTAACTGACAATGGACTTCGGGAGATGCCAATCCACATCTGAGCTTTCCTGGTAATGTTCAAACTAACATGTAAACAATGGCAACAGCCTGCAAAAAGCTGAATCATCCATAGTACCATGTGACTTACCCAGGTGGCTACAGACTCCATCTTGTTGCTGTGATCTTGCACAGGAGAACAAAGGTGTTTATTGGAACATCTCTGAGGGTGAGATTTACCTACATTTAGTTTCCTACTGTATTAGGCTTAGACTTGCGTGTTTTGCTTTATTTTACTTGGTAACTTACTTGTTCTGTCTGTTATTACTTGGAACCACTTAAATCCTACTTTTTATACTTAATAAAATCACTTTTGCTTATTAATTAACCCAGAACAAGTAATTAATACCTTGGAGAGCAAACAGCTGTGCAACTCTCTCTATCAGTGTTATAGAGGGCGGACAATTTATGAGTTTACCCTGTTAAGTTTTATACAGAGTAAAATGGATTTATTTGGGGTTTGGATCCCATTGGGAAGTGGGTATCCGGGTGCTAGAGACAGGAACACTTTCTAAGCTGTTTTCAGGTAAGTCTGCAGCTTTTGGGGGATGTGGTTCAGACCTGGGTCTGTGTTTGCAGCAGGCTAGCGTGTCTGGCTCAACAAGACAAGGTTCTGAAGTCCCAAGGTGACAGGGAAAACTGAGTCAGAGGTAGTCTCAGCACATCCGGTGGCAGTCCCAAGGGGGTTTCTGTGACCCAACCCATCATACTTGCTTCAGGGCAGACTGTCAAAAGCAGGACAGACACCCCAAACTGGTGGTATGTTCTATAATTAGATTCCCCCAACCGAGTAACAAATGGGAACTTCTGAAGTACCACAACAGTCTTATAATGGAGTCACAGACAGTCCCTTTATTGAAGTGTCTGTCTTGCTACCCAGGCAAGCCGTGCTATGTGATAAATGGTCACTTACACCAAAAATCACAAAATATTTCAGATAACACCCAGTCCCAAGAGACCCGTCACTCATCCAGGTTGATTTGCATCCTAGTCTCAAACCAAAGACAATGCAGGTAGCTAATTCTGTAGTAAGCTAACTAAAGGCTGATGAGTTATTGAGAGGTTAAAGCAGGTACAAATATATGTACAGGTGAGTCACAGTCTATAATTTCAAATGGTAGCAGAGATGTAGCGATCTGCCATTTTCTCAGAAGTCTTTTAGGGCTACCCAGAATAACTCTGGGGATCTCCCTCTTCTCGTTCAGCTATTCTGCCCTATTAGAATACAAACAATCCAGAGATGAAGAACTTTTCCTTGTGTCCATACTTATAGCTTCTTCTCACAGAAAAACAAATAGACAGTTTGGCTATCCACATGGGCTCTTTCATTGATGGCAGAGAGAGAGGAGTGCATTTAGTCTTTGATCTCTGATCACACACAATGACCACTTGCTTTGAAATGCGCGAGAATTAGCACTTCCCTATTAAAGATTTCAGAGTAGCAGCCGTGTTAGTCTGTATCCGCAAAAAGAAGAACAGGAGTTATTAAAGTTCTTCATTTGCATTACACAAGGTTGTTTCTCATGTGATGGGTTTTTTAGTTAGAAAGGGGATCTATACAATGTACATGTTCGCTATTCCATTATAACAGGATACACATAAGTGAAAATAATGCAAGTAGCATCCCATTAGTTTTCATGAAGTTTAAAACCAAATACGTTCCTGTACATTTAACAATGCATTTATACCATTCTTATACATTTAACTTATTGACCTGTGTAGTAGGGCAGTTACCCCGCTCCTAGAAAAAAGGCTAGGCTGAATCGGGAAGCAGCCACAGCTGGGGCCAGGCTCCAATCAGGCCACACCTGGCCCTGTTAGAAGGGCTCAGGGAGGAGCTGGATCAGTCTCTCTCTTGCTCTGGAGAGAGAGAAGGACCTGGCTGCCCAGGAGAAAAGGGCACCTGGAGTGGAGCAGGGCTGGGGAGCGGCCAGAGGAGCTGGGGAGCTTCAGCCTGGCAACTCCCCAGGCTGAGGCCTTGTAAAGGCCTATGCAGGTGTTGGCGTTGGGAGGCGCAGCCCAGAGACTGGACCAGCTGCTTCTGCCTATCTCCTTGCCAATGCTGAGTGGCCATGACAGACTGCAGTCTGCCCCAGTGAGCGGGGGCTAGATGATGACTGGCAGTAGCCACTGAGGCAAGGTGGGGATAGAGGGTTGGGGGTTCCCCTGGGAGGGGAGACCCAGATTGTGGGGTACTGCTGGGGGCAGAACCCTGAGGAAAAGGGGCACCGGGGTTTGGGAGGGACACGGGGGCCAGTGACAGGCGAGACACCGGACAGGAGGAGGCGCTCTGTATGCTGGAAAGCTAATTCCCAAGACAACCAGCAGGAGGCGCCGCGCTGGTGAGTCTCACTTCGCTACAGCCTGGCTTCCAGCTGCGTTTGTCAGTTCTCAGCTGACTCGGCCCTCACCGGAGCTGGCACTTGGCTTACCAGCTTCACAGTCCTAATGACTATGTCCTCGCATAAAAGGGATCTGATTAGTCATTTGGGGCCAAATCCTAAAGTCCTTACTCTTCCACATGTCAGTTTTGACTAGTAAGGATTGCAACAGTTGGCCTTGATAATATTACTTTAGATTCCACTTCATTTCAGTGTAGAGTTTCCTGCCGGGCAGAAACATGAGCAAGGACAGGGGAAATTGTGCACATAGAATCCAAGGACAGAATTCGGTCCATAAGAAATGAACCGTTCATCAGCAGCACAGCATTTTTTATAGAACGAGTGACGTTGTGCCATACCTAAACGACGTAACACGTCTAAGGTTGCAGGGAGCAATATACACCAGCTCCCTTAAGATTTGAGCATTGGAGATTAGACAAAAGCAACATACACTTGTTTGAACAAGGTCAGTACATGAGCTTTTCTTTTGGGGAGGGTGAATTTGAAGCTGATGGAAAGGACAACTGCTGGGTTCACTTTGGGCTGTGTCCAACTCCCACTGGAGTCTGGATGAAGCGTCTCCTCTCTTACAGTTTTCCTATAGTACAGGGGTTCTCAAACTTTTCTTATTGCTGAGCCCCTCTTTGAAAATATTTCAGGCTGTGACGACCTCCCCAAAAAAGTGATAGCAAATGACTGTACATCCCCATAAGTGCATACTCATGCTATTGCCAGCCTTACGGCTGCACTGCTGCTGCTGGTGGTGCTGCCTTCAGAGCAGGGTGGCTGGAGATGCGGCAGCTGCTGGCTGGGTGCCCAGCTCTGAAGGCAGTGCCAACGTATGGTAGTGCCACCCTTACTTCTGCGCTGCTGCTGCTGACGGCGCTGCCTTCAGAATTGGGCAGCCAGAGACCAATTGCTGTTACCCCCCCCCACTGCCCCCGCAGCTCCTCTTTCCCCCAGTGACATTATGATCTCATAACCCCCCTACAATAGGCTTGCGACCCCCTTTTGGGGCAGGACCCCCAGTTTGAGAAACACTGCTATAGTAGCCAGGAAAGCTTTTTCCTATCACAGTCAGGAGTGTGTACAGAACACAACTGATCAGATGTTTTGGGGATTAGCTATGCAAATCGTCTTCCCTTGGCTGCTATATACAAAATAAAAATCTAAACAAATTTAGAACAATTGGAGGCAGGGCCAGCTCTGGCTTTTTTGCCGCCCCAGGCAAAAAAGCCGCTGGCCGCCCCGTGTGTGTGTGTGGGGAGGGCGGCGAGCCCCGGCGGGGGCTCCGCTCTCCCCCCGTGGCCGGGGGGGAAGGCGGCCAGAGCCCTGGGAGGAGGGCGGCGAGCCCCGGCCGGGGCTCGGCTCTCCCCCCGGCGGCCAGAACTCCGGGGGCAGGGTGGAGAGCCCCAGCCAGGGCTCGCCACTCTCCCCCCGGCGGCCGGGGGGAGGGCGCCGGGGGGGGAGGGCAGCCAGAGCACCGGGGGGAGGGCGGCGAGCCCGGCCGTGGCCCCACTCTCCCCGGGGGCCAGAGCGCCGCACCGCCCTCCTCCAGGTGCTGCCCCAAGCACATGCTTTGTGGGCTGGTGCCTGGAGCTGGCCCTGATTGGAGGGCAGCCCGAGTGAGGCCTGTGTAGGGAAGTGCAGCACGTTTGCATGCGGAGGTTTCAAGGGGCTGGAGACTGACTACCCTGCTGTACTTCAACCTCATCCTCCAGCTCCCGGCGGAGCAGCAGCCTTCCACGCTCTGCTTTACCGCCTCCCCTCACAAGCACAGGGTGACAAGCCAGAGGCTTGTATAAAAGGAGAGTTAAATAAGGCCGCTCAGACTTATATTTGTATGGATCAGCTCATGTTCTCTGAGACAAGACACAAAGCTCAGAATCATCTGTGTAGGATCCCAGGCAGTAAGGGCCATGCGGTACCCACTCTTAGCAGAGCCTGCAAGAGTGGGATGGAGGAGCCAGGAAGTCCAATAAGATTCCCCTTGTCACATGGCATAGAACCATAGAATATCAGGGTTGGAAGGACCTCAGGAGGTCATCTAATCCAACCCCCTGCTCAAAGCAGGACCAATCCCCAATTAACTCATCCCAGCCAGGGCTTTGTCAAGCCTGACCTTAAAAACCTCTAAGGAAGGAGATTCCACCACCTCCCTAGGTAACCCATTCTAGTGCTTCACCACACTCCTAGTGAAAAAGTTTTTCCTAATATCCAACCTAAACCTCCCCAACTGCAACTTGAGACCATTACTCCTTGTTCTGTCATTAGGTACCACTGAGAACAGTCTAGATCCATCCTCTTTGGAACCCCCTTTCAGGTAGTTGAAAGCAGCTATCAAATCCCCCCTCATTTTTCTCTTCTGCAGACTAAACAATCCCATTTCTCTCAGCCTCTCCTAATAAGTCGTGTGCTCCAGACCCCTAATAATTTTTTGTTGCCCTCCGCTGGACTCTCCAATTTTTCCACATCCTTCTTGTAGTGTGGGGCCCAAAACTGGACACAGTATTCCAGATGAGGCCTCACCAATGTCGTATAGAGGGGAACAATCTCATCCCTTGATCTGCTGGCAATGCCCCTACTTTTACAGCCCAGAATGCCGTTAGCCTTCTTGGCAACAAGGGCACATTGTTGACTCATATCCAGGTTCTCGTCCACTGTAACTCCTAGGTCCTTTTCTGCAGAACTGCTGCCTAGCCATTCAGGCCCTAGTCTGTAGCAGTGCATGGGATTCTTCCGTCCTAAGTGCAGAACTCTGCACTTGTCCTTGTTGACATGACCAATAGCTGCTCCCCTCAGGAGAAAGGAGCTGGGTGAGTGGGGCACTCATGAAGCAATGAAAGCAAACTCTTACCCTACCACAGGCCTGCACAACTTGTAAAGCGGCCATATTACTCCAAAGAAAACAGCTGAGGGCCAAAACCCCCCAAGTGCCACCCACCGCCCCCCCCAGCACCACCCAGATGCTCCCAGCACCACCCAGTCCCCCCAAAACACAACCCCCCCAGCACCACCCACCCGCCCCACAGAAACAACCCCCCCCAGCGCCGCTGAAACACACACCCCCAGGGCCACCTGCCCCACGGAAACAAACCCTCCTTCCCCTGCGCCGCCCCACCGAAACAGCAGTATTGAACCTCGGTCATTTGTTATAGCGGGTCCTTAATGTAGTATAGTTAAGGTAAAGGAAAAATTTGTAATCAGTTGCCCTGTTGAATGAATGAGGTGTGAATGGGGCAGGCGGGGAAGGCAGGCACCTCCAGACAGCTGCAACCCTTGGAGAGGCATGGACGATGTAGTGAATCTGTGCCTATGGGGCTAACACTTCCTTCTGGGAATATCCTCCATGAAACGCAGGTAGGATGGAACCAGGTAAAGGGACACGGCGCTTTTACAAACGTCTACAGTTAAGCACCCCTGCCCCCAGCTAGAGCATGCACGTATATATAAAGCAAGTGTCTTCTCTGCTCCTTTCCCTTGGCGCTGTCTTGTTTCCTAGAACAGCAAAGAATCATTATGTGCCTGATCTTGCAGGATGCTTTAAGCACATGCGTAGTCTCAAGGCAAGTTAAGCAAACGTGCAAGTCCTTGCAGCTTTCATAGCCACAAACCACTTTCCGATGCTGAATTTCCCGTCACAATGAGGTGTGCAGATGATGAGTTTAAATATTGCAACTCTGGACCCAAGAGTCTGTTAAATGCAGACAAACATTAAATAAAACAGGAAAGGGGATGAAGCTTGGAGGCAGGTGTGTATCCGACCAATTCCCACCCACACCAGCCTTTCCCCGGGGTCCTACTGGGACAGATACATGGACATGAACACTTAACGGAGTTGAAGACTCAAACCACTTTTAATCAGAAAATATTTATTTTATGTGCAACTCCCGCCATTCTTACAATTACTGCGTTTTAGTCCAGTACAATTTGTAATACCACTTGTACACAGACCATGACAGTATGTCATACAATGCAGACATAAAATGTCCAAGGGTGTTCAGAACGTTACTGTTCTTAAACCTTCAGCATAAATACCAAATATTTAAATTGCATAGAAATAATTTAACACGTCAAAACAGAGCCCTAAAGAGTTCGCAGAAACGACAACTAGTGACTGGAAGCCACATTTTTATAAAGATTGCTTTTCTATGAAAGGAGAACAGCTGCTAGTCTCTGTCACCTAACCAAGCAAATGATTCTGTGTCCCAGGGACATGCGCCTTGGCAACACATTTCACAACCCAGCAGGCATCGTGCACATGCCCCATGTGAAAGGCACAGCTCCACAGTACTCCCACCGTGAGCTGCTCAGGGGATCCGAGGGGAGGGGCTATTTGGATTGTGTATTAGATTAATCACAAGCCAACTCTTGAACCACTACTGCAGCATTATCCCTTCAGGTGATCCGGAAGATCTAAGGTGCTTAACAAAAAAGCTACCTAGCCATTGAAGAGCGATACAGAGATGAATTAATAAATATATAAATAAGCCCAGGTTGTAATAACTCAGTGGAACGCGTGGAAGTTGAATGGAGCGCAGGCTGGTCTATCAGACCTTCAAAAGAAGAGAGTTCATCATGGCTAGTTGTCCAGCCTCGGGCTCCCATTGTCTCTCACACTGGTTTCCCCTTGTACACAGACGTAGTTTCTGTTGTAGTTCCTTGTTCATGTTCTCTTCTCCCCTCACAGCTTGGTCGATTGACTGCAACAGTCAGAGAACAGAACACACGTTACAAGTGCCATTCCCTGTGCACTAGCCTCCAGCTGCCCTCCGTGGGCGCTGTGTGTGTCACAAGGAATAGGGACGGCGCTGATACATCTCATCAATGGCATTTAGTGGCAGGGACCCCACCAGGCACAGGTAGCACCGGGTTAATTGGGAGGAGTACAGACACTTATTTAAACTCGTTTTCCTACATGACACCTGGGCTTAGTTTCTCCCCCTATAATGGAGCTGGACGGATTGGCCCAGCTTGGCCCCGCGGTTTGTAATGAGAAGTATCCACCGGTTAAGACTCAGTGGCCCATCTCGCCCCTTGTCCCTGCGACACGGACACCTGCTGCAGACCGAGTCTGCTGCCCGCGCTCCCATGACACGGGACAACGGGCGTTAGAGCTGCACCCACGGGCCGCTGGCACAACACAAACAGACACACCCCCCGGGCACGTACCTGTTCAGGATCTTGTTGATGACAATTTTGACCCAGCGCGCGGTGGGCTCCAGACAGACTTTCTTGCCGTGTTTCGTGGTGGCTCTGCGGGGAGGCGGAGGGGAGAGCGGGGTGAGCGGGGGGTTGGCGGGGCGGGGAGGGGGGCGCAGGCTGGGGGTGGGCAGCAGGGCCCCGACACTTACATGACTTCTGGCACCCCGCAGTGGGGCCCCTCGGGGATCAGCTCCACGTTGGCGATGCGCTTGGGGTGGATCACCGCCGTCTCGGTCTGCAGGCACTGGCACCGCAGCTCGCCGGCCATGGGGGCACCTGCCCGGGGAGGGGGAGAAAGACTCAGCTCCTGCCGGCGGCCAGATACTCTGCAGGGGGGCGGACCCGGGACACCGCTCGCCCCACGCCCTGGGTCCGACCCATGCCCCCGGCCCGGGCCTTCCCCGCATCCGGCCGGCTCTCGGACACCTGGGTCCCTTCCATCCCCCGGGACTCCCCGCATCCGGCCGGCTCTCGGACACCTGGGTCCCTTCCATCCTTCCCGGGACTCCCCGGACCCGGCCGGCTCTCGGACACCTGGGTCCCTTCCATCCCCCGGGACTCCCCGTACCCGGCCGGCTCTCGGACACCTGGGTCCGATCCGTCCTTCTAAGCCCCAGTGGGAAGCGAGACTCCCCCAGGCCGGGTCCCGGGGCCACCCCGGCGCAGCGAGCCCCTTACCCCGGCACAGCGCGTCGCAGGCCAGCAGCAGCAGCAGCAGGGGGCTGCCGGGGGCGAAGCTCCGGGGGCGGCTCATGGTCCGGGCTGGCGGCGGAGGCTGGTGCTGGGGATCTGGGCTTGGCTCAGCTCTGAGCCTCCGCAGCGCCCCGCAGCCGCTTTTATCCCCGCGGGGACCCGGCCGGGACATTCCCGGGGCAGAGGGGGCGGAGCGGCCGGAGAAATCCGCTTCAGCCGGGCCCCGCCTGCCCCGGCCCCGCGCCAAGGGCTGGGCTCGGGGATCCCGCCTGGAGCCACCAGGGCGCCCGGAGCGGAGCGGCCGCAGCTGCCGGCTCCTCAGCCAGGGGACAAAGCGCTGGGAGCTGGGGGGGGGGGGGGGCGGGGGGCGCTGCTTTAGCTCCATGGGGAGAGGCAGCGGCTGCCCCTGCAGCTCCCCGGTGTTTGCAGCTGCCTCTTCCCAGAGCACAGCGCCCAGCTTGCCGGCTCCAGCAGCTGCCCTGCAGGGAGGGGGGTTTGGGGCTTCAGGGCAAGGCGCATCCCAAGACCCCGCTCCCTGCAGGGCTGAAGCCCCAAGCCCTGAGGCGCCTCCTGTGGGGCTGAAGGTCTGAGCCCCGGCAGGTGCGACCTGGCTCTTGAACTTCTGAAGATTGGCACATGCAGCTGGAAGGGTCGGACAGTTTGGCCCCTGTCCTAGCCAGGGAATCGCCCTGGGGGAGGGGGAGGGGACGGGAACTGGGCGCAGCCACCAACCTGGGGGGTCTGAAATATGCACAGTCCTGTGATTTCTAAGCTTGGGGGGGGGGGGGGGAATGAAGACATAGTTCAGCCCAGAATCCTGCTGGAGTTTGTGTCCTTCAAATTCCTTCAATTCCAAACCCTGAGCAAAGTGTCACTTCTCTGGTGGGGGTGAGGAGAGCTCGGGGGTCAGTCTGGAGAAGGATTTCCTTGTACACACGTCACTTTACTGCCGGATGAATGTGTAATGACAACCTCAGAGGCTGCCTGGCAGTGCGGAGAGGCAGACCCTGTACCCCTGTGTAACGAAGGCCGGGTCAGACCCGCACAGTGCACAGAGGGTTTGGCCTGTGTGCATCGGCTAAAGGTGATGACACCATGTATCAAATTCTGCCCTTGGTTACAGTGAAGCCAGGCCGGGGGAACAGGTGTAGCGGGGGGCAGATTTGTCCCTCGTGTTTAATGTGCTGTCTCCATCTGACTCCCTCCTCGGGCTAGTTCCTGGGATCTTAATGCCTCTTGCTGCTCACTCAGTGGCATAGCTCTTTATTAGGCCTCTAATGCTCCGACTGTGAAACTAGTTCACTTATTGTAACACTCGACAGCAGAACCGTAACTATTTTTGCGCCTAAGGCAGGAATATAAAATTGCGGCCTCCTCCAGGGCCGGCAATTTGGCGGCGAGTCCCTCTCGGAGGGAAGGGCCTGCTGCCGAATTGACGCCGAAGAATGAATGAAGGGGCAGCGGTAGAACCTGTGATTTGGGGGAGGTCTAACTCATGATTTTTGACTGCTTGGGCTGGTAATGTTGCTTCCAAGATGGCCTTTGCTTCCAGTCCAGTTCCAATCCCAAGAGGGACTCACAGGTTAGGAGAGGAGGGAGGTGCTGGATATGAGCAATGGCCACTAGGGATGGGCCTGTGTCCTGACAATGCTGGGAGTTCAGGTTGCAGGGCAGGATAAGGGGTGGCGGGTTTGTAGAAATTTTGGTGGTGCCCAGAACCCCACCCCCCTCCCGCGCCCAAGGCTCTGGGAGGGAGTTTGGGTGAGGGAGGAGGTCTGCGGTCAGGCCTTCGGCTGGGGCAGGGTATTGGGGTGCAGGTTCTGGGAGGGAGTTTGGGGATGGGAGAGATGCAGAGGGATGGGGTGCAGGGGTGAGGGCTGTGGGTTGTGGCTGCAGATGAGGGGTTTGGAGTGTGGGAGGAGTTCAGGGTGAAAGTAGGGGTGAGGGCTCTGTCTGGGGCTGGGAATGGGAGGTTTGGGGTGTGGGAGGGGCTCAGGGCTGGGGCAGAGGGTTGGGGTGTGGTGGGTGAGGGCTCTGTCTGGGGCTGGGAATGGGAGGTTTGGGGTGTAGGAGGGGCTCAGGGCTGGGGCAGAGGGTTGAGGGTGCGTTGCGGGGGTGAAAGCTCTGACTGGGGGTGTGGGCTCTGGAGTGGGGCAGGGCTGGGGATGAGTTTAGGGTGCAGGCAGGCTGCTCCGGGACAGGGGCCAGAGAGGAGGACTCCCCCAGCCCTTTCCCTGCCAGCAGCAGCAAGTTCTGGGGGAGGAGTCCCCCTTTCCTGCCCCCCCCCAGCAGCACACTCACCCCCACCACTGTCACTGCATGTGCTCCTAGGGTAGGGTTACCATACGTCCGGTTTTTCCCGGACATGTCCGGCTTTTTGGCAATCAAACCCCCGTCCGGGGGGAATTGCTAAAAAGCCGAACATGTCCGGGAATAATACCGGCCGGGCACTTCCCCTCCCGCGGCTGCTCTGCTCCTCCCCGGACTCAGACTTCGGCTCTGTTTAAGAGCCAAGCTGCCCGAGCCAGCGCTACCGGCTTCGGGCAGCCCCCATGCCTCCGGACCCTGCGCCGCCGGAGCAGAGCAGCTGGAGCCCGGGAGGGGAAGTGCCTGGCCGGGGGCGCAGGGTCCGGAGGCATAGGGGCTGCCCGAAGCCCGAGTGCTACCGGCTTCATGGTTTGCCGGGCAGCCTCCAGATCCTGCGCCCCCGGCTGGGCGCTTCCCCTCCCGGGCTCCAGCTGCGCTGGGGAAGCGCCAGCCGGGGGCGCAGGGTCTGGAGAATGCCCAGCAAACCGTAAAGCCGGTAGCGCTCGGGCAGCCCTTTTCGCGTGGCTGGGAGGGAGGAGGGGGAGTTAGGGTGAGGACTTTGGGGAAGGAGCGGGGAAAGGGCGGAGTTGGGGCGGGGCGGGGGTGGGAAAGGGGCGGGGCTAGGGCCCGTGGAGTGTCCTCTTTTTTTACTTTTTAAATATGGTAACCCTAAGCAGCTTTTTTTTCCCTCTCCACCACTTTCTGCCCCCGGCCCCGTGTGCCTGAAGCACTGCTCGACAGCAGCATTCGCAAAATCAATCTGCACCATCTGCGCAGTATGGGCCCTGTATTTTAAGATGACTCTGCAGGTTTTTTTACATCTGCAGGCTCACGCTCTCCATAATTGCAAAATTTTTACAGGAAAGGGGAAGCTAAGAATGTAAACATGACAGCGACATTCGGGAGGTCATGTATTTATTGGCACAATTAGCTGTTAAATTAATCCAGGAGTCTTCCTCCTCATATGATGAGGAGCTCATATTTCATGTTCTCTATGGAAGCTAAAACTGCATATCTGGTTTATTGCAAATGACTGAAAGCACATAGTAGGAGGGGGGAAATCATTCATCCCAGGTCATTGACATAATCTTATTATTCATTTAAATTACACTAATGCCTAAAATGTAATTTACCAGTGAGTGAACTGTCTATCTAATCTGACAGCTATGGCAGCCCTAAACGGTTCTTGCTCTGCAACCTTATGGGCAAATTACAGAAACACCTGACAATTACCACACATTCAAAACCGTGGGGAACATACACACAAGTAGCTGTGCACTAACCCCACCCCCATGAATGAGGCTATTAAGCATCTTCCAAAGCTAGAACAATTCTGAGAGTTGTGTGGGTCTTTCTGCCAACCCAGTTTATGATATCTGGCAACGTGTGTCAAGTGTGTTCCTTTGGTAACATTTTCAATTTCATTTTCTTTATGCAGCAAATAGGCTGTGCGAACAGCTTTTCTCCCATTGCAAAATAACAAATCAATAGCACGTCTGTTCTGGGGCTCAATCCAGGTCCAATTAACAGCAAAACTCCCTTTGGTTTCAAGTAGGAGCAGAATGGGCCAGTGGGCAAAATCCCGGCTTCATTGAAATCAGTGGCAAGATTCTCATAGACATCAATAAAAAGAAGAACAGGAGTACTTGTGGCACCTTAGAGACTAACAAATTTATTAGAGCATAAGCTTTCGTGGACTACAGCCCACTTCTTCGGATGCATATAGAATGGAACATATAATGAGGAGATATATATACACACATACAGAGAGCATAAACAGGTGGGAGTTGTTTATGCTCTCTGTATGTGTGTATATATATCTCCTCATTATATGTTCCATTCTATATGCATCCGAAGAAGTGGGCTGTAGTCCACGAAAGCTTATGCTCTAATAAATTTGTTAGTCTCTAAGGTGCCACAAGTACTCCTGTTCTTCTTTTTGCGGATACAGACTAACACGGCTGTTACTCTGAAAATAGACATCAATGGGGTCAGCGTTTCACCATTGACTTTAGTTGGTTCTTTAGGTGGACAAAGAATCAGAAACAATTGATGCTTAAATGGAGCAGGTTTTATTTTTATTTTACTTTTCTGAAAGTTTTTGAATGATACGTGTTGGGCCTATTCTGGCCACAGTAATTACAGCGGGTAGAGCAATGTAGCCCACTTTCTTAAATGTTTCTTATAGAGGGGGAATTTTGGCATATAGAATGATTTATGCCCTGTAGCAGGAATAGAACTGTAAAGTCCTCTAAGCAGCAGTTTATGTCCCATAGCAGGTCTAGTGATAAAAGTATGTCAGAAATTAATAATAGACATGCAAACCATACAACAGCAGTAACAAGTTCTTATATCCTCGTGTTTTGCTTCTCTGGGGAGTATAAGTATCTCTTTTCGGTACCTCCAACTGCACTGGTTTCACACAGAAATCTTCAGCAGTATTTTCTTAAGTACAATTAATTTTCTGCCCACCTTGTCAAACGTGTGCAGTAGTTTGTTAAAAGCTGAAATCATAGAAATCATCAAGCAAAACTATTTATTGTCCTGCTTTTGCATTTAGTAAGTGATATATTTTGTGATAAAAGAATAGCTGAGAATTCTAGTACACCTCTACCCCGATATAATGTGACCCGATACAACACGAATTCGGATATAACGCGGTAAAGCAGCGCTCGGGGGCGGGTCAGGGAGGGCCTGAGCGCTCTGGCGGATCAAAGCAAATTCAATATAACCCGGTTTCACCTATAACGTGGCAAGATTTTTTGGCTCCCGAGGACAGCGTTATATCAGGGTATATATGAAAAAATGCTCTTTAAGTTTAAACAAAAACATAACCAAGCCACCTGTAGTGAAATCTAATTTTACTAGAATTATGAAACATTCTGTCACTTTTAAGAAAATAACCATGCTACTTCCAAATCTTGGACAATGGGATATTCCCTAGTGAGGCCAGAGTGCAGTATGGGACTTTGTCTTTTAATGGAATAACTGTAATTCCAGCAACAGCTTTGTAAAATCTCACGCAGCTGAACAGAAAGTTGGCAAGACTTATTTTGACATGTGTTACAGTCCTTGCTGAACTGTTGCTATCCCACAAAATATGCCAGTGCATTTTTTTAAGGAAAAATCATCCTTACTATGTCAACTGGCACTTACTTACTAGAAGGTTCATCCTGAAAAAAAATTTGTCACTAATTTGCCTTTTGGTGAATTCCAATATGATTCAGCATTAGTTCATCAGAGCTTCTGATAAAGATACATTTATTTTTTAAAGGTGAAGTTGAGTTTCAGATGCCGTCCAGGAATGAGGTAATCTTAACTCACGAAAGAGGCAGCAGCCACTCATTGCATGAAGGAGCTAAAAGACACCCTTGGAATTGCTTAATTACATCTAGAAGGAAGACCTCCTTGATCAGCAAACATGACTTGTCAGCCAACATGTAACTTCAGCAATATTATTCAGGGAGTAGGAGCCTATTTCCTCAGTCACTTCCAGTTCACTTTCCTGTGTTGTAACCAATTAAACCCATTTGTCGTAATGCAAGGCAGAAGGACAATTATGACACATCAGAATGTCTTAATCCTGTGACCAAAGTGTCTGACTTGCCCAAGAATTGACCTGAACCTTGGCCTGAAAGTTAAATCTGCCCTGAACTAGTTTTGAGGCCTTGTAGGAACACCTACCACACACTGAATGACAGAGAAATTAGAGATGTACTGAGAGTGCAAAAATGGTGAATAAACATTTGCTTGAACTGAATTCCCTTCGGCCAGGCTTATGCCCATTCTGCGTTCGCTTTCCATGACTGTTGGACAATAAGATTGCAGATTTTACTGATGTGCAAGGAAGAAGAATGTGCGATGTGGGGGTGTTTACACCAGTAGGGCTTGTGTAATCCACTAGGGAGTGTGTGTTACAGGTCCCCCCCCCTCCGGCCATGCCCCATCTACATAGGATAGGAGTCTGCTACAGGCCTAGCTAGGGGATTGTAGCTCAAGCTGCCGTAGCTCATGGCTTTTAGCTCTGAAGATCCCAGGTCCAACACCGGTTTTGTTAGCCAAGATGGTGGTTGTCACATCAGAGCCAGGTTCTCTAGTGGAGGCAATAACAGACTCGTGTCCTCTCTGGATCAGGCACAGTGGGGACTATACTATACTAATACTATAACAAACTGACCGTACGGTAACACTGGCACATTAACGATGCAGTCAGGACTAGAAACAGGAATACTTTGAGAAAAGCCATGAAGGTGAATCCCAGCCCTATTCCTTCACAGGTGTGGAGGCTTGCCAGGCAGAATTAGTGACGTGGTTCTGCCATGTGATGGGGGAGCCTGGGTGTGAGGGGTCAAACCAGAATATTCTCACCTCAGCATGCGTTGCAGCGCAGGTGGTGGGAAGGCGTGGACAGGCAGGGTGATGAGCAGAGGCCAAGGAGCCGTTATTATATGGATCCTTCTTCCATTCCAGCAGAAGACAGTGCAAAGGACCTGTGGAGGATATTCCTGGCACTGGGTTTGAGTAGCACAGCTGTCCTGTGAGAAGAATTCTTCCTTCATAGCTGCACATCCACCCAGCTTCTCAACTCTGGCATCGGGGTCAAGATTTGGGCATCAGAGCTCAATGCCCTTCACATCGGGCCCACATCAGAATGGGGTCAAAATCAGGCCCAGTGGAAACCATTTTGAAATAGCAAGACAGGAAATGTCTGATGATAAGCATCATCCTCTCTGTCCCCATGAACCAAAACCAGGGTGCATTGTCTACCAGGGTTTTGAAATGGTATTAGAAAAAAGCCTGAGATTACACTGCAGGCTTTAAAGGAGCTGTTCGTGGAAGCAGAGGTCTGTGCGTAATGTTCTTTAATGAGGCTTGTGCTATGAAGGAGCTGACACTGGAGATGGAAAGGTTTGGGGGCGCTTTCGATTTTTTTAAAGATCTTTTCACTATGTTTTGTCCAATTTTGTCCAAAAGATTAATATGATTAGCACTTGTGAGGCATTCAAAAGAAGTTGAAATGAATTGTTGCTGGCAATGTCCTGGTATCTTCTCCCTGGCTAGTGAGGACAGGCACGTGCCATCCCTTGTATAGAAAAGTAGACGGTATTCTAGAGCGCGGTTCCAAAACCGCTCATCTGACAGTTGTGACAGTGGAGTGATGCAGTGTCTGGGGACAGGACTCCACAGCTCTGTTCTCTACGTTAAACCAGATGGCCTGGAGTCAGGATACCAACAGCATCGCGCATAAGGTGATTTTGCTACCTGAGAGCAGAGCAAGGTGAAGAGCTCTTCCCCAGAGCCTCATGAAATACCCTGGGTGGTGCTCCTCCTACATGGCAAGACAACCTACTTACCACAGACAGCCCTTTTGAGGAGGACGTGTGGCCCACGGACTGGTCAGAACAGGAGCAGGCCCTGTGCTTTGTGTCCTCCCCCAAACGTACTGAACCAAGGAGAAGGCATCCTATTTTGCAGCTAGGTGGTGAACCAACCCAAAGCAACAAACATAATGTCCTTGTGGGAGAAACGCCGAAATGATTCCAGTGGTGAGAAAAGGAAAGGAGGGAAAAAAGGAGCTAATAATAGTAACTAGATCACTCCAAGTAAGTCAGATCATGGTGTGTAACCACAGAATCCAGAGCAGTTAGCCACCAAGAAAACATCAATTATTTAACCACAGCTCAGAGAATAAAGGAAGCACATTACCCTGGAGCCAGAGCCAGCAATAGTCACTTCACACAACTCTCCAGCTCAGCTAGCAGCCAAAAGGACGCTGAGTGCCTGAAGCCTGCCAGGGAGTTGTAGGCAGGCAGAGGTGAGGCAGCTTCTCCAAATGCAATGGGTGAGGGAATGGGGGTGGGGAAGAGAAGCCAAGCCAAGCACAGAAGTTGGGTTTGGATAAAGGGATGCATTCAAGGAATCTCTCCATGCCAAGAGAAAGGAGATCTCTCCACATCCCCTCCCTCATGTGTGTCTCCTTTGTCTTCCCACCCCATGTCCAGCTTTCTAGCTTTAGCTCAGGTGGTTGAGCCCCCCGGTGCTCTGAAACTTGTATAAGCTCTTCTAGAGGGAACGTCTCCTGCCTGCCTGGGACGCTTGTTTGCTTCTGTCTCCGTCCTTTCCCTGTTTTCTGTTCATTCTTCCTTTTTTCCCCTCCTCTGCTTCCCTTGCCCTTGCTGTTCTGTCTCACACACGTCATCCCTGCTCTGCCTGTCTCTCTCCCACCTCCTTTGGTCTCCACACTCTCCATATCTGCTTCTCACCACCTTCTTTCCCATTCTCCCATCTATGATCATCCCTAGCTGGGTCCCGCTTCTCCTTCTCCCAGGCCCAGGTTTGTTCTCTTCTCCAGTCCACTCTGCCATGGTTCTCCCAACCCCTTCTCATTTGTGCTACGAACCTGCTCCCTCCACCTCCGCCAATTATGTGCTCTTTCCCCATCACACAAGTGCTCTACACATGTGTTTCCTTCCTGTTAACAGTGTCCTGCTTTTTGTGCTGCCTGAGAGCAGAACAAGGTGAGGAACTCTTTTCCGGAGCCTCATGAAATACCCTGGGTGGTGCTGCTCCTACATGGCAAGACAACCTACTTAACGCAGACAGGCTCTTCTTGTTACCCCTCCACTTCACAGCTGACTGTCTCGGCACCTCTGCACGCCCTAGCAAAGGCTCAGTCATGGGGACAGAGGGGTGGAAAGAGGAGACAATCTTCACTATGAAGTGGGGAACAGGATCTGAGAGGGGCCAACAACTTTTTTTTATGACGAACACCTACATTTATCTATTGTCTTTCCATTTTTCCCAGGAGGCCGCTACCCAGTCCTTCCCCCAGCTTGCCTCGAGCCTGCTGGAATCTGATCTTGTGGGTTTTCTACTCCAAAGGCATTTGTGTACATTTTCGTTACACGTCTGGGGTGAAATCCTGCTGTACTGAAGCAAATAGCAAAATTCCTGTTGACTTAGGGCCTGGATTCCAACCCATGAGGGCTCCATGGGGCCAGAAATGTTGTTTTTTTATTTTTTACTCCATGTTTCTATGGCACCTACCAGAATGGGGCCCTTGACTATGGTTTCGAGATGCTACTGCAATAATAATAATGATTAATAATTAATAATAAGAGTTTTCAGATAAGGAACCTTCAAATCATTTGAGACTCACTCATCCCAATGTAACCCAGGCTCACACCTCGGGTTAGGCGCTGTTCACAAAGTTAAATAGAAACCACAACTGAGTGGTCATCCGGAAAGAGTGAACTCCTTCCAGGGTGAGAGCTGCATGACACTAGAAAATTATCTGCACACCATCTAGATTCCAAAACTGGGATTAGCTCATGGCTAGACTCTTCCACTATATAATTAGAATGTATGCATATGCTTGGTTACACAGCCAGGAGATGGTGAAAGAGGAGAGCGACTGGGTGGTTCAGTGTCTATTAAAGCAGTGAGAAGCGGTGAATACATTAATCTCTTGTATCGGTAAAATTGGCACAGCAAAGGTCAGTGGATCAGATTTCATGCTCAGACATGCTGAAGTGTCTGAAACAGGGAAGACCACAGGAACAGGAGTAACTGCACAAGCATGCGTCTTCCTAGGGGGATAGCGTGTCAACTGCTAGAAATGATGACACAGAGAGGACAAAATGAATGTTGAAATAGAAGGATAAATGTGCAAGCCACATTTTCCACTTCTCAGTAATTTGTTTCATGTCACTGTCACACTCTGGATGGGGAATGAAGACATTCTTGCATTTTTTTTTTAGGGCGTCAGAAAGCGGCTGTGCTAACTTTGTTTGTCCTTGACACAGGGCAAGGTAGGGCCTGTCCCTGCTCCCAGTAAGTGAATGCCGTTGTAGTGGACACTTTGGGTATCCTTAGAAGAATACAGCCAAAGCAGTGTTGGGCTGGATTTTCAAAACTGCTCAGCTCCCAGTTAGACACCTAGATGGTCAGATTTCCAAAAGTGTTCTGCCCTCCGCGGATCCACCGGAGTTTCTGGATACTGGCCACTTTAAACACAAGGGGAGAGCCCAGATTTTCCAAACAGGAGCTGCCATGTGATGAACTCCGTTGAAAAGGTGGCCCATAGCTCTTTGAAATACAGGCCATGGATTTTTTTTAATGGTGCCTAAAGTTATGATCCTAAATATATATTTAGTTGCCTGTATTAAGTAATTTGGTTTTCAAAATTGCTGAATGAGCACCCAGCATTGACTTCAGTTGACACCAGAGTTTGCCCGAAGTGCTCTATTTTTTTCAGGTGTGGTTCTGAACGGCAACACCAACAGCAGGGTGGATAGGCATCTATTCCAGTCTTCTATTCATAGAGTTCTCCTCAGCCAGTGCACTTCAGCCTGGGTTGGAATCTTTCATCCTGGCCTATCCACCATTAACAGAGCTGCCATCCCAGGCTCTGGAAACGGAGCAAAAAGCCACAATTTGTCATATCCATCTATTCCCAAATTTACTTAAACATTTAAAAACCTGTGTTCATAAGAAAAAACTGACTGGATAGCCCAGTAGAACAAAGCCCTCTCTTTAACCAGTGATCAGGTCAGCTGCTACACACTTCTCCTTTTGCTGATCTCAAAAGAGCATCTCTAGGGATGAGAGGACAGTCTCCACGTCTAGTCCAGCCTTCGTTTTTTTGCAGATACAGTCAATATTGCTGGTGGTCTTTCTGATCTGAGCACTAACAGGCTATCAGGTGCTTCTTTTAATTTCTGCAATGTGTGTTTCATTGGCTAAGTGTGTGTTTGTTGATGCCATTTGTAGGTCAGACCTGCTCAAGTGCGCGTAACTGTCGCTCGCTCGTGATTGCAACCCCACAAGGCCTAATCCATAGTATGAACACCACAGCTGACCAACGCTCTTCTTTAGCTACCAGAGGCAGGGGCTCTGTGGTGTTGAAGTCAACGTTCCTGGCTTCAGTCTGGGATATGCCATGTGTGTCGTTTAGCTGATGCCGGCAGGGTCTGTTGTTTGCAGCCACACAGCATATTGCAGCCCCCTCTATTGTGTTCTGTCCCTTGCGGTGTTCGACCATTGCTTTCACTGAGGGGCTTAGTCTTGTTTCACAGGCTGATACCTAAAGTGGTTTCCAAGTTTTCCTGTTGCATCCATCCTCTCTTGCTGATGGCCAGAACAGTCTACAAGGTGTCTGTCCTCTACTGTTCAGCTCATCTTTCCTTGGCCAATGTGTGCAGGAATAGAGAGCTACAGTGTATGCTCCTCTCCTCCTCCCGTGCAGGGACTTTCTGGGGAGATGGCTCTTACAGTCTGACTATTAGTTATTTGTATTGGGGTGCTGCCTAGGAACCCCAATCATGGACCAGCCCCCCATTGTGCCAGGTAGTGTACAGACCCACAACAAGAAGACCATCACTACTCCAAAGATTTTATGTAATCTGTTCCCCTAATTCATTAGTGTCAAACACCTATGTACAATACAGCAGAACAGTCAACACCGTGGCATTGCCAACTTGTGATGTAATGAACGTAGACTGCTAGAATAGCTTGTCTATAGGCTACAGTTCCTGTTGGGACAATCAAATGTCTGAACTTTACATAACGCAAAACAACCCCCTCAAGTCAGAAGCCCTGGGAGGCTGCTTGACCCAGTTTATGAACCCACACTGTAACTTGGCACCACGGTGGTTTGCTCAGGAGAGAGTCAGCCTGAAGAGCAGGTGTGTTGCATGCCAGGGCTGAGATGCGTAAGCAGAGTTTGCCCCTCCTTTATTCAGATTGGATCTGGCCAAAGGCAGTTCTGTTAAATACCTCGCTTTCATGGAGGAGTCAGACGCATTTAGAGAAAAAAATAATATGGCTCAGAGAGGGAAAGTATTGCTCTTCTGAACTGGGTGCAGCATTAGAAGTGTTTGTGTCAGAGAGAACGGAAGCAGGGGTGTAGGTGGGAGAGTTGGAATTGCACGTGAGTTTCTGGGCCTTCTGAGACAGCGGGGATCTGATTCTGATCTCACTTCTGAACTCCATTCCCTTTTATGTACACCACTGGTGAAACTGAGAGCATACTTAGACCACCTGCAGTTTCACTCCCCTTAATTTCTCTTGGATTCAGGCTTTCCCCAGGCCTTTATCTGCCTCCACTGAATAGAACCAGACCAGGCTTCCTCTGTGCCTTTCCAATTGAGGTGATCCATTCAGTTTAAGAACGGTGAGTCGCTACCTTGTAATGTACTTTCCCCTATTTTCTCTAAAGAAAAGGCCCATCTAATCAGGATTGACCTGGAAATTATTTTGACTTATGCAAGAATCCTCTTTTTTCCCCATTCCATATAAGATAAATTGTCATGCTAAATCATAATTTAATCTGGGAACATGTTTTGAGATGGAGTGGTTACAAACTATATTTTAATATTTATTTCAGAGACAGGAGGTTATTTCTTTTTGATACTTATAACCAAATTTATCTTCCGGAGGGGGGTGGATATTCCTAATAATTTAGCTGTTGTTAAGTATCAACTTCCCAAGTTATTTTGTTTCACTTGAAATGGAACTTAACAACATAAGGTGCAGCGGTGCCACCACTGAGCGCAGAATTCCCGGTGAGCTGATTAGAAGTTCAGTCTAAACGTTCCAGCTCATAACTCCATCACGGTGCAAATGTAGACAGTGTAGCTGAGCGTTTGGGCAAATTCACAGGATTTAATTGCATGCATAATTTAAGACCAAGATATGTAATATATGCCAATGAATGGAAATAAAGGCCAGGTAAATTTTAGTAAACATTTATTTATTTTAAAAAACTGAATAAACCTACGAGGAGCATACAATGGAAATTCCAGAAACAAAAAGTCCATTTAATCCCCAAAACATGCCTGCAACAATCTTCCATTGTATGTATGCTCTGGTGTAATTTTTAAAAGGGACCACATTATCTGACTTGGTGAATTCTTCTTAGAGGGTGAATAGATTTCTTCCATATTTTGTAAGCATGGCTGTTATAGTCTAGTGATTTAAAATGCAAGACACAATACAAAATGTGTGCAATATAAGGGCCGTGCCTTACAGAGTTTACAGTTGGAAATCAGATGACATAAATAGGACAAGAATTCAAGGGCAGGAAGAAGAGATTCAGAAATGGCATTACGTAAATTCAAATTCTGTTTTTGGGGTTTTTTTTTAAATTGTACCATCTGAAGTCCTTGTCATGCTGTCTGGAGTGACTCATAACCGTGAGTGCCTGCCTCAGGGCAGACTGTCAAAAGCAGGGTAGACACCCCAAACTGGTGGTATGTTCTATAATTAGATTCCCCCAACCCTGTAATAAATGGGAACTCCCAAAGTACCACAGCAGTCTTATAATGGAGTCATAGACAGTCCCCTTATTGAAAGTGTCTGTTTTGCTACCCAGGCAAGCCGTGCTATGTGATAAACGGTCACTTATACCAAAAATCACAAAATATTTCAGATAACACCCAGTCCCAAAAGACCCGTCACTCATCCAGGTCGATTTGCATCCTAGTCTCACACCAAAGACAATGCAGGTAGCTAATTCTGTAGTAAGCTAACTAAAGGCTGATGAGAGTTATTGAGAGGTTAAAGCAGGTACAAATATATGTACAGGTGAGTCACAGTTTATAATTTCAAATGGCCCTCAGAGATGTAGTGATCTGCCATTTTCTCAGAAGTCTTTTAGGGCTACCCAGAATAACTCTGGGGATCTCCCTCTTCTCCTTCAGCTATTCTGCCCTATTAAAATATGAAGATGAAGAACTTTTCCTTGCGTCCGTACTTATAGTTTCTGCTCACAGAAAAACAAATAGACAGTTTGGCTATCCACATGGGCTCTTTCTTTGAAGGCAGAGAGAGAGAAGTGCATTTAGCTTCTTTGATCTCTGATCACACACAATGACCACTTGTTTTGAAATGTGCGAGAATTAGTACTTTCCTATTTCAGAGTAGCAGCCGTGTTAGTCTGTATCCGCAAAAAGAACAGGAGTACTTGTGGCACCTTAGAGACTAACACATTTATTTGAGCATAAGCTTTTGTGGGCTACAGCCCACTTCATCAGATGCATAGAATGGACCATATAGTAAGGAGATATATATACACATACAGAGAACTTGAAAAGGTGGGAGTAGCCATACCAACTCTAAGAGGCTAATTAATTAAGATGAGCAACTATCAGCAGGAGAAATTTTTTTTTTTGTAGTGATAATCAAAATGACCCATTTCTGACAGTTTGACAAGAAGGTGTGAGGATACTTAACGTGGGGAAATAGATTCAATGTGTGTAATGGCTCAGCCATTCCCAGTCTTTATTCAAGCTTAGATTGATGGTATCTAGTTTGCATATCAATTCAAGTTCAGCAGTTTCTCATTGGAGTCTGTTTTTGAAGCTTTTCTGTTGCAAAATTGCCACCTTTAAATCTGTTACTGAATGGCCAGAGAGGTTAAAGTGTTCTCCCACTGGTTTTTGAATGTTATGATTCCTGATGTCAGATTTGTGTCCATTTATTCTTTTGCGTAGAGACTGTCCGGTTTGGGATCTATACAATGTACATGTTGGCTATTCCATTATAACAGGATACACGTAAGTGAAAAAATGCAAGTAGCATCCCATTAGTTTTCATAAAGTTTAAATACCAAATAAAGTCATGTACATTTAAGAATGCATTTATACAATATTTATACATTTAACTTATTGGTCTGGCTTCCAGCTGCATTTGTCAGTTCTCAGCTGACTCGGCCCTGGCCGGAGCTGGCACTCGGCTTACCAGCGTCACAGTCCTAATGACTATGTCCTCGCATAAAAGGGATCTGATTAGTCATTTGGGGCCAAATCCTAAAGTCCTTACTCTTCCACATGTCAGTTTTGACTAGTAAGGATTGCAACAGTTGGCCTTGATAATATTACTTTAGATTCCACTTCATTTCAGTGTAGAGTTTCCTGCCGGGCAGAAACATGAACAAGGACAGGGGAAATTGTGCACATAGAATCCAAGGACAGAATTCGGTCCATAAGAAATGAACCGTTCATCAGCAGCACAGCATTTTTTATAGAACGAGTGACGTTGTGCCATACCTAAACGACGTAACACGTCTAAGGTTGCAGGGAGCAATATACACCAGCTCCCTTAAGATTTGAGCATTGGAGATTAGACAAAAGCAACATACACTTGTTTGAACAAGGTCAGTACATGAGCTTTTCTTTTGGGGAGGGTGAATTTGAAGCTGATGGAAAGAACAACTGCTGGGTTCACTTTGGGCTGTGTCCAACTCCCACTGGAGTCTGGATCAAGCATCTCCTCTCTTACAGTTTTCCTATATTACAGGGGTTCTCAAACTTTTCTTATTGCTGAGCCCCTCTTTGAAAATATTTCAGGCTGTGACGACCTCCCCAAAAAAGTGATAGCAAATGACTGTACATCCCCATAAGTGCATACTCATGCTATTGCCAGCCTTACGGCTGCACTGCTGCTGGTGGTGGTGCTGCCTTCAGAGCACGGTGGCTGGAGATGCGGCAGCTGCTGGCTGGGTGCCCAGCTCTGAAGGCAGTGCCAACGTATGGTAGTGCCACCCTTACTTCTGCGCTGCTGCTGACGGCGCTGCCTTCAGAATTGGGCAGCCAGAGAGCAATGGATGTTGTTACCCCCCACACACACACACAGCTCCCCTTTCCCCTGGTGACATTGTTATGATCTCACAACCCCCCTACAATAGGCTTGCGACCCCCTTTTGGGGCAGGACCCCCAGTTTGAGAAACACTGCTATATTAGCCAGGAAAGCTTTTTCCCCTATCACAGTCAGGAGTGTGTACAGAACATAACTGATCAGATGTTTGGGGGATTAGCTATGCAAATCATCTTGGCTGCTATATAAAAAATGAAAATCTAAACGAAAATCCATCTCTTACTTTTGAACACGGGGCTGTCATGTATTACACTGGAGACAGTGGATGTCTTCATGAAATACATGAATACAGTGGTTCTTAAACTCTTTTCCATGGTCCAGAGCTCTCCCTGATGGTGTGCGGAAAGATAACCAAATAGTGGACATCATCAGAGTGTTGGGATGGGAATGTCTGTAAGATCATCTTCTGAAGTGGTCCACAAAAGGAATGCTTGTAAAAGCATTACGCTACTAGCACACAATGAATCCTACTTTCTGATTGTGTTTCCTCTTAGTGATGGGTTAATGTAGCCACCTTAATTACAAAGCATGCTATAATACTGAAATAAATACAGTAAAATCTTGCTGTATTACAAACAAATATTTAATAAATAGGATGAGCACAAATTCAGTGTGTCTCACAGGTAAAATTATTTTCTTGCAGTCCCTGGCTCACAAAATGCCATTTTCTTGGCAGGCAAATCCAGAGGTTTTCTTCATGATTTTTTTGATGTTTTACTGAAAGGAAAATGAAATGAGTTGAGATCAGCCCTTATGCACTCATCCAAGCTGACTACACCCAGACTTGCTTTAAAGGAAAATAGTTTTTGCCAAGAATGGCTTTATCTCAGCACTTAGTATTTTGAAAACTGAAAGGAGAACTCCAAAATAACTGATAACCCTCAACTATATATTGCTTTGAACAATGAGTGTTTCAGAGCCAGGCTTTCACCCATTGAAGTACTTGGGTGCGTTATTTGGTAAAGGTTGTCTCAGCCAGAGTGACAAAGGGAAATAGGTAACATGAACCAGTTGTAGATGACAAGTCACTTGGATATTAAAAGGTTCTTTGTTTTTCTTTTGTTTTTATATTTACAAGAGACATAAGGTCAATGTTAGGAAATGAATTTCTACCAATATAGGTATCAATTAGCAATAATCGCGCCTCGGATTAACCTCATTGGCTACGATTAAAACGACCTTCATTTGTGTTGGAAGAGAACAAACATACATACGGTTAGTGTAGCATCAAAGAAAGCAAGCTTGGACCCAGTTCTACAATGCACAGAGTAATATCCCTGTCGTTTTATTCATTAAGCTAGTAACTAAGATAGAGGTGTAAGTGTTTGCAGAACTGGGTCCAGAAATGGGCTCTTTACATCATAAGAAGTCACACTAATCAGATTTCTGGATATCTGAAAATTAATAGTAAGCCCTGATTTGCATGTGGCTTTTTAAGACTCCTCGTTTTCTTTATATTGTTTTGTCAATGTAGTTAATATTTTTCAGCCCAGCACAGTGGTGAAGAAAAATCTTGCGGATCTCTATCATCGCTTTGGAGAACCTGGGGTAGCCAATACCACGTTGCATGCTCATCCCAACATTTTTAAAGGCTAGAAATCTCTTACATTGTCCTAGGGTGAATCCAGCTCTCCTTTTAACAGGCTTTGACTAGTAACCTGTGCTGATGCTTGAATCAATTCACAGGACATTTTTTGACTGATGACAGGTTTCAGAGTAGCAGCCGTGTTAGTCTGTATCTGCAAAAAGAAGAACAGGAGTACTTGTGGCACCTTAGAGACTAACAAATTTATTAGAGCATAAGCTTTCGTGGACTACAGCCCACTTCTTCGGATGCATCTAATAAATTTGTTAGTCTCTAAGGTGCCACAAGTACTCCTGTTCTTCTTTTTGACTGATGACAAACAGTCGATTAAGTGGAGGGGAAACATTTCTGTAAAGAACAGTCTTCGGCCAGCCCAGTCTCTATTTTCCACTTCCAGCTAATGCACAGGGTTGGGTTATTAAATCAATGAGGAAGCCAAGCCTGGGATTTGGGTTCGTTTTTGATGTAAGCAAGTCCCATTTTCCTTTTACCCCCCAGGGGCGGCTCATCAGATCGATACACCCCCTGCGACACCCGGCAGCGCCCAGATTAGAGCTGGGAGCACCCGGAACACCCCCAGGGCAGGTACCTGTTCAGGATCTTGGTGACGATCAGCTTGACCCAGGGCGCGGTGGGCTCCAGACAGACTTTCATGCCTTCCTTCGTGGTGGCTCTGCGGGGAGGCGGAGGGGAGAGCGGGGTGAGCGGGGGGTTGGCGGGGCGGGAAGGGGGGCGCAGGCTGGGGGGGGGGGGGCGGGAGCAGGGCCCCGACACTTACATGACTTCTGGCACCCCGCAGTGGGGCCCCTCGGGGATCAGCTCCACGTTGGCGATGCGCTTGGGGTGGATCACCGCCGTCTCGGTCTGCAGGCACTGGCACCGCAGCTCGCCGGCCATGGGGGCACCTGCCCGGGGAGGGGGAGAAAGACTCAGCTCCTGCCGGCGGCCAGATACTCTGCAGGGGGGCGGACCCGGTACACCGCTCGCCCCACGCCCTGGGTCTGACCCATGCCCCCGGCCCGGGCCTTCCCCGCATCCGGCCGGCTCTCGGACACCTGGATCCCTTCCATCCTTCCCGGCACTCCCCGCATGCGGCCGGCTCTCGGACACCTGGGTCCCTTCCATCCCCCGGGACTCCCCGCATGCGGCCGGCTCTCGGACACCTGGGTCCCGTCCATCCTTCCCGGCACTCCCCGCATCCGGCCGGCTCTCGGACACCTGGGTCCGATCCGTCCTTCCAAGCCCCAGTGGGAAGCGAGACTCCCCCAGCCCGGGTCCCGGGGCCACCCCGGCGCAGCGAGCCCCTTACCCCGGCACAGCGCGGCGCAGGCCAGCAGCAGCAGCAGCAGGGGGCTGCCGGGGGCGAGGCTCCGGGGGCGGCTCATGGTCCGGGCTGGCGGCGGAGGCTGGTGCTGGGGATCTGGGCTCGGCTCAGCTCTGAGCCTCCGCAGCGCCCCGCAGCCGCTTTTATCCCCGCGGGGTCAGGCACCCGCAGCCCGCGGGGGATTCCTGGGAGCCCCATGCCGAGGTGCGGGGCTCACTCACCCGGGGAGGGGAGGCGGGGAGTTCCCATTCCCCATCCCGTGCCTCACAGGGGCCGTGGATGGGTCAGGCGCAGTCAGGCTGTGAGTGTGAGAGAGAACTAACACCCTGCCCTGGGGCTAACCCATCGCGGCCCTGCCCAGGCGGGGTCATGCTGCCCGGGGGCTCACTGGCCCTGCGTGCTGGAAGCAGCCGGGTCATCATTACGAGCAGTGAACTGTGCTGTCTATGCACCCAGCGCCCCAGGAGTGCCTGGGGCTCCCCGGGGAAATAACATTCCCCAGCATGTCAGAGGTTCCATTCGACAGGTAGAGGTAACGCTAAGGTTCCAAGCGGGATAGTTAATACACAACTAGTTAATATCCATGCATATTTATTATTATTAATAACCCTTTCATATAGAGCCATTACAATTATTTGAAATTAAGTTAATTTTAATAATTTTAATAATTATTATTAATTATTTCAACTTACTAAGCCATCATCAGTTCCCAACTCTAGATCCCCTCTGCCCCTGCTCTCCCATCAAATCACTAAATCATATGTAAAGATTGATAACACTCAAATGGTCAGGGCTGATGAAATCCCCTAAAAGATGTATTGTTTCTAAGCAGGGCCCAATTAAGGAGATTGGAGACCCCTGGGGTAATGTTTTTTGGAGGTCCCCTTTCATGTAAACAGGGTATTAATGAAAGCAAAAGAGTACCTGGTTTGTGAAAGTCAACCTCATGTATAGTACTGACTAAACGGAAATTGAACACAATGAACAGATTGTATACTGGCCGAACAAACATAAAACGTAAAACACTGAGTCCTGAAATGCTGCGTGTTTAAACTGGCACCTTGCAAACTTTAAGTGCCACAAATTCAGTTATTATTTGCTCAGACAAGCGTGTACAAAGGCCATTACATTCGATTATCAGAACAGCAAAAGCATTAAGCTTTTTCTATCAGACTTGACCAAAGACTGGTTTTCACCTAGGCAAGCTTCCAGAACAATTCTCTGCTTCACAGCTGGCAATGGTACAGCCAAATACAGTCTCATCTCAATGAATACATTCCGGAGAACATTACTCCAAGCTTTGTCATGCAAAAATGTGATGACTCCAGGAACACTTTTATCCTGCATGTCACAATATCTTAAAAATGTTGTCAAGTATCAGAGGGATAGCCGTGTTTGTCTGGATGTGTAAAAAGCGACAAAGAGGCCTGTGGCACCTTATAGACTAACAGACGTATTGGAGCATAAACTTTTGTGGGTGAATACCCACTTCGTCAGATGTATGTGTCTGATGAAGTGGGTATTCACCCACGAAAGCTAATGCTCCAATACGTCTGTTAGTCTATAAGGTGCCACAGGACTCTTTGTCACTCTTAACAATGTTGAAAATTAATACATTGTACCCAAAAGATCAGGTTCTAGATCATTCCCATGAGCATAGAGCATCTCCTGAGTGCATGTTTTCAACGTCTGTTCCCTTCATACTTGATCCAGAGACATAAAGAAGCCAGATCTTGTGGCTAGTTCAGCATAACATCGATGTATTCGTTTTAGTTCTGAACTTAGCTTGTCAAGGTTAAATAACATAGACTCACTCAACCTCACATTTCCTTCGGCCTCGAAGGAAGTCACTTTTGCCATTGGGAAGATTTTGCTTTCCAGTGTGTTTATATTCTTCAGGTAGGACTCATCTGTGATTCTGTCTGGAGTGGCTCACAACCATCAGTGCCTGCCTCAGGGCAGGCTGTCAAAAGCAGGGCAAACACCCCAAACTGGTGGTATGTTCTGTATTTAGATTTCACCAATCCAGTAACAAATGTGAACTCTCAAACTACTCTAACAGTCTTATAATGGAGTGACTCCATTATATCTTGCCACCCAGGCAAGCTGGACTATGGTCACTTACACCCAAAATCACAACATATTCAGGTTACACCCAGTCCCAAGAGACCAGTCACTAATCCAGGGCAGGTTGCATCCTAGATCTCACACCAAAGACAATACTGGTAGCCAGTTCTGTAGTAAGCTAACTAAAAGTTGACTAGCTAAGAAAAAGGAATGAGAGTTATTGAGAGGTTAAAGCAGATAAAAATATATGTACAGGTGAATCACAGTCTATAATCTCAGAAGGTGACAGAGATGTAGTAATCTGCCACTAGTAATCTGCTAGTGGGTTTAGTCTTTTGATCTGAGCTTCAAGACCTTCATACTTTCTAGACATGCTTACTTGCATCTGAAAAAGCGAGGTTCTTACCCACGAAAGCTTATGCTCCCAATACTTCTGTTAGTCTTAAAGGTGCCACGGGACCCTCTGTTGCTTTTTTACAGATTCAGACTAACAGGGCTACCCCTCTGATACTTAGTAATCTGCCAGTTTCCCAAAAGTATTTTAGTGTTAACCACAGTATCTTTGGGGATGTTTGTCTTCTCATTCCACTATTCTGCTCTGTAAGAATCCAAACAGTCCAGAGATAAAGAATTTTTCCTTGTGTCCATATTTATAGCTTCTCACAGAACCTAAACTGGCAGCAACAGTTCCCACACAGGTCTCTTCATGGCGGAGGACTGGAGCGAAGGAATGCACTTCAAAGTCTTCGATCTCTCACACAATGACCATTTGCTTTCCACGCACAGGATTTAGCATTTTTCTTTTAAAGTTCTTCATTGGCATTACACAAGTCTTCTTTCTCGTTTGATGGATTATTTAGTTACAGGGGTATGTACAATGCAAGTGTTTGCTATTACATTGTACAGGGTACAGATCATTGAAAACTACGCATGCAACATCTCACCTTCATCTTCATGAAGTTTAAACAATAAACTCATTCTTATATCTCCTTTGAATCATAGTGAGCTGGTCTGGCTTCTAGCTGTGAGTTTGTCAGTTTTTAGAGGATGCCGGTGGCCTTGTACAGAGTGGCACCAGCATTAGATCATCAACATCACTTCCCAGTTGTTTTGCTTACGCCTCAAAATCGTCCAATGAAGACTGTGAGCTGATGACAAACTCTGACAAGATCCAGATCTGGCTTTTGAAGCTTTACACTAGTGTTGTTAAAACTTTCTAGTATCACATCCTATAAGATACTCCTACGTGCAGTTTCCAGTGCGCACAGTCTTTTGTACAATGATCATGCTTCCTTATGAGTTTCACTCTTTCCCTCGGCATTCTCTGATGTTTCTTTCAAACAATGTTGAATGGGCCCATAGTTCACTACAATTGTTTTACAAGATTCAGCATGGCAGGACCCTCTCGTATCTGACAGGGTTTCTAGGACAAGGAGAGTTCCTTGTTCGCTCTTGGTAAGATTGTTGCACAAAACTTCCATCACCTGTGTGATGCTGCAAGAAAACCATATAGTTTCTGAACAAAACTGAAAAAGTTTATGGCTTCCATGCAAGAATCAATGCTGTAAGTTCCAACTAAGTTCAGAGAATGAGTTGTCCATGGAACACACAGAGCTAGTGGGATTAGTCTTTTGATCTGAGCTTCAAGACCTTCATATTTTCTAGACATGTTACTTGCATTATTGTATGACTGACCTCTGCAGTTTTCAATACCAGTGTTGTTTGCATCCAATAAAGACTTCATGGTCTGGAAGAGTGACTTGCCTGTGTGGCTTTCAATTGGTAGAAACCTAACTCATTCATGTCACCATGTAAGCAATATCGTAAAAGGACAGAAACTTGATCAACATGAGTGATATCAGAAGTTGAGTCTATTACCAAAGAGTAGTATTTCACCTGTTTGACTTCAGTTACAATGAATTCTAAACCCTTATATCCCATTAGCTCAAAGAACTCATGTGATAAATGAAGGGGGGTAGCTCCCTTTGATGGACACCCAGCCAGCCAGTCAGCTGTAAAATCCTTCTTGGTAGCTGTTCTCTACTTGCTTTATCTGTTAAGGGTTAAAAAGTCCCCCAGGTAAAGAAAAGAAAGTGGGCACCTGACCAAAAGAGCCAATGGGAAGGCAAGAACTTTTTAAAAATTGGGAAGAAACTTTCCCTTTGTCGGTTGTTCTCTTTGGGCTGTAAGGACACGGAGCAGCAATGCTGTGTAAGGTTTGAACCAGGTGTGAAAATTTATTTTCCATATCTAGATGGAATCATTTGGACAGGGAATGTTTAGATAGATGCAATCAGGTTTATTTCTTTATTTTGGCTTGTGGATCTCCTCTGTGCTAACCCCTGATGCTTTTGTTTGCTTGTAACCTTTAAGCTGAACCCCCAAGAAAGCTAGTTTGGGTGCCTAATTTTTGGAATTGCTCTTTTAAAATCTAGCAAAAGCCTAAATTCCAGATGTATTTTCTTCCTTTTTGTTTTTAATAAAATTTACCTTTTTAAAGAACAGGATTGGATTTTTGGTGTCCTAAGAGGTTTGTGCGTATGCTGTTTGATTAGCTGGTGGCAACAGCTGATTTTCTTTGTTTTTCTTTCTCAGCTCTTCTCCGGAGGGGGGGTGAAAAGGCTTGAGGGTATCCCACAGGGAGGAATTCCCAAGTGCTCATTCCTGGGCCCAAGGGGGCTTTTCGCATTTGGGTGGTGGCAGCGTTTACCAAGCCAAGGTCAGAGAAAAGCTGTAACCTTGAGAGTTTAATACAAGCCTGGAGTGGCAGTTATGAATTTTTGCAGGCCCCACCTTCTGCATTCGAAGTGCCAGAGTGGGGATTCAGCCCTGACAACTCATCACAGATTATTTCTGACAAGTAGGATGGGGGATCTTTGCCTTTGTTTCCATAGCATTTAATATGCTTACGTAGATAAGGGTCAAATTCAGTAACGGCTTCAAGAATACCTAGATCGTTTCCATTCTGAGGAGAGCTGATAACTTCCTCCCTTCCTCTAAATGCTACACTGTGTTCAGCAAGAAGCTTAACAACTGTCACAATATGCCTTAAATCTTTCTTCCAACCATTTTGCGTTAGAAACAGCTGTGAACTTGCTCTGTCAATGTGGTTCTTGCCTTGCGAATGCCCTAGCCATGCTACCGTTGCATTGCAATGTTCCACACTGTTTTCATGAGAACAAATCTTCTCCGCTACTTTTTTCCTATCGATAAAGCCTGGGCCTATGACAGCGCTAAGATTGCTAGGCAATGAGAAGAGTTTTCACACAAAACAGAATTCCGCTCGTAAGGGTCTAGAATACATCAACCGATGCCTCAGATAACGCTCCCTGTTCGGTAGTTTTTGTTCGAAAAGAGAGGAGAGGGATTGTTTCTGATGTTTGTGCTGCAGCCCGGAAGCTTTAAGTTTGTCGTTACAACTCTGAAAATAGAGTAAACGTCTCTCGATACACTGAGTATGAAACTCCTCCTCAAAGAAGGCCACTTAGACAGATCTTGTTTGATGTTAATGGCAACTCTATCCTCTTTAGCACTGTTATTCTTTCCACCTTCTGTTTGGTGAGGTGGTAGGAAAAGTGGGTCATCCCTTTCCTCATTACTTTTGCCCTGGATTTCGGGAATGCTTGTCTTGTCTTCTGCCCTCTCCTAAGGCCTGGTCTACACTATGACTTTAATTCGGATTTAGCAGCCTTAATTCGAATTAACCCTGCACCCGTCCACACAATGACGCCATTTAATTCAAAATAAAGGGCTCTTTAAATCGATTTCTGTACTCCACCCCGACGAGCGGAGTAGCGCCAAAATCGATTTTAGCATTTCGAATTAGGGTTAGTGTGGCCGCAATTCGATGGTATTGGCCTCTGGGAGCTATCCCACAGTGCACCATTGTGACCGCTCTGGACAGCAATCTGAACTCGGATGCACTGGCCAGGTAGACAGGAAAAGCCCCGGGAATATTTGAATTTCATTTCCTGTTTGCCCAGCGTGGAGAGCACAGGTGACCACAGATAGCTCATCAGCACAAGTAACCATGCGGGCCGATAATCGAAAAAGAGCACCAGCATGGACCATACGGGAGGTACTGGATCTGATCGCTATATGGGGAGAGGATTCAATGCTAGCAGAACTTCGTTCGAAAAGACGAAATGCCAAAACTTTTGAAAAAATCTCCAAGGGCATGATGGAGAGAGGTCACAATAGGGACTCAGATCAGTGCCGCTGTCTGGGCGCTCAGACAAGCCTATCAAAAAACAAAGAAGGCAAACGGTCGCTCCGGGTCAGAGCCGTGGACATGCCGTTTCTACGCCGAGCTGCATGCAATTCTAGGGGGGGCCGCCACCACTACCCCACCTGTGACCGTGGATTCCGGGTCGGGGATAGTCTCATCAGCTACACCTGAGGATTCTGCAGATGGGGAAGAGGAGGAGGAGGAGGAGGACGAGCTTGCAGAGAGCACCCAGGACTCCGTTCTCCCCAGCAGCCAGGATCTTTTTCTCAGCCTGACTGAAGTACCCTTCCAACCCTCCCAAGCCAGTATCCAAGACCATGACCCCATGGAAGGGACCTCAGGTGAGTTTACCTTTTAAAATATCAAACTTGTTTTAAAAGCAAGCATTTTTTAATGATTACTTTGCCCTGGGGACTTGGGATGCATTCGCGGCCAGTTCAGCTACTGGAAAAGTCGGTTAACGTGTCTGGGGATGGAGCGGAAATCCTCCAGGGACATCTCCATGAAGCTCTCCTGGAGGTACCCCAAAAGCCTTGCCACAAGGTTTCTGGGCAGTGCAGCTTTATTCCGTCCTCCATGGTAGGACACTTGACCGCGCCATGCTTGCAGCAAGTAATTTGGTATCATTGCCTGACAAAGCCTGGCAGCGTATGGTCCCGGTGTTTGCTGGCATTCAAGCAACATCCGTTCTTTATCTTGCAACATCCATTCTTTATCTTTATCTTGCTGTGTAATCCTCAGGAGAGTGATATCGCTCATGGTAACCTGGTTGAAATACAGGAACTTAATTAAGGGGACAGAGGTGGCCGTTCCTACTGGGCTGTTTGCCTGTGGCTGAAAAGAAATCCTTCCCTGCAGTTAGCCAAGCGCAGGGGGGGGAAACTGGCCCTGAGCTTTTCGCATTTGGCTAGCAGGGATCTTCCCTGTTACCAGCCACGCGGTGGGGGTAGGGGTACTGCGATCTTCCCAGACAATTCTTGGTGGAGGGTGGGGGCGGGGGGGTTAGTTTGGTTCCTGCAGGGATCTTCCCTGATACCAGCCACGCGGTGGGGGGAGGGGTACAGCGATCATCCAGAGAATTGGATGGGGGGGAGGGGTTAGTTTGTTTTCTGCTGCTGCTGAATGTTAACAGAAAAACCGCAGCACTCAACGGGCTTTGCTTGGTATGTGGGAAAGGAGGGCACAGAAGCCGAAAGACAATGGCTTACCATGGCCGCATGCAAGCCGAATTCTGTTGCCCGGACCTGTGATCTCTAGCAGCAAAGCCACAGGCACTCAGTATTAAGAGGCAAAATGCGACCTTGCACAGAAATCACATGTGCTATGTAATGTGAATAGTGTTGGTCACCGTGAAAGAGTATAAGCATTGTTCTGCAAAATGTATCTTTTTAAAAAATTCTCTCTTTTTTCCCCTCCCTACAGCAGCTGCAAATTCTTCAAGCCTCCCTCCTCCGTCCCGAAGGCTATCACAGATAAGGCGTCGGAGAAAGAAGACGTGAGACGAGATGTTCGCAGAAATCATGGAATCCACCCGCAGTGACAGAGCTCATCTGAATGAGTGGAAGGACACAGTTTCAAAGTATAGGAAAGAAGCCAGTGAACGTGAGGACAGGAGGGACCAACGTGAGGACAGGAGGGACGCTCGAGATGAGAGGTGGCGGCAGGAAGATCAGAGGAGGCAGGATGCAATGCTGGGGCTGCTGCGTGAGCAAACAGACATGCTCCGGCGTTTGGTGGAGCTTCAGGAACGGCTGCAGGAAAACAGAGTGCCACTACAGCCCCTGTACCTCCCTCCCCCCTCCCCATGTTCCATATCCTCCTCACCTAGACGTGTAAGAACGCGGGGGGGGGGGGGGAGGCTCCGTACACCTTCCCATTCCACCCCCGTGGACAGCCCAAGCAAAAGGCTGTCATTTTTTTAACCTTTTTTTAGTGGCCTTTTCCTTCCCACCGATCCTCCTCCCAAACCCCACCCGGGTTCCCTCCCTCTTTTTATAATCTATTAATAAAGAATAAATGATTTTTAAATGATAGTGACTTTATTTGGTTTGAAAGCAAGCTGGGGGAAGGGGGAGGGTGGGTTCCTTACAGAGAATGAGTCAATAAAGGGGGCGAGTTTTCATGAAGGAGAAACAAACAGATATTTCACACTGTAGCCTGGCCAGTCATGAAACGGGTTTTCAAAGCTTCTCTGATGCACAGCGCTTCCTGGTGTGCTTTTCTAATCGCCCTGGTGTCTGGCTGCGCGTAATCAGCAGCCAGGCGATTTGCCTCAGCCTCCCACACCGCCATAAAGGTCTCCCCCTTACTTTCACAGAGATTGTGGAACACGCAGCAAGCAGAAATAACAATGGGGAGATTGGTTTGGCTGAGGTCTGAGCGAGTCAATAATGAACGCCAGCGACCTTTTAAATGGCCAAAAGCACATTCTACCACCATTCTGCACTTGCTCAGCCTGTAGTTGAACAGTTCCTGACTCCTGTCCAGGCTGCCTGTGTATGGCTTCATGAGCCATGGCATTAAGGGGTAGGCTGGGTCTCCAAGAATAACTATTGGCATTTCAACATCCCCAACGGTTATTTTCTGGTCCGGGAAGTAAGTCCCTTGCTGCAGCCCTTTAAACAGAGTAGTGTTCCTGAAGACGCAAGCGTCATGAACCCTTCCCGGCCAGCCCACGTTGATGTTGGTGAAACGTCCCTTGTGATCCACAAGTGCTTGCAGCACCATTGAAAAGTACCCCTTGCGGTTTATGTACTGGGTACCCTGGTGCTCTGGTGCCAAGATAGGGATATGGGTTCCATCTATCGCCCCACCACAGTGAGGGAATCCCATTGCAGCAAAGCCATCCACTATGGCCTGCACATTTCCCAGAGTCACTACCTTTCGTAGCAGCACCTGAGTGATTGCTTTGGCTACTTGCATCACAGCAGCCCCACAGTAGATTTGCCCACTCCAAATTGATTCCCGACTGACCGGTAGCTGTCTGGCGTTGCAAGCTTCCACAGGGCTATCGCCACGCGCTTCTCAACTGTGAGGGCTGCTCTCATCTTGGTATTCTGGTGTTTCAGGGCAGGGGACAGCAAGTCACAAAGTTCCATGAAAGTGCCCTTACGCATGCGAAAGTTCCGCAGCCATTGGGAATCATCCCAGACATGAAACACTATGCGGTCCCACCAGTCTGTGCTTGTTTCCCTTGCCCAGAATTGGCATTCCATGGATAGAACCTGCCCCATTAACAACATGATCTCCAAAGCACCGGGGCCCACGGTTTGACAGAATTCTGTGTCCATGTCCGTGTCCATGTCCTCATCATGCTTGTCACTGCGCTGCCGCCGCCGCTGCCTCCTCGCCTCGTTTTTCTGGTCCTGGCTCAGCATAAACTCCACGAGAACGCGCGAGGTGTTTACAATGTTCATGACTGCTGTCTTGAGCTGAGCGGGCTCCATGCTTGCCGTGGTATGGAGTCTGCAGTGTTCACCCAGGAAAAAAGGCGCGAAATGGTTGTCTGCCGTCCGTTGCTTTCATGCAAGGAGGGAGGGAGGGGTGAGGCTGTACCCAGAACCACCTGCAACAATGTTTTTTGTCCCATCAGGCACTGGGATCTCAACCCAGAATTCCAATGGGCGCGGGAGACTGCGGGAACTATGGGATAGCTATGGGATAGCTACCCACAGTGCAACGCTCCAGAAATCGACGCTAGCCCTGGTACTTGGACGCACACCGCCGAATTAATGTGCTTAGTGTGGCCGCATACATTCGACTTTATACAATCTGTTTCCCAAATTCGAATTATATACATTCGGATTAATCCCGTAGTGTAGACATACCCTAAGGGAACAAGTTCATATCCAGATCTTCACTTTAATGATTGTTTTCCAAGCAAGATGGTCCGTCATCTTTGGAAGATGATTCTGAAGGAGTACCAGCAGAGAAAGCTAGTAAGTGTGGGCAACTGGCTTACAATTTTCTCTTTCTAATGTAGCTTTCCTTTCGTTCCTCTGCTTGGAAATTGTCGACCAGATATTTCATTGGAGTGAGGTGAAAAAAATACTATGTGCAGGGCTGTAATTAGCAGCCAGTGACCAGTGACTAGCATCACCAATTCGCACCCCCATCACCAGCAAGTGAAAGTCTGAAAGAAATTGATTAAATTTCAACTTAAGAAGCTGGGACAAAATCAGTGTTGGCAAGGGGCACAAATTATTGTTTTGCTCTTTTCTTTTTAGTGTTAGTAGGAATATAATCAAAATCTCCTTTGTTTATACTGTATATTTCAAGGATTAGAGGCCCCCCAGGAAAGCAGAGGCCTGGGGTTGCAGCACCCTCAGTTTCTGCCCCCCCACAATCCAGCACTCTTCCTAACTCCTTGGGAAGATGTCCCTAAGGGTCATCTGCTAACCTGTGAATTTTATTCCATCCTTTTGCTGAAAAGAAGTGGAAGTTGGCAGGTAAAAACAATCTTTTCTCTGTTGTGGGAGATCCTGTAGTATGTGCTGTAAATTCTAGTGCACAGGTGACTAGGAAAATCAGTGAGGAAATATGACTCAGGTTCAGAGATGATGTGCAAACCCAAACTTCCAGTGAAACCTGTCAAGCTGTCTAGAGTGGCTCATCACCACGTGTGCCAACCTCAGGGTAGAATTTTCAAGAAACAGGGCATGAACCCCAAACTGGTTGTGAGGTCTATGCCTAGATTTCACCAACCACATAACAAGTGTGAATTCCTCAAGCACTGTAACAGCCTTAACAGGGAGTCACAGACAGTCCCCTTATGTACTCTGATCTATCTCACCACCCAGGTAAACTTGTCTTTGCGATAGATGGTTCCTTACACGAAAAATCACAACAATAATCAGGTTACTCCCAGTCCCAATGGACCAGTCACTTACCTCAGGGCAACTGTACCTTAGATCTCTCGACAAAGCCTGTAGCCAATACTATAATAAACTAACCAAAGGTTTATAAACTAAGAAAAGAAATGAGAGTTACTTACAAGGTTGAAGCAGGTAAACATACACAAATGAGTACAGTCTTACCTTTCAAAAAGGTAATAGACACTGCTGTAATATGAAAACTCTATATATCCTGTAGGGTTAATCCAAGCTAAAAAGCTGGGGACCCCTTGCTTATGCTTAGAAATCTTTGCCCCTCAAGGTTCAACTAACATAGGGATAAACTTCCTTCTGGTTGGGGATATTTATCCCCTTTCCACAGAGCTCCAGCTGTGATAGGATGAGCGTTCGTGCATGTCCCCTCTTCATGGGTGTGGGAAAAACAATCAACAAAGTCCTTTGTCCAGTGATGTTCCACAGTGGCTGGTCTGGTGTTTACAGGCCTTCTTTCATTGGGCAGAAGATGACGCCTTTTGTGGTAGACTAGTATTTTCACGCTTGGTAATGCTTCTCTCCTGACTGTGGATTTTCCAGTTTTAAAGCAAACATTTCATAGTTACAGAGCAAACACTTATATATTACCTTGTAACATGGGATACAGCTATTATAAGCGAGACTAAAGCATGCAGCAACTTACCAACATTTCATAAAGTCAAAACACTAAACACGTTCTTATGAACTTAACATCTATTTTAACAATGCTAACACACAGGTGAGCCAGACTGGTTTCCAGCTTTGCATTTGTCAGTGTTCAGAGAGTCCTAGGGGCCATGGCATAAGCTGGCACCTGGTCTGCCAGAGTCACAAAACCAATGCAACTTTTGCCTACCCAAGAAATGATCCAAGAGAGTGTACCTTGCTGTACTGTTTCCCAAATGGTGGGCCAGTTGCAGGAAGGTTGTAGACGGGCCACCACCAGGACTTTAAGCAAACGTACACTTTTCCCAGCCTGATGGGGGGAGGGGCTAGAGAGTAAACCCACCCCACACACTCATCCCACAGCGGCAGGTCCTCTCCCATGAGGGGGGAGGGATAGCTCAGTGGTTAGAGCATTAGCCTGCTAAACCCAGGGTTGTGAGTTCAATCCTTGAGGGGGCCACTTTGGGATCTGGGGCAAAATTAGTACTTGGTCCTGCTAGTGAAGGCAGAGGGCTGTACTCTATGACCTTTTGGGGTCCCTTCCAGTTCTATGAGATAGGTATATCTCCATTTAAAAAAAAAATCAGGGTGGGCCCAGCTCCCTGCTCTTATACTCACTTAAGCTCCAGTCCTACAAGCTGCTCTGGGCAGGCAAAGCACTGCCTGCACCCGAGAGATTAAAACTTCTTGATGGAACGATTCTCCATTGGAAAATGCAGTTTTAATGAACTCGGAGGCATAGAAAGTGTTAATTTCAATTAAGTTTTCTATGGAAAAAATTCTAATTAATTCTCTTTCACATTCTTGTTTCATTTTGATCATGCCAAATAATTGCTAGGGGGAGGGAAACAAATTTTGAAATGTTGGAATTTACCAGGTGATGGAAATTCCATTTTCTACTCAGCTCTACCCCCAGCAAGAAGTCAATGGGGCCTGTGCAGTGTGACAGACCCAGACCAGTGGGGTACAGGAGTTTGGTAGAGGGCAAATATACTGGTCACTGGATGAGTAGTTTTCTGTTCCCTGAGTGACCAGAGCAGGGGGCTGCACTAGAGTAATCAGGAACCTGCTAGAACCAGTTAAGGCAGGCAGGCTAATTAGGACACCTGGAATCAATTAAGAAGAAGCGGCTAGAATCAATTAAGGCAGGCTAATCAGGGCACCTGGGCTTTAAAAAGGAACTCACTTCAGTTTGTGGTGTGAGTGTGAGGCGCTGGGAGCAAGAGGCGCAAGGAGCTGAGAGGGTGTGGGTGTGGGTGTGCTGCTGGAGGACTGAGGAGCACAAGCGTTATCAGACACCAGGAGGAAGGTCCTGTGGTGAGACTAAGGAAGGTGTTTGGAGGAGGCCATGGGGAAGTAGCCCAGGGAGTTGTAGCTGTCATGCAGCTGTTACCGGAGGCACTATAGACAGCTGCAGTCCATAGGGCCCTGGGCTGGAACCCGGAGTAGAGAGTGGGCCCGGGTTCCCCCCCAAACCTCCCAATTGACCTGGACTGTGGGTTCTTCCAGAGGGGAAGGTCTCTGGGCTGTCCCCCAACCCACATGGTGAATCTCTGAGGCAAGAAAATCTGCCAATAAGCGCAGGACCCACCAAGATAGAGGAGGAACTTTGTCACAGCAGTCTACTGCAGGATCAGGGCCTAGGCCTCCTTATCCCCACTTACCAACAACCTGCAGCTTATACCCTGTGACAATGCGGTTCTGGCGGAACCCAACTGAGAGTGCCAACTCGGGACAAATTGCTCAAACAGGGCAGTTACAGCCCAAGGCTGGGTTTTTTTCCACCTCTAAGGCAAACCAAACCAGCCAGACTAGGAGGACTACAGTCTCACCCTGCTGGCTAACCGCAAGTCTCACAAGCAATCTCCTTAGACACTCCAGTTTCCCAGTATTACCACCAGTGCCACTCGTTATGGGGACAAATGGTTATGAAAACCAATACCTCAGTAAAAGAAAAAGGTTCTCCTGATCCCAAAGGACCAAGCCCCAGACCCAGGTCAATATACAAATCAGACCTTACCCACAAATCATGCTGTTGCCAATCCTTTAGAATCTAAAATCTAAAGGTTTATTCATAAAAGGAAAAAGATAGAGATGAGAGCTAGAATTGGTTAAATGGAATCAATTACATACAGGCCTTGTCTACACTACGAGAGTAGTTCGATTTTACTTAAATCGAATTTTTGGAATCGATATTGCAAAGTCGAACGTGTGTGTCCACACTAAGGACAGTAATTCGACTTTGTGAGTCCACACTAACGGGGAAAGCGTCGACATTGGAAGTGGTGCACTGTGGTCAGCTATCCCACAGTTCCCGGAGTCCCCGCTGCCCATTGGAATTCTGGGTGGAGCCGCAAATGCCTTCTGGGTAAAAAAAAGGTGTCCAGGGTGCTTTTGGGTAACTGTCGTCATCCGTCCATCACTCCCGCCCTCCCTCCCTGAAAGCGCCGGCGGGAAATCAGTTCGCGCACTTTTCTAGTCAGTGACAGCGCGGACGCCACAGCACTGCGAGCATGGAGCCTGCTGCAACCATCACTGCAGTTGTGGCCGCTCTCAACGCCTCGCAACTTATCATACACCTTTCCCTGAGGCAGATGCAGAAAAGTCAGGCGAGGAGGCTACGTCAACGCGGTGATGGCCTGAAGTCTGAGAGTAGCACAGACCTCTCAGAAAGCAGGGGACCCAGCGCCGAGAACATCACGGTGGCAATGGGTCATGTTGATGCCGTCGAAAGGAGATTCTGGGCACGGGAAACAAGCACTGAGTGGTGGGACCGCATAGTGCTGCAGGTCTGGGATGAATCCCAGTGGCTGCGAAACTTTCGCATGCGGAAGGGAACTTTCCTGGAACTTTGTGAGTTGCTGTCCCCTGCCCTGAAGCGCAATGACACCCGGATGCGAGCAGCCCTGACTGTCCAGAAGCGAGTGGCCATAGCCCTGTGGAAGCTTGCAACGCCAGACAGCTACCGGTCAGTCGCGAACCAGTTTGGGGTGGGCAAATCTACCGTGGGGGTTGTTGTGATGCAAGTAGCCAAGGCAATCGTTGATGTACTGCTGCCAAAGGTAGTCACCCTGGGAAACGTGGAGGCGATCATAGATGGCTTCGCAGTGATGGGATTCCCAAACTGCGGTGGGGCCATAGATGGAACTCACATCCCTATCCTGGCACCGGAACACCAGGCCAGCCAGTACATTAACAGAAAGGGCTACTTTTCCATGGTGCTGCAAGCACTGGTGGACCACAGGGGACGTTTTACCAACATCTACGTGGGATGGCCGGGCAAGGTTCATGACGCTCGTGTTTTCAGGAACTCTGGTCTGTTTAGACGGCTGCAGCAAGGTATTTACTTCCCGGACCACAAAATAACTCTTGGGGATGTGGAGATGCCTATAGTCATCCTCGGGGACCCAGCCTACCCGCTAATGCCCTGGCTCATGAAGCCCTATACTGGCGCCCTGGACACTGAAAAAGAACTCTTCAACTACCGGCTGAGCAAGTGCAGAATGGTGGTGGAGTGTGCTTTTGGCCGTCTCAAGGGGAGATGGAGAAGCTTACTGACTCGCTGTGATCTCAGCGAAACCAATATCCCCATTGTTATTGCAGCTTGCTGTGTGCTCCACAATCTCTGTGAGAGCAAGGGGGAGACCTTTATGGCGGGGTGGGAGGTTGAGGAAAATAGCCTGGCTGCTGATTACTCACAGCCAGACAGCCGGGCGATTAGAAGAGACCAGCGGGAAGCGCTGTGCATCCGGGAGGCTTTGAAAGCAAAGTTCCTGAGTGAGCAGGGTAACCTGTGACTTTAAAGTTTGTGTATTGAGAAGCTAAACCTGCCCCCATTTCTTTGCCCAGTTAATGTTGACTATCCTATCCAGTTACATACCCCCTTCACCCCACTTCCAACACACATTTCAAAATAAAAATAGTTCTACTTTGTTAAAGCACACCGTTTTCTTTAATACTGTATTCGCGGGAATTTTTTAAAACTGGGACGCAGACTGTGGTGCGGAGCGGGTGTACTGTAGTGGCGCGAATGCAGCTTCTAAACTCAAGGATTGACAGGCTCCGCTGCGGTGGGATGGTTGTTTCAACGGAGCCTGTCACCCCTCCTGATAGGGACTGTGTGTATGGGGGGGTCTATGTGACTTTGTGGCAGGGGGAGGACGGTTACAGATCCCCTGCTGTGTGGCTCTGTGATCCTGCCTAAGGACCGCCGCTTAAGATCTGTAACTGCCCTCCCCTGCCACAAAGTCACAGAGCAACCCACCCCCCACCACATAACATGAAAACAACCTCCCAGACTAACCAGGGTAACTAGTCACTGCATCACTGCACTATGTATGTGCCCTGCTGCTGTGCCTGCCCCCGACTATATACCCTGCCAAAGGTGACTGTCCTGTCGAATTACCAACCCCCTATCCCCCTCTCCTGCAAAAGAACATGATGGAAACAGTAGTTAACAGAAACGTATTTTTTATTATCAACCAAACATGGAACTGGGAAAGTGAAACTTGGACGGGGGCTTGTGTCAGGCGGGAAGGAAAGAACTTGTCAAATTTTGGGGAATGAGAGCCTTCTGCTGCTCGAGCTCTCTGCAGGGGTGGAGTGAGAGTTAGCAGGGACTCTGCCGCCTCTCCTTCTGTGCACTTTGGGTGAGGGGAGTATGGGACTTGGTGGCGGGGGAGGGCGGTTAGAGATGGACTGCAGCGGGGCTCTGTCCTCCTGCCTCCGTTCCTGCAGAACATCCACAAGGCGCCGGAGCGTGTCCGTTTGCTCCCTCATTAGTCCAAGCAGGGTTTGAGTCGCCTGCTGGTCTTCCTGACGCCACCTCTCCTCCCGATCCATGTTGGCTTGGTGCATTCGGGTCAAGTTCTCCCGCCACTGGGTCTGCTGTGCTGCCTGGGCTCTGGAGCAGGCTATAAGCTCCGAGAACATGTCCTCCCGTGTCCTCTTCTTCTTATGCCTAATCCGCGCTAGCCTCTGGGAGTGTGATGACAGGCTAGGTTGTGAGACAGTCGCAGATGGGGCTGTGGGAATGGGAAAAAGGGAGTGAATTCCTCAGAAAGATAAATGTAGTTGTGAACAAAGAACATAGTCTTTCTCTGTTAACAAGACCATGCACAGCACCTCTCACATGCGCACTCAGCACAAGGTCGAATTCTCGGCCTTCGCATTCAGTGCCTGGGGTCTTCTACAGCACATTTGAGAAGCCTCTCAGGAGAACGGAATTTCTGTTGCAGGCAGACATGGTAAGCCGTAGACTTGTGGCAGCTTAAAACTTTAATATTAGCAATGGCCTCATTTCACATTGAAATCAATGTCAGTCCCTGCTGCCAGCAATTCGGCAAGCAGGAAGTCTGCTCCTGTCCCACACCCTCGCGGCTGTCCCCGGGAACGATCCCTTTCGGCTGCCCCTCTCCCGCCTCCACCGCGTGGCTGCAAACCAGCGGTTACAGTTCTGTAAAGGAACGGCAAAGCAGTCCCAACACTAACATTCCCCTACCTCATTCAAAGCAGGTCATCATGAGCGACATCACCCTCATGAGGATCTCTGACAGCGAGAAAGAGAGAATGCTCCGGGAAAGCCTGCAAAGACCAGGGCCGTATGCCGCCATGCTGTGCAGAGCAATGATTCCAGAGTACTTGATAGTCTCGTGGCGTGGCAACGTGTCCTACTACGGAGGACCCAATAAGGCCGCTCTCCCCAAGAACCTAATGCAGCGGATTTCCAATTACCTCCAGGAGAGCTTCCTCGAGATGTCACAGGAGGATTTCTGCTCCATCCCCGGACATATAGACCGCATTTTACTGTAGCTGCTGTAGCAGTGACTAACCAGTAGAGCGGCTTGGGCAGGACAATCATGCAAAACCGGACATTGCTAGATTTTTTTTCAATAGTTGCACTGCCCATGACTGAACCGTTAAGCTAATCAAACTAATCATGAGAAACCCATTTTTTAAATTGTTAATATTCCTGTTCTGTTACAAATAAATGTTTAGATTTTTACAACACTTACTGGCTGATCCTTCCCCAGATTCTGTGTCCGGGGTAACGGCTGGGGAGGGTTGGTAGGGGATCTCTGTAAGGGTGATGAAGAGATCCTGGCTGTCGGGGAAATCAGCGTTGTGAGCGCTGTCGACTGCCTCGTCCTCCTCATCTCCTTCCTCATCTTCCCCGTCCGCTAACATGTCCGAGGATCCAGCCGTGGACACTATCCCATCCTCAGAGTCCACGGTCACTGGTGGGGTAGTGGTGGCGGCCGCACCGAGGATGGAATGCAGTGCCTCGTAGAAACGGGATGTCTGGGGATGGGATCCGGAGCGTCCGTTTGCCTCTTTGGTCTTCTGGTAGCCTTGTCTCAGCTCCTTGATTTTCACGCGGCACTGCGTTACATCCCGGCTGTATCCTCTCTCTGCCATGTCTTTAGAGATCTTCTCGTAGATCTTTGCATTCCGTCTTTTGGATCGCAGCTCGGAAAGCACGGACTCATCGCCCCACACAGCGATGAGATCCAAGACTTCCCGATCAGTCCATGCTGGGGCCCTCTTTCTATTCTGAGATTGCACGGCCATCACTGCTGGAGAGCTCTGCATCGTTGCCAGTGCTGCTGAGCTCGCCACGATGTCCAGACAGGAAATGAGATTCAAACTGGCCAGACAGGAAAAGGAATTCAAATTCAAATTTTCCCGGGGCTTTTCCTGTGTGGCAGTTCAGAGCATCCGAGCTCGTACTGCTGTCCAGAGCGTCAACAGAGTGGTGCACTGTGGGATAGCTCCCGGAGCTATTAGCGTCGATTTCCATCCACACCTAGCCTAATTCGACATGGCCATGTCGAATTTAGCGCTACTCCCCTCGTCGGGGAGGAGTACAGAAGTCGAATTAAAGAGACCTCTATGTCGAACTAAATACCTTTGCGGTGTGGACGGGTGCAGGGTTAATTCGATGTAACGGCGCTAACTTCGACATAAACGCCTAGTGTAGACCAGGCCACAGTAATGGCAAAGTTCTTGGTTCAGGCTTGCAGCAGCGATAGAATAAACTGCAGGTTCAAATCAAGTCTCTGGAATACATCCCCGGCTGGGATGGGTCCTCAGTCCTTTGTTCAAAGCTTCAGCTTGTAGCAAAGTTCCTCCAGAGGTATGAAGCAGGATTGAAGACAAGATGGAGATGAGGCATCAGCCTTATATAGTCTTTTCCAGGTGTAAGAACACCTCTTTGTTCTTACTGTGGAAAATTACAGCAAAATGGAGTCTGGAGTCACATGGGCAAGTTCCTGCATACTTTGCTGAGTCTCAAGGCATATTTGCCTTCTCTCAACGGGTCCATTGTATAGCTGATGCCCCTTAAGGGGACATCAAGCAGGCTAGGCAGAGCTAACACCAGTTTGTCTGGGATGTCACCCAGCAGCATAGCATAAGTTTGAAATACAAACAGTATAGAGCCAATATTCATAACTTCAACTACAAAACTGATACACACATATAGACAGCATAATTATAACCAGCAAACCATAACCTTGTCTTAGACACCCCATTTGACCCCCTTTATACAAGATTTGGGTGCCACTACAGGACCTTGGTTGCAACAATGATCTATATGGTCCCAGATTATATCAATAATGTCACATACCCCTTCCACCTTGGAATTAGGCCCTGTGTATGGACAGTTGTACCAGGCGTTTCCTTAGCTTACGCAATGCTGAGGGTTGTTCAGGGATTTTAAGTTAGCCGTTACTTTTCTGTTTCTTTATTTTTATTTCCTCTATATGGTATGATGGAACGGTATTGCTACGCTGCAGTATTTGCCTTATTTGTATGACCTGACCCAAAGCTAGGTACGTACATTCTGCTTACAATAGAATATTCCAAGCTTGCCAAGGAGAGATGCATTGATGAATTCCTGATACAATGACTCTTTTCCCTTATAAATGAGGCCTGTTTCACTGACCCGTTTCCCCTATAACTCAGTCAAGCCAGTTCAAAACGCCACACCTTCAGTTTCCTTTTGAGAAGTGTTTTCTTACCCTTCTACATGTGTTTTCAGAGGCCATGTTTGCTTTGCAGGGGGGGGGGGGGAGAATGTACACATGTGTGTTTGTAGTGTTTGGTACTGAAAAGAATGCAGGAAATCTATTTATAATCAGCAGGGTGAAGTCCAGGGCTGCCAGAATAGAAAGCTAAAGGAGATGTTAAAACAGGGAGGGTGATTTTTTAATATTTCATGGAATCACGCTACAACATCCTTCCCCACCAAGATGAATTTTCTTTAAAAATGAACAGAAAACAAATACATTCTGAGTACTTTGGATGAGATTTAGCAGGTCTTTCAATCCTGGTGAATCAGTGAAAAGTAGAACCGCCGTAGTGGCACAGTTTGATTCTGCACAGGAATTTCCAACACTTCCTGAGTGGTCATGTTGTTCATATGACTCTGGTCACACTCGCCTCAAAAACCCCCTCGTGGTGAATTCTTCACTTCAGGAAAACATCAATCATGCAAGAAAAAGCCTTGCTACAGACAAGCTGTGATTTTCCTACCTAACCAGGAAGTAGCTAATGAATATTTTTCACCCCTTTTCATTTCTGGCATATTAATGCGATCATTCTCTCAAGCAAGTTTTTTTTTTTTTTTTTTCCCCAAAAGCTGGAGGATGATCAAAAATAGGGGTTAGACTAGAAACAACTTCCATCCTGTATTTCCTTCCGATGAACCATGCGATGCCGTCAGCTTTTAAGTAAAATTAACTCCCCGTTGACATAAATAGGGAAACCTGCTTTAAAACTGAAGACCTATATGGCCCCATGACTCCATGATGTGAGACACAGACCCCCTAAAAAAGGATCACTCCCAACCCTCACTTCTAAGACAGCTGAAACCCTTCTGTTAAACAGCTCTGCAGCGTGACTGCTTGCCAGTGGAAACACAGCAAAGTAATTGCTGCTGCTAAGAACAGGCATCAGCCCATGGGTTCAATGGGGGAACTAATGGTGGCACAGTTACTAAGACACCTGTGCTGGTAGGGAGACCAGAAATCCCCCAGAAGATAAGTTGCTTCCCATGGACATCCTAGATCGAAGGGATGGAACCATTCCTAGCAGATCCTTCGTCTTCACAAGGTTGGCAGCATAAGCTCCTTGCCCACTGTACATGGTGACTGCTCCCTCTCCTAAGGGGGGAGAATGCACTGGGTTCTCTGCAAGAGGACACTGATGGGGTCAGATGGTTTACCTGCCTGCATTCGCACACACACACAGGCGCCAACTTTCCCCAGTGCCGGTGGGTGCTCGCGCCCCCCCACCCTGCCCGACTCCACCCTTTCCCCGCCACTGCCACGTTAAACAGCTGTTTCGCGGCGCAAACGCTGGGAGCCAGGGGGGAAAAAGCAGGCAATGGGTGGTGCCCCAATACATCCGAGCGTGGCACCCTGATACATCAAGGGTAATACATAACTTGTTTGCTTTGGTGTATAAAAATGTATCTCAAAGGAAGTGTCTTTGTCCAGCCTCGGGGGCAGTGGAAAGTCCCGCCATTGACTGAGCTGTGTCCATTGTCATGGGCATACATGTGCTAGTGTAACTGTAGACATTGAGCTGGGGTATTGGCACCCTGCTTTGTTGGCAATAAACCTGGCCAGGCGCCTTCACTACTAAACCAAGTCTTATGGTCTTATTGAGCAGTTCATTCGGAGCCTGCTGTACTGGCTATCTGGCCAAAGCCAGTGCAGCATGCAGAAAGAACACATGCACGCAGCCGAACATCTAATGACATTGGAAAGAACCCAGATTGCTTTTCAGATCAGCTATTCAGTCTGCAGGGACAGTTACAAAAAGGCATCTTCTCATCCGTAAAGTGAGCTCATTTCTGGAGGTGATTCACAGAACCACACCGTGCCATTTCTGCAGTCCCCTTGCATTGTAAGGGTTTTATATCAATCATACAAAAACTCACCAATGGAGGGATTATTAAATAAAACAATGTAACATTTTAATATAGGGCCTGCAATTACAGTTACCATTTGTATTATTAGTAGTAGTAGGCTGAGTGCTTTGAAACACTGGGATAGGGGTTGTGATAATGTGTCCCACAGTGCTATGTAGATGAGAAGTAAAACAGAAGTTTGGAATAGTGACACTACCAATGAGGCCTGTATATATAAATGTTTTGTAATTAGTTACTACACAGTACTGCCCATCCATGTTATAGGTTACCCTTACTGCTGGTCGTCACCCTCTGATAAGCTTTACTGGGCAGGAAAAAGGAAGGGCTAGCTTCTTTGTTTCATGGTGGACTGGGGCGACTCCCACAGAAAAGGGGTTAAAAGCAGCCCTGGAGAGGGCTGCAGCCGGGAAAGGGATTCAGAACAGCTGGGGAAGCTGACTGGGCAGCTGACCACAGCTGTAGCCAGTTCAATCAGGGCCCAGCTGGCCCTTATAAGAGGGTTGTGGGCCAGACTCTCTCTAGCTTCTGAGAGAAGGACCTGGCTGCTTGGGAGCTGAGCAGGGTACCTGAGGTGGAGCAGTGCTGGGGAAGGGCAGGGGGAGCTGGGGAGCTCCAGCCTGGTAAAACCCCAGGCTGCAGGCCTTGAAAAGGGCCTATGAACGGTACTGGGGCTGCAGAGGGGCAGCCCAGAGATAGGCAGAAGCAGCAGGTCCTAACCCCCTTGCTGATGATGAGTGGTTTACAGACTGCCGTCTGCCCCAGTGAGCGGGGGCTAGATGATGACTGGCAGTAGCCACTGAGGCAAGGTGGGGATAGAGGGTTGGGGGTTCCCTTGGGTGGGGAGACCCAAATTGTAGGTTACTGTTGGGGGCAGAACCCTGACGTGGAGGGGCACTGGGGTTCAGAAGGGACACTGAGGCCAGCAGCAGGCAAAACACTGGCCTGCAGAGGGCACTCTGGGCTGGAAGAGCTAATTCCCTGGACGACCAGCAGGAGGTGCCGTGCCAGTGAGTCATCACCCCGCCACACATGGGTTGCATTGCTCTGTGATGCACCAGTAGTTGATGCAGATCCCGTTGTTTCGTATGGATGCTCTCTTCCAGATAACCTACTGAATGGACAGTAACCAATTTTTTGAAATCTTGTTGTCAGGATGTAGTATTGACAGCCTGACACTGAACACAATTGTTTTGAATAACAGGTGCATCAGTTAGGATGTCATGTCACTAACCCAAGTTATGACTGGCACTGTCAGGGAATTTGTTTACCCGATCTGTAGTTACTGTGTAACTTAACTTTGTTTTTCTTGCCGTTATGATGTTTTCTGCCATTTTTTTTTCTTCCCCCTGTGTAAAACAGGGGTTAGACTAACTTGTGATTAAACAGTTTAGCAATGTGTGCACATTGTAAATGAGGTACTGTAATGATACAGCTGTGTGCATCATCACCTGACAGAAAGGTGCTGCAGGCCAAGCTACGTGCTCACTAACATACATGCAGCCCTGCTGCCGACAGCAAGTTTGCACGGGTGTAACTGAGCGGTGCATCGTAAATAGTGATGATTATGTCAAATGCCTGGCAAATGTCATTCTCAGCTGTATTAATAGGAGTGTCATGGGTAAGACACAGGAGGAGATGGTTCCACTGTATTGGGCACTAGTGAGGCCTTTCTGTGTCCAGTTTTGGTCACCTCATTTTAAGGAAGATGCAGCCATATCAGAGAGAGTCCAGAGAACAGCAACAAAAACAATGAAACGTGACCTATGAGAAAAGGTAGTTTAACTACTTGGGTATGTTTAGTCTCAAGAAGAGATGGCTGAGGGGGGGGAACTCCTCAAAAATGTAAAAGATTATTACAAAGGTGAGGGTGACGGAGAACAATTAATTTCCACTGAGGGCGGGACAAGAAGGCAAAAGCTCAGTTTGCAGCAAGGGAGGTTTAGGTTGGATATCAGGAAATGCTTAAACTATAAGGTTAGATAGTTAAGCACTGGAACAGGTTATCAAGGGAGGTTGTGTCATTGGAGGTTTTCAAGGACAGGTTAGAGGGTTAGACAAATATCTGACAGGGATGGTCTAGGTCAGAGGTGGGCAAACTATGGCCCGCAGGCCAGATATGGCCTGCGGGACTGTCCTGCCTGGTCCCCGAGCTCCTGGCCCGGGAGGCTAGCCTCCAGCCCCTCCCCTGCTGTTCCCCCTCCCCCGCAGCCTCAGCTTACCCCGCCGCTGGTGCAATGCTCTGGGTGGTGGGGCTGTGAGCTCCTGGGGCAGCGCAGCTGCAGAGCCCGGCCTGACCCGGTCTCTATGCTGCATGGTGGCGGCGTGGCCCGGCTCCAGCCACTGGCGCTCCAGGCAGCGCAATAAGGGGGCAAGGAGCAGGAGGGGTTGGATAGAGGGCAGGGGAGTTTGGGGTGGTGGTAAGGGGGCAGGGGTGTGGATAGGGGTGGGGGGGGTCAGGGGAGGAACAGGGGTCCCGGGGGCATCAGGAAGGAGCGGGGTTGGATGGGGCATTGGGGGGGGCAGTCAGGGGCAGGAGGTTCTGGGGGCAGACAGGGAGCAGGGGTGTGTGGATGGGGCAGGGGTCCCAGAGGGGCTGTCAGGGAACAGGGGGGGGTTGGATGGGCAGGAGTCCTTGGGGGGCATGACCCCCTCCCCTAACTGGCCCTCCATCCAATTTACAATACCCGTTGTGGCCCTCAGGCCAAAAAGTTTGCCCACCCCAGGTCTAGGTCTACTTATCCTGCCCCCCATGGGGGAATGGACTAGCTAGTCTCTTGAGGGCCCTCCCAGTCCTAGATCTTGGATGCCCAAGAAGAACTAGATTCCGCTTCCCTACCTCTTAGCTGTGCTGCCTCTGCAGGGCTAATCTAGTTAAAAACAAACCAACAAACACTAAAAATGTTTAGGCCCCAGTTCTGCAGCTGGGTAGCCGTAAGCACCCTCACAAATCGTCCATGAGCCTTTGTCGCTAACATCCCTAGATAGTATCAGAGGGGTAGCCATGCATCGAACAAACTGTGCATTCACCCACGAAAGCTTATGCTCCAATACATCTGTTAGTCTTAAAGGTGCCAAAGGACTCTGTTGCTTTTTACATCCCTAGATAGGACTCTGAATACAGATCAGTTGCACAAGAAGTTGTCATTTTTACATCATCACTTTCTGGAGTAAAACCACAATTTAAAAAGCTGCGTTTGGACTGCCCACGTGAGTAAGGACTATGCTATGCTTCATGCCTGGCTGACCATTCATAATGTCTGGACAGCCACAGGAATTCCTCAGCTGTTACTGTTTCTGGAATTTCCTCAACAATCTCCCAGGATTTGAGGCACGGGGCTGGTGTTTTGGAAACAGAACAGCCTGGTCTGAAAGACTTTAGCCTGCTCAGCACTACAGGGAGATGCATCACACAGAAACAAGCGTCAGTCAGTTCCATAATCATGCTGCAATTTAGATCAGTGATCAGGAGCGGCTAATCGGAATACGGGCTTGTGACAGAGTGCACAGACAGCAACTGAATCCGCATTCTGCTCACCCTTGAACCTATTTGGCCCCGGTGCAGGACCTGAATAAGGAGAGGAGTTCCTGGTTACCAGACCAGGTTGGGGCTGGGTAGCTAATGGGCTAATTAGCCCATTAAGGAGATGGGATAAAAAAAAGCACAGGAAGGCATTGCAAGTGGGGGAAATAAATAGGCTACCAAGGTCTGATAAAGGGAGCTCTGTGTGGGGAGACCTTTCCCACCCCCAGTCCTTGGGAGAAGGGGCAGTTAAGCTGAATGACACTGTAAATAGCATGGCTGCATGAGTACGTAAAAGGTGGTGAGGCGATGCATTGGGGTAGCTACAAAAGGAGGGTCTCCGAATGGTCTGGATGAGAGCAAAGAAGGCGGGAGCAGGGGATGCCCCATAACAGGCCTTCATTCTGCAAGTTCTTACTCATGTGAATACATCTTGCATGTGTGAAATCCCCAGCTGACATCAATGGGACGATTCACATGAGTAAAGACTACTTGAATAAGTAAAGGTGGGGAGGATTGGGGCCCCAAATAGCCGTCCTACACATGGAGAATGTGAGTAAGTAATCTTTCAAATGACACAAGGCAAGAAGGGTATTAGGTGTCTTTAACTGTGTCCACGTCTATAGATTAGAACATTCAGCACTGTGATCATCACATAACACACTCCTTGTCTCCACCACACACCACCAATGTTATCGTTGCTACGGCAGGTGTTCCCAGATCCTAGTTCCCAGTCTCATTTTAGACAGGTGCAATACACACTTAGGGCTTGTCTTCACTATGGGCTAAATCAGCGTGGCTGCGATCGATGCAGCGGCATCAATTTAGCGAGTCTGGTTAAGACACGCTAAGTTGATAGGAAAGCGTCTCCCATCTACATCGCAGTGTAGACACCGCAGTAAGTCAGTGTAGGTTATATTGACTTCAGTTGCTAATTTACATAACTGAAGTAGTGTAACTTACATCGACTTAGTGCCATAGTGAAGACAAGCTCTTAGAGCACAAATAAAAATTCTGGGATGAAAATTAAGTCAAGGCCCAGGTGCTTCCAGTGTTTTGGTGGGAAGACGGAGGAAATCACTTGAAAAGAAATCATGACTCTAGTTATTCTTGTATTTGCATAGGTGTTTAGATGGTTTCTCATTCCATATAGTTAATTTTGTATCCTGAGAGCTTGTTGCAAATGGAGCCAATAGGAGAGGCACTGCAAAGCAGCATATGGCCTGCACTTAGGACTACGTTCTCTTCTCTTCCCAAATGAAATCTCTGCAGCACGGAGGCTGCCTGGAAGAGGGTCTCTGTAGGAAAGAGAAATAGGGGAAAGGGGCAGCCCAGCCATGTCAATGTTAAGTCTGTACCATCAGATCTGACCTCAAATTTGTCCACTAGTAAAAATATCCCTTTGATCCCATCAGAGGCACTCTGCATATCTGATGATATCTGATGACCGTGGTCAAGCACTCTTTGACTTGGTTCAGTAAGACCAAGTATTCCCATCAGCCTTGATTCTCCACTCCATCCAAACTCTGCCTGGATGGAGAATTGGTTATGGCTCCCTGGTCCTGGTGTAAATTTGGGTGGTATAGGGGCCGCTCTAACTTTCCTCACTGCCATAGTAGCAGTGGAGTAGTAGGTGTAGCAGAGCTTTACCTTTTTGTCCATGTTCCCCGCATGCCCAACCCCTACAACACCCTCAACATGCCCCACCTTCCACCTTACCCAGGGGTGGTAGCTGGTGGTGCAGGAGGAGCTGGAACCACCTCATCCAGATTTAGAATCATAGAATATCAGGGTTGGAAGGGACCTCAGGAGATCATCTAGTCCAACCCCCTGCTCAAAGCAGGACCAATTCCCAACTAAATCATCCCAGCCAGGGCTATGTCAAGCCTGACCTTAAAAACCTCTAAGGAAGGAGATTTCACCACCTCCCTAGGTAACCCATTCCAGTGCTATTCCAGATTTAGGTCAGTGGAGAGTGCCCCAGTGCAGCGTAAACCCTCCACCGGTCATCTACACCGGCTTTAAGGCCTCTCTGCACCACGTACGTGACTTGACGCTGCATTAGCTGAGAATCTGCCCATTGACTTTAACTTGAGTTGGGAGTGCTCACCACTTCTGGGAACCAGGCCCACCATGCCACAGTTTGGGCACCAAGAACAGGGCATCCAAAATTAGCAGCCTCCAGAACCCTAAGGGACTTGCCCAAGCCCAGGTCTGTTCTTTAGTGGCCAGACTTGAGCAATTAAAGGCTCCTTTTATTTTCCAGAGAAAATTGGTTATTTCTTCCCTTTCCTCATTGCGGTGAATTGTTTTGTACTTACTCATTTTCTTAGTCAGAATTCTCATACTCACCTGGCTCCTTGCCATTATTCGGCCTGCTAGGCCAGTGTGGTGTTAGTTGTGACTATTCAGAGATTCTACTCAGGCTGGTTACAAGAGGGCATATAATGAGGAGGTCAGAGTCTATGTAAACAGGAAATAAAGACAGTCTTGCATTCATCCTGACCATGATGTCCTAGTAGACTGTAATTTCTACAGTCAGATACTTGGCATTCAGAGATCTGTGTATTTTAGCTTTGTTTTTTTTCAGTTTAAATATTTGCTTTTGAAGGCATTCATCTCCTCAGTCTAGGGTGTGATACTGGTCCCATTGAAGTTAACGGGTTAAGTCCGCATCGAGCACTTTGACAAAATCTCACCTGACGGGAGTTATGTTATTGACATCGATGGGGATGGGAGCAGATCCTTAACCTAGATTAATCCCACTGGGTATTAATTTGCATTTGCAATATTAAAAACCCTCCATCTGTAAAGCAACTGAAAACAAAATATGCGGTTAGTACTGTAGTTCTCTTTCAGTCTGAATAAAGGTAAATAGATGTCAGACAAGTTACTCAGAAGTGTCTGCATCATGCACTTTTGAACTAGTAGCTTTATGGAAAGTAAACAGAACTGTGAACGGTGTAATGCACCGTTTTCTTACATCAGAACTGAAGCAGTGGCACACGCAAATGGTTCGGGAATACAGCAGAGTTTACAGTAAACTGTGAGATTTGAATTTGGATTCTTCCTGCCCCATCAGATGCCACTTACGGTATGTCCACACTGCAATTAAAAATCCATGGCTGGCCTGTGCCAGCTGACTTGGAGCTCAGGTTGAGGGGCTGTTTAATTGCAGTGGAGACATTCATGCTCAGGCTGGAAACCGGGCTCTAAGACTAATCCAGACATCTACACTGGCGTTAAATAGCCCCTTAGCCCGAGCCCCACAAGCCCCAGTCAGCAGGCACGGGCCAGCCACAAGATTTTAATTGCCGTGGAGACGTACCCTTAGGGCATGAAAGAGGCTCTGCCATTCCTGTCTATCACGCTGTTTGCTGGAATGGCTGCTCTGTGTTTTTGTAATTTAGCTTTTTTTGTGAGGATAGATCAGTGGCCTATCGCTCAACCCCCCCCCCAACCTGGAGGACCAGTGCCCTGCTTTTCATCAGGTCCCTGCCACGACCACTTGTTTTTATTAATTGTATTACCAGAGCACCTAGGAGCCCTAGTGTAACAGGTCAGGCTCCACTCCTGTCCTGAGATCCCACCCAAACAACCTTGGACACGTTCTGTTTGTTGGCACCTCCATGAACTTTATTTAATTACCTCCACCGAACAACCATCACAATCCTGTGCAGCAACTCTACAGTTTTTCCTTGTCCTCAGTGCTCCCTCAAGGAAGAGGGGAAGATCTCATCACCTTGGGATCTTACTTCCTCTGGGCTCTGCTGGCTTCCCCATTGCACTTCCTTCCTTTTGACCGACTCTCTCAGGTAATGGGATTATTAGCTCCTTAGCTCATCAGCCCCCTGATTAGGTAATTAAGTACTTCACTTCTCCATCAGGCCTTTTCTGTGGGAACTAATTAATGCTTACGTGATAAGAGTGCTGAGGTCAGCTACTGGCTGTCAGCACTGTCACGCCTAGTCATGGACCATGTCCCCAGTGTGCAAGGTGCTGTACAAACACAGAACAAAAAGACAGTCCATGTCCCAAGGGGTTTACCCTTTGACCTGTCCAGTATGGCCCTACCGTGAGTTAAAATCCTGCTAGCATAGCTCTCAGGGCCTTTGCTACACACAAGCCTTCCCCCTGTGTCAAGATGCTGTTCCCAGAGAAGGAGGTTATGAGTTACACTAGGTATATAGAGAGTTTGTTAAAGTTAGATCAATAATTTTATTTGAATGACCCGTCTTTCTTCAAGTTGTTCAGCTGTTAATCTCTTACAGGCAGTAAGTCATTCCATTTGACTTCATTCTTTTATTTTGATCAACCACGTTTCTACAGGTGATATTTGTTTTTTTTCATCCATAGTGATATACATTTATTGGCTGCAGTCATGGGACCACTCAAGAGGTATCTGTTCTTTAATTTCACCAAATCAGGACATTTTCCTAACAGCTTAGTAATAAGAGATTGAGGGAAATATCCCTGAAATAACTCTTATGGTGGTTTTCTAAAATCAGATGAAAACGCTTTCAATTTGGGATGGTCCCAGAAGATACAAAGATGGTTCCTGATAGCCAGGAATCCCCTCTACCACTTTGATGTGAATTTTGTGTCTGTTTAGTTTTGCAAGACAGGCCTATGAAAATATCCAATCACTGTTGCCCGCTGGTATTCTCTCCACGAAGGGGAGTTAGTACCGCTCAGAATGGCTAGTAGTATTTTATTATATTGATCTGTACTGTGGCAGCACCTACCACCTATGAGCCCTCATTATGAATCAGGACTCCATTTCACTAAGCGTTGTACAAACACACAGCAAGAAGCCAGTCCCTGACCCAAAAAGCCGGCATTGTCTCATTCCAGTCAGCTGGAGAGACTTGTTGGTTCTTTTCCTTTTCCCAACCTAGCCTCAACGTTGCTCTGCAATTCTGTAAGAAAAAGCATATGCAACGTGACTGTTTGTTGTATTTTTAACCAGAAATCAGATTACTTTGCAATTCCCTTACATATTGGGGACAAATCTAGTTTGATCTGTCCCAAACGCTTATTATTTGGTAAATAACTCCTTAATTGTCGGGAAATTTGTATTTTCTTACATCTGTGTAACGTATATTGCGAAGGGTCTTGACTCAATTTTGTCAAATACTTTCTCACATATTACAAAGCTTTTTGTGCCCATTTTTTCTCTTATCTCTTTTGTGACGTTAAGGCTAATGTCTGGGTTATTGTAAATGATGGTGAGTTTTGAAATTTCCCTTGAAAGTACTGGCTGTTTCCTCATATCTTCCTAGATTTTCAACCCCCTGGAAATCCTAGAGGTTCTGACTGCCCTTTGGAAAAGGGATTTAGCAGAAACCCCAAATAACATCACTGCTTTGACGTGTGAATGACAGTCTGAGCAAACATGCAGCAGAACACACCCGAGTGCTTTGAATACCAGCGCAAATCTTATGCGAACATGGCTCTAGCATTTCCTTAGCAAAGGCTGCTACTAAAATTCCTTTGGTGACCCTCATCTGAACATGGCTCTAGCATTTCCTTAGCAAAGGCTGCTACTAAAATTCCTTTGGTGACCCTCATCTGACCCCTTTCCGTTTCTAGTGTTCTTTTCTTCGCAAAGGTAGTTAATGGGATTTTGTCAAAGCCAAATTCTAACCCTGCTTTCTGTGTCTGCTTAGGGGTATAACAACCTCCTACGGCTGCACACCCAGGCTCCATGGAGGGCTGACCAGGTGTATTTGGGCATGATGGGTAAAGGGGAGGAGGGAACTCTCATCCATTTTGCAGGCAGATGGTGTAGAGCTGCTTGGCTTGGGAGGAACTCATTTAAAGGAGCAATTCCCCTCCACCCTGCCCGAGTCTCTGTGCAGCTTAACCCACTCACTCCAACCTACTAGAGCTACAGCAGTGACCCCACATATTGCAGTCAGGCTGGACAGTCATAAACTCAGCCCCCGGTGAGGGGGAGAGGTTGGTGATCGTGTATGTGTTGCACAGCTGCATAAGCTTCAAACCTCCAAGGTCCTCAGCACTCCTGCAAGATGCTGAGTGCCATCGGGGACTTTAACGAGCACTGAGGGTGCTCAGCACCTTTGGGAGTCCCTCACCACCTTGCAGGTTTGAGCCCCAAGGGAGTAAACTTCCTCCCTCAGGTTCTGTGAAAATATCCATGATAGTGGTGCCTGTCTTCATCACGAAGCTGCTGAGAGGCTGTGCAGGCTGCCACGGGTCAGAGTTTGAACTGTGTTGTCATTTATTTGTATTATTGTGCTGCATAGGAGACCCGGTCATGGACCAGGATCCCACCTGTGCTAGGCGCTGTACAAACGCAGAACAAAAAGCCAGTCCCTGCCCCAAGGAGCCTACATCCTAAGTATAAGACAAGCAGCAACAGAAGGTTACAGACGGATGGGGCATACAAGTAACCAATGAGACATTTGTGGTCTCAGCACAGCAACCACTTCACTTCTTGTCAAGCTTTTTTGTACGCTTCATGGCAAAGAAGAGTTTTGAGGAGGGATTTGAAGGTGGATAATGAAGCGGCTTTGCAGATATGGATGGGGTGCACCTCCCAAGCATGGGGGGCAGCATGGGAAACAGCAGGAAGGGGCTTGCTGGAAAATGTAACAAGTGGGTGATTGGCAGGGGGCTTCATGGGCTAATCGAAGGCAAGCTTTGAGAGCTCAATAGCAAATGAGAGGTAGGGTGGGGACTGATTTTTGAACAGCCTTGAAAGTGAATACAAGCTTATTTTTGATGGGATGGAGAAGAGAGACCCAACGGAGAGATTCAAAGAGACGAGTGACAAGATCAAAACGACGGGCTAGGAAAACGACCACTGCAGCAGCATTCTGAATGGATAGGAGTGGGGACAAGATTGCATTTCTCAAGGCCAGAAAGAAGACCATTGCAGTAATCAGGATGTCAGAAGATGAGAGCTTAGGCAAGAGTTCTAGCTGTGTGGAGGTGGGGGAAAGAGTGGTAGTTTGTGTCAGAGGTAGACAGGTTAGTGATTGCAGTGACACGTCTTTCATTCTGCGGTGTCGGCTTGACAGGAGAACCTGTGACACAAATATCTTCTGTGACTAAGCGACTGCATGTAATTGCATTGAGCTGCGTCCACACTGTGGCTCACGTTCTGCTGGATCCTGAGAGGTGCTCAGCACTTCATGAGGTACTAAACTATCACAGCAGAACTTCCTGATGACTGATGGCCCTGTGAGATGCAAGCCACAGCATAGCCTAGAAAATTTCAAGTTTCCTCTACCTGCTTTGGTTAAGCTGGAGAGAAAAGATCCTGAACCAACAGCACCAGCACAACATTCTCCCCACCCACCCACACACACACACACAGAGTCTGCCGGAACCAACACTCTGGCCTGTTACAGAAGAACTTTGGGGAAGAGTGGAATGTTGGCCATAAACACGCTGATCCAGTGACGCTGACTACGCCTTGAGAAACTGTTCCGGATAGTTACTGTCTTTGCTTTGAACAATGACACTCCTTGAGAAACTAGTGGCAGTGGAACATGAAACCAAAAGGGCATTGGAACTCTGGGAATTCTTAGTTGCTTTGGCCCTCGTCCTTTGACAATGTTCATGTCATTGAGTGTGGTTTGCTATAGGGAGGAACAGCTGAGTTGCCCCATGGAAACATACCTTTACTTTGACTCATCCATATTATAAGAAAATGAAGTTGCCATTTTTGGAGAAGGTAAGGTAGTTACATGTGAGATCACCCTCTGGAATGTAGTGAAGGTTCATTTGCATTGGACCATCAGCCCATCTAGTGTGGCAACCTGCCTCCGGCAGCAACTGATGACACATGCTTCAGGGGAAGGGAAAAGTTCCCTCTAATGCACTCTGTTCATTATGCAAAGTGGTGCCTTGACAAAGTGGAGAATTCCTTTCAGACTGCTACAGGGATGAGTTTAGATGAGGTTTAGTTAGGTGGAAACAAAGGGTTTCATTGGGGTTTGGAGAAAGATACAGATATTGTAAGTAAATCTGACAATGATCAGAGAGGCTACTAAGTATTATCTTTCCATTTCACCTTCATTAAAGTAAAATTTAAATTAAGATTTAAGAGTAAAATTGCCCATTATCTGCTAGGACCCATGTATCTCTCTCCAGCCGAAAATAATAGGAAACTTACAAACAGCTTGGTGCCTTCATAGATTAATAGCATATGGCTGACACCAGCACACAGTATACATTGCTTAACAGGCAGGCAATAACCTTCCCCACATTTAAGATCGCAGATCCAATTGAAATTTCCTGTTTGGAAGGGGGACGGAGGGCGGCATTTATAATAGAGCTGGGCAAAACACAGGACTTTTCCTTCTCACAGAAAACTCTGAGATGTAAAAAGTTGGTCGAGTCCTAAATCAGGGTGAAAAATTGAAATCTTGTTGTTGTTTTTGTCCCTCCCCCCCCTGAAAAAAACATATTTTGTTTTGACCTTACTGACATTTTTTGTTGTAAGAAGGTCAAAACATTTTGTTTAAATGAGATCAGAACAATCCATTTTGATTTTGTGTTATGTATATTAATTAGTTGGGGGGGGGAGTGGAAATGAAATTATTATAGTCATGACTAATACAATTCTTAGTATGTGCTGGGGGTGAATATTGCTTCTGTTGAGGATGGAAGCCATGTCATTTCTCCAAAACCAACCCCTCCCTACATGACACCATGTGAGAGCCAAGATCTGGGACTGGCAAACAAATTCAACAGGCAGCAAACATTAACTTTTTATTAGAGAAACAGTAATTGTTTAAAAGAGGGTTGGAGCATTAGCCTTATCAAGCATAGATTCATATTTCAGCATGTATAGCTCTGTTTATAAGTTGGCCACACCAAAATGCCCTCCAGGAACAGCCACAGTGACCTGGGCTGCCTGGCTATCATTCCTACTGGCAGTGGTAGATGTATTTAGTCTCTGGGGGCCCCGTCTGATCATGGCACACTATCTGGGCTGCCCATGTGGCTCTCTGAGCATGGTTGCAAGGTAATTGTGATGTTTCGCCACCCTATATCAGCATCTCGTTAATTTTGCGAAAAATTTTCACCCATTCCTGGCTGGTGATTCAAACAAACTTCTCCCGGAGTAGGGAATCTGTACACTCAGTTAGATTCCAGGACAGGGCATACTTACCATGACCACTTCTGTATCTCACAAGTCCACTCCATTTATAGATATGCTGGTCAGTCACCAGAGAAGGAACCATGTCCTTTACATAGACAGATAGCTCTCCTCCACTGGCCTGAAAAAGGAGCTCTCTCCACCACTCAGGGACCTCTAGAGTGTGTCCTGCCTGAAACTATGGTAAAAACCGAAACTAGGAATCCTCGTCCTCTGCCTACTTTGCCCCTAGTAATGGGGGGAAAAATCAAAAAGGCTTAAAATGTCTGTATTGTGTTATGCTCACCATAATGTATCTGGGCTGGAATTGTAGGTTGCAGTAGCTTCTGAGCTGGCTGCTGAATAAAGAATGAAATTAAAAAAAACCCCAAATAATGAAGTATCAACTTGTAACCTTGCAGTTATGCAGCCCCTAAAAGGATAGAAATCTTTTTTTTTTTCCTCATATTCAAACACTAAGGCACACTTTGATTTTCCTTGGCAGGCCCTTCCACATCTGCTGGGTGGAGACAAGGAGCCGGGGGGGAGGGAGGGGGAGGCTACATAAAAGAAGGAAAAGTCAGGACAAAATGCAGCTGACGTGGATGAGCAGTTCCAGGGAGAAGAGGAGGTTGCAGAGGGAGAAGGAGACAAAGGCTGTGCAGAGCTTGGAACACTGGTGGCTGGAGGCTCAGGGAGGGGACAGAGTACAGCAGAAAGACCTTTTTGAGAGGTTGTTTGTCTTTGTGGTCACCAGACTACAGGCCCCAGAGCCAGCTTCAGTACCCGGCCACGATCCGTCTGGGGTGTTCATTGAATCCCCACCAAGCTGCATGTCCTGCAACCTAGGCAGTCATTGGACAATATTCTGGGCTTGGCTGGTCCATGAGCCATGCACTGAACAATTCACCCAGTTCCACTACCAGGGAGACTACCTGTGCCAGTGTAGATAGGTTGCCTGTTTTTCACTTTTTTTGCTTTTTGGTGCGGGCAAGCTGCTCACATAGGGTCAGGAATGTCTGCTTCATGTGTAAGCTCTGGCACCACTGCTGGGCATCCTAGGTCCACCCAATAATGTGGCCCCATCAGTCTGTGCTAGAAGGCCGGCTCCAGAAGTGCCAACCTACATATGGAGAATCTGCAATGGTGGCAACAGGCATCAGATGGGTGGTGGATGCCATGGCGGCATCCCCTCAGAGCAGCCTTTGAAATGACAGACTACCACTGAAATGTCTGACCGCATCTCACAGATGCAGTGCCTGAATCCTGAAATAGCAGTGAAACCACAAGCAGGAAAAGATCTTCCACCTGTGCTGGAGTGATGTTGCTGACACTGGTTGCAAGGAGCATGCAGACCCCAAAGTGGCTCAGCTGGATGTGTTGGCGGGCTAAGAGCACTTCCAGGCAAGTGCTGCGGGATGGACGGACAAGTTGTCCCACAATACACCATGAACCAAGCCCTAGAGCAGCTGCAGCTACCAAGGGTGCTAAGAACCCTGGGATCTGTCCCTAGAAATCACAAGACAAGATATGTGTCTGCATATCACAGTACGGACGCGCTAGCCTGGGTCAAGGGCAGATACAACGCATGTGTAGCAATGTGGTGTAGACGACCAAAGGTGCAGGTTCTCATGTCTGGGTGCATAGACACGTGTTTACTCTGCAGTGTAGACAGTGCTTAAGAGTGCTTCTCTAATCAAGCACTGCAGCCTGATTGGCTGGCTGACTGGTATCCTCTGCTTCTCTCTAGTATTAAAAAGCACTTCGCCGGTCCCTTCAGGGAGGAAGTGGAATTAGCCGTGTTTTTTTTTAAAAAGCGGATCCAGCCAACGAACTTGTAAATTCATAGAAGTCCATCATTAGGGTGTGTCAGATTAAGTGCACTGAGATACTTTAAACCCTGTACACTACCCGATACAATTTCCCCAGGCTTGCTGTCCCTGTCCAACGAGCGTACTCAGAAAGGGAGCACAGAGGAATGAATTCAAGGGTTCCTCTCTCTGGCTTTTGTGCACATTATCATTGCAGTGGAAAATCACGAACACAGGTCATTCAACAAATCAGCACTGCACTTGTCTTTTAAAATAGATCTGTAGATCTGGGTTTGTTTGCCCTTTATTTCCCCCCTCTTCCCTTTCATCCCAGAATCAGCATCCGTGTGTTTTTCCTTTACTGAGCGTGAAACAGTTTCACTAGGAATAGAGATGGCAAGTGGTTGAGTTCATGAGTGATGGAAGTCCTGGAATCCATACATCTGCAAAGGCAGGACAGAGCTCTCTGAGAGAGGTAGCACCTCTACCGAGAAGCAAAGACAGATCTGGATCTATTGGTAGGACTGGGAATGGGGAAACCTATTCCTGGTCTTCTCAGTGATCTCCTTTCTGTCTTTGGGGAAAATCACCATGCCTCTGTTTCTTCTGTATTTGATTTATCTATGGAGATTGTCTCTTTGGGGCAGGGACTGTCTCTTACCATGTATTTGCACAGCTTGTAGCGCAATGGAGACACAGCCTGGGTTGGGGCCACTAGGTATTCCTGTAATATAATTCATAATATTACATTTATGGCTCTGTCCTGTATTCTGTATTTAACCCAAACCTCTGCTGACTTCCGTGGGAGATTGGGGCATGTCAGAAATGCATTATCAGGTCCTTGGTCTTATCCAGAAGGCTGCCGTGTTACCGCATTCAGTGCGGCTGTGACGTACGCATGCAGGTTTGTTAGCTCCTGTTCTGCAAACCTTGCTCAGGTGGAGCAGCAAGTAGCCCCATGGGTTACAGAATCGGGCCCCTTATTAACAGAGGGGAAGCACCACAGAGAAAAACAAGAGGAGGAAAAACAAAGAGATTCCAGCAGTATTGGAATGGTGCCAGGGCTAAACCCTAAGTAGGTCACGATTAAATCCAAAATATTGAGTACTGCACCTCTAACAGGAGCTTGGAGTACATGGAAATTCCCCAGACTTTAGGAACCTGAATTCATCCAATGGATAAATATTTATATTAACTCTTAAGTAGAAAGGCAATGAGTCAATTATTACATTTTTTTTGGGCGTGTTGGGGAGGGGAGGGAGAGGAGAGTCTTTAGCTGGGCAGGCCTGCTCTTATCAGTGGTTACTAATTCATGGACCCATCCAGATTTCTTTGACTATATTTATTCTTCGTAAATGTCAAATGGATAATTTGAATGTGTAACTTTCAGAATTTGGGAGGTTTTTGAAATTCTTCGCAAGCTGGTCACTGGTCAGCATTTCTGTTGTGTGACTAAGCCCCTACCTAGGGTGGACCAGATGTCCCATTTTTAAAGGGACAGTCCCGTTTTTGGGGAGTTTTTCTTATATAGGCACCTATTGCCCCCTGTCCTGTTTTTCACAGTTCCTATCTGGTCACCCTACCCTTACCTCACATGGTACTGTTCTGCTCCCTGAATGGACAACAACAAATTCTGAAATGGAACGAAAGCCTCGGGCTTAATATGCCAATTCCTTCCAACAGGAGAGAGAGCACAAAACACCAAGCAGCTGTTTGGGCTAGAGAACTGGTCAGGGATCAGCGATGCGGGATTCAAATCTCTCGCACAGCCTCACGAAGGTTGTGGAATAATGGTCCCTTCAAATTTTCCAGAAAACAACTTGATGCCTAATTTACCAGAGAGAGGGAGCTACGGCACCACGCACGGCTACAAGGAGGTGCCAAGCAGTGAGCTGACCCCCTGCACATCTCATCGCAGACAGTGAGCTTTGAGCAATGGTGGGGTGGGAGGAAGAGGCCCAGGAAGGGCAGGCTTAAGGTGCCCCTGGCTGTCAGACCTCTGATAACCCTCACAGGACCCTGGGCTGGGGCCTGGTGGAATGGGAGGGCCAGGGCTCCCCTACCAACCCCCTGACTCCATAATTCAAAGGACCTAAGCCCTGACCACAAGGCAATGTCCACCATGAGAGAAGACCATTGTGATGGCTTTCCCTCTGGGGTATCACCTGGAATTGGGGTACCACTGAGCCCTCTGATCCTCCAGTCTGGCCTCCCTCTCACACTGTGCTTCTGTGACAAGTTGCAGACCTGCTCCTGATCCTACACTTCCTCCACCATTCACACAGATAGACACACCCAGCTGCAGTTACATGCAGGCTCTCTAACCAGCCACTGCATAAACCAACAATAGAGAGGCTACAGCCGAAATAACCATCCGCTTCCTAGCCTAGGACCCCAGAGCTGTCCTGGCCCAAACCCAACCAGTATGAATTTATTATCCACTTCGCCTGCCCCTCAATGTGGAGAGGAAATGCAACAAGCCTGTGTTAAACCAAGCTGAGATTTCCCCCCAGACACTTCACTTAAAGCCACACTGGGTTTAAATTAAAACGTTAAATAAGTTTATTAAATACAGAAAAATAGATATTAAGTGATTATAAGATATAGCAAACAGATCAAAGCAGATTACCTAGCAAATAAACAAAAACACAAACTAAGCTTAACTTACTACATAGATTAGATATAAATTAGTAGTTTCTCACCCTAAGTGATGGTACAAGCAGGCTTGCAGATTTTTAGGGTACAAGCTACCTTTGCTTTGCAGCTTGGGTTTCGCCAGGTTTTTATACACAGACTAGAAATCCCTTTAGCATGCATCCAGCACTTTCCCCCAGTTCGGTCTCCCATTCCTTAGGTTTTTCCAGGAGTTTTCTTGTGTGGGGAATGAAGAATAACAGATGTCACTCCCTTCCTTGTATAGTTTTAACATAGGGTGGGAACCCTTTGTCCCAAACTCAGTTTATGGAAAACCAGACATCCCAAGATGGAGTCCAGAGTTATGTGGCCTGGTCACATGCCCTTGCATATCTTGCATAGTCATAGCTATTACTTACATGCTGTCTGGAACGTTCATGGGAAGGTTAAGTTCTTCCAGAGTCCATTGTCTTTCCTGATGGGCCATCAGCACTGTCTAGTTTCCTTATTGTTTAACCGGAAAGGCTCATTGTGGGTGTCACCCAAAGTAAGCACATTTGAAATACAGATACATAGTCAATGTTCCTAATTTTAGATCCAAAAATGATACATGCATACGCATAGGATAATCATATTCAGCAAATCATAACTTTTCCAATGACACCTCGCATGTCCCGTCTTGTACAAAATGCATCATAATTATGCTATAATCATATCCTAATATCACTGTGAAGAATAGGGGGTGAAGTGTCACAATCATCACAGCCATATTTTGTACAAATATTATTGCAGTAGCGTGTAGGGTGTGAACATAGAGATGCCTTGGGTCACAATCACCCAGAGCGCTTCAAGAACCATCTGAATCCACAAGAACTGTTTTCTTTGGCCATCTCTAAATCAAAAGCTGAATTTCTTTATGTAACAGTTTGTCAGTCCAGATGGGAATCTCTAGCAAACAATCTTGGAGCCAAGTTTCAGGCAACTGCATCAGGAAACCAGATTTAGTAAAGTCAGAAAAAAATGAGCGGTTGCCATAAAAATGCGAACAGAACTTTCGCTGCAATGCATGGCTCTGGGTGCTGCTGCTTGAGTATTAATAACAAAGAAAAATAAATACAGAGGTCAAAAGACTGCAGCAGGGCTGATGCAGACATCACCCAAACTCTGCTCCACTGTATGTATGCATCATGGTACAGTCTTCATTTGCATGGGTTGTCTCAAATACAGTATACCATCACATACTTGTTAGGTACGTCGCATAAAGGTGCACAGTATATTGCAGTAAACTCATGTAAATAGCAGGAAATGACCTTTGTCTCTGCTTGCTTTGTGGACAGAAGATGCATGTGTATTTAAGGTTATAAAAATGTTACAGTATTATATTGTAGTGTTTGAGCTACAGTGGGATATTGTCATATATTCCACAGGGTCATCATCAAGTCAGCTGTACTCTTACTTTTGCTCAATGTAGTAGTTAAAAGGAGGTTAACGACTTTGATCTGGGGAGTGTCCTTTAGCGGATTATTCAATAAATGGTAACTAAACACTGAGATAAGGGTCTGTCCTGGTTGTTTGCTCTGTCGTTTTTGGTTAACATTCAGGGCCAGCCCTAGACCAAATGACGCCCTAGGCGAGGAGCGTCTTCAATGCCCTCCACCCTTCATTTGTTATACTTTTGAATCCCTTATTTTCATAGGCTAAGAAGGCTGTGCCTCCCCAAACAGCCTGGCATGGCCCTGCCCATGCTCCTCCCCGAAGCCCCCTCCTGCTTGCCCTTCCCCCTTGGACAACATTTCCTTGGAACAGGATATCCTACCAAGCCACAACTGAGACCAGAAATTTGAAGTCAGTGAGCGGGTTTGCTGGGCTTTGCGCCTCGTGTCAGATTCCAGCCTCCGCTTTACTCAACTGCGCTAGTTCCATCAGGGCGTCGTAAACCTCAGTCACTTGGTACCTCACTGGTCTTACGCTGTCAATGCGGCTCTCCCAGTGAGTGTCACTTACTGGCTTCATGGTCAGATTGGTCATATTGTCCGTGAGGATCTTCCACCTGATAGCTGATGCTGAAAACAGGATGTAGGTCCTTTGCAGTACTTCAAAGAGAGATACTGAATCTAAAGAAGATGCTGCATCTGACACAACCAGGTTGAGGGAGTGGTAGCCACAAGGCACGAACAAAGCTCTTGGATTCAGCGCAAGGATCCTTACCTGGACGCCGCTATTTCTTCCCTTCATGTTTGTGCCTTGGCAGTCCTGAAGCTCTATCTTATTCTCATTCAGTTTGTTCTTATCTCTCACTGACTGAATGGCAGTGCCCCACCCCTGGTATATCCACAAGGGCATGCCTACATCATTCTAGTAGGTTCAAGGAAAATGTACTTCACAAAGTCCGGAAGGTTCCATAAGATTCTACGAAGGTTTGAAACATTCTAGGAGGGTTAGTGAAAAATGAATCCATGTACGTGTCAGAGAATAACAGAGTTCTCACTTTCTATTTGGGTACAGCAAGTCAGGTACTGTATCAATTGCATAGAGGAAGAGAGCTAAACAGGTCTTTCAACAGGTAAACAATGACAGCAAGCATTTATACCTTTTGTTACAGACAATAATGAGCAACAGCTGCATTTTGTTTATACATAGGTCATTCTGATATCTTGTTTTGCTCACTAATGTAGACTTAGTCTACATTCCATATTATCTACACAAGGTCGCAACAACTTCTCACACAGTTCTTTCCCACTCGCCTCACACATTCCTCGCTTCTACAAATCTCGCGTTATTAGGGTTACAGTTAGCCTGACTCTTGCTAACAAACTGTCATACATTGCATCCCCTTCCTGTCAGTTCTTTCTCTGCTTCCACATACGGAACACCTGAAACATTTTACTTCAAACATTCTATTTTCCCTTTTGTAGCTAACAACAAAAACAGCACCCCAAGCCTTGCATCACGGGCAGTTGCCTAGTACACCTGCCTCTAAACCCGGCCCTATTGTCATTCCTCCATGACCGTCACCTCCTCCCAGATTTTGTATTAAACCAACAAGTCCAAATTCCATCCCTCCCTCTTCCTCCCCACCTTATAGGAGCTCCCTTTCTCCAGACTCAGGCCCTGGCATCTTAGAGAGTCCCCTGGAATCTCCCCTGAGTTTTGAAGTCTTCTGGGTGACAGGAGTGGACTTCCTGGTGGCTTCTACCCAGACCTCCACTACCTAATCTTAGAATCTGGTTCAGGGAGCTGGAGAGACACTTCTTTCAGGTCAAAGTAGCTTCCTTCATCTTGCAGCTATGCAGATGGCTTGTCTGGTAAGTTTGCTGATCAACAGGGAGATGGGCGGCTGCCTATCCCTGCAGAACTGGGTGCAGGAATTGGTTCTACACCCTTGTTGATGGCTGGCTTGGCTCCGACACAGAAAAATGTCCCAGAATCCCTTGCATGGTAGCCAGAATCTCCACAATTTCTGTAGCTACATGCCAATGGAGCTTAAGGGTTTACCAGGCCTACAACAGCAGTGAGGCTGGTCTATTTTCCTACTCATGCTGCTGTAGGTTAAGGCATTGACAGCTTCTAAACTCTTAAAAAACCTGATTGGGGAGAAGCATCTCTGCGAGATGACCCTCCTGAGGACACAGGGCGTGGAGAGAGGTTACCCAGGGGCGGCGGGTATAATAGGCAAAGGAAGGCGTTGCGTCCCCTAGCACAGCCGTCCCTGACACCCGACACATAAGAACGGCCAGACTGGGTCAGACCAAAGGCCCATCCAGCCCAGTATCCTGTCTACCGACAGTGGCCAATGCCAGGTATCCCAGAGGGAGTGAACCTAACAGGCAATGATCAAGTGATCTCTCTCCTGCCATCCATCTCCACCCTCTGACAGACAGAGGCTAGGGACACCATTCCTTACCTGGGCCATGGTGCCCCTCCCACTTCTTCCCCTTCCTGCTCTGACCCTTCCCTGAAGCTCCGGAGGCTTGCTGCTGCTGCCTGGAGTCTTCCTCCTTTCCTCTCCTCCACCCCATCCCTTTCTCCCCTCAGAGGTCCCCGCAGCTGCCGGTGGCATCTCTCCTCATCCCCCCTCCCGCCCCCCTGTCCCCCTGGGGCACTGTGTGTGTGTGTGTGAGAATGCCAGCGGGGAGTCAGTGGCAGACACGGGGGAGGGACGAAGTGAGCAGAGGGGATCCCTGAGTAACTTTACACAGTGAAAAAACCTCCCAGAGACCTAGTAGCAGAGATCACTGCAACTGTTAAAGAGCCTTTGAAGCGGTAATAAAGCCATTTGACAGGAAGCCTTTGGCCACATTCAGCTGGCTTTTTCTATTGTAGGAAATGTGTTATTGGGGTTAAAAACCGTTTCCAAATGACGACCCTTCAGTTATTCTCTGTACCCAGCAGAAGTAACTGCTGACCTGGCTCAAGGAGGAGCTGACATAGCCAGTGAGTTTATTTCTTGACCTAGTTGTTTTATCCAAACCCAGTTTAAGTAAACGAGTCTGGCAGAGAATTCTGTGTAAGAAAGGGGATTACACTACTACCCGAACGCAGGCTGTCACTGACCAGCACTTTTTCAAAAGGAGAGATTAGACGTCAGGTTGGCGCAGATAGCCCGGCTTTTTGTCTCTCTCTGTACAGCGTACACCGAACTCCCCGCCACGCAGAGGAGAATCTATCTGGCAAGAAGAGGTGAGTGGCGAGTCAGTGGTGGGTGGGGGCAGAGCAGGTGTGAAGTGTGGGCGGGGCTGTGGGTGGAAGAGGCAGGACAAGGAGCTCGCCTCCCCCAGGGGAAGTTTCACCCACCGCCCATGAGGTTACCTGAGGATCAGTGGGACTGGGACACTTGACCTTCCCCCTAAAAATGTCTGAGCAGGAGGACTGGTGGCCACTCTGCCCAGATGGAAGATTTGAAAGGTCTGGGAAGGTTTTTCTGAGGACTGTTTTTGGAAGGTGAGTTGTTGAAGTCCCAGGAGAAGTGCTAGAATTCGGGGAAAGGGGACCGGGATAGCTCAAAAGGACTTGATTGAAATTGAGTTTATATTCAGGTGGCCACATGCCACTAAGACTCATGACATTCGACAGCAATATTATTCTGTGCATCCTTCTCTAGCCTCAAACGCGGGAGCATTCTGAGGGTAGAACATACAGGAAATGTTTCTCAGTGTAACTTGACGAACTAGATTTTGGAGGCCTGCTGGGAAGGAAATCTGTCATGGATTTTAATTGGCCGCACTGCCCTTCCCTTGGGAAGAAATGAACTCTGGCTTGTGGGGAAAAGCACAACAGTGTTATTTATAAACACTGAGAGATCAGCTGAAAAACTCACTCTACAACAACACTGGAGTGACGTGAAACCAAATGTAACGGCCAGTGCCTCGTCATCCTCCCAGCCAAGACAAACAACTGGTGACAAGTTTACATGAATCATGTATTATATCTTATCACTTTTAAGATCGTAGCTGCACATAGTGAATGGTTTTTTTCCCACCTAGTTCAACACACGCAGAAGTCAGAGCCTGTCGTCTTCATCCAGATTTTTCAAGAGTTTACTTTGCAGACAGATGCCACTGAGATAGGCCTGGGGTCAGTACTTCCATGAGAGGTGAATGGCAAAAAACACCCAGTCCTGGATCTAAGGGCTTGGCTACACTGGCGCTTCCCAGCGCTGCAACTTTCTCGCTCAGGGGGGTGAAAAAACACCCCCCTGAGCGCAGGAAGTTTCAGCGCTGTAAAGCGCCAGTGTAGACAGGAAACTAGCGCTGGGAGCTACGCCCCACGTGGGGGTGGGCTTTTTAGCGCACGGGGAGAGCTCTCTCCTGGTGCTCTGCCGCGACCACACAAGTCACATTAAAGTGCTGCCACAGGAGCGCTTTAACGTCGCCAGTGAAGATGTACCCTAAGGCCAAAGCTGTTCCCTACAGAAAAGCCCTTTTGTGTGATCGAAAAGGAAGAACTGTCAGTTAAACAGCCCGTAATTACCAGGATTATCTGGGTATATCTCACTTAATTATTTCCCTGCCATTGTGGGGGCCTGAGGCACTGGCGGAGCTCAGCCCCGCCCATTCTCTTGCTGAGGTACATATCGAGTCTGCTGCAGGCTGTAATATGTCGGTCTAATTTCGATGGTTAGGTTTACCGTGCAGGGGCTGGATGGTGCTGGTGGTCTGTGATCCACAGGAGGTCAGACTGGGTGATCTGGTGGCCTCTTCTGGCCTTCAGCTTTCTGGCTGTTTAGCACCGCACAGGAAAGAAACACAGCAATGTGAACTTCCTTTTGCGGGAAGCGGGGGAGTCAGGCTCAGTCAATGGAATCTCGAGCTCCATCTTGGGAAGAAGGGTACATGGTGGGGGAGAGCCCCACCCCAGTAAGGAAGGGCCTGTCACAAGAGATGGGGAGGATCCTTGTTCCGTCTGAAGGAGCAGGACTGCAGCTCAAAGTTCTCCCGCCCCTGGAAGCAGGAATTGCTCACCAGGGAAACGGCATGAGATCCTTGGCCACCATTGTTACACCATTACTGACTGTTTAGTGATCTCAAACTTTTCCCCAGTGGGCAGGCATCCATCACAAAAACCACTCACATGTTTGGCGGTAATAGAAATCTTTATTGCCACTCTCAGTAAAGGTTGAGGACTAAAAAGCCATAGAGACTGTCCCATTTCAGGAAGACAATGGATTATCTGGAGAGTATTACTGTGTTCATAGTCTATGTAAGAAAAAAGGCTGTGGAGTTAAACAAAGCAAGGCTATGCAAAAGTTTAATTAATGAAGATAAATCAGTCACAGAAGGCATTCTGGGACATAACTTTCCTGAAGCCTGATGTTTTTACTCAGGGAAGCTATAGGAAAAATTGAATTTCCAACCTGGGTTAGAAAAGGCACTTACGTAGTATGACTAGTAGGACAACAGTGAGCAATTTTGGAAAGAAGGCTTCAAGGAATAAGAAGGAAAAGATTAGTATGACTGGCTGAACTTCAGTGAGTTGCACCTGGTTTTCGCAAACAAGTTCAATGAATCAATCAAGGTATTCAATTGCCTCAGAGCCACGTCTTCCAGACTGATGAGAAAAGGGACATTTTAATTTTAGCACCTGATGTATGTGCAGGAAACAGATGGGTGTGACTGCTGCGTATTGAGTGGGAGGAAAGGATAAGAAGTGGGTGGTATTTCTGCAATCTCTGCCTTGGATTTATCATGGATAGAATCTACTCTTTAATGTGCTTACAATAACCACATTTGTTTCTGTAAGGCTTGCTTTTAGGCTCGGTGAATATTCTTTGAGAACAACTGCAACTACTAGCCATTGTCATTTAAATTATATGAAGTTCACATGGGCTTGCTCCAACTCCCATTCTTTCTCCCCATCCAGATCTGAGGCCAGGTCTACACTGCGGAGGGATCCATTGAAGTATGAATAATGTAGCTGAAGTTGATGTACTTAGATCTACTTACTGTGGTGTCTTCACTGCGGTAGCTCAACTGTTGATGCTCCCCCGTTGACTCTGCCTGCACCTCTTGCTCCGGTGGAGTACTGGAGTCGACGGGAGAGCGCTTGGTGCCCTGAGTTTGGTTGGCAGTTTACCTCTATTTCTGTAATGGGCCAAATCCAAACATCAGCATGGATTTCTCAAGAACAAATTGTGTCAAACCAACCTGATAGCTTTCTTTGACAGGGTAACAAGCCTAGTGGATTGGGGGAAGTGGTAGATGTGGTATATCTTGACTTTAGTAAGGCTTTTGATACTGTCTCACATAATCTTATCATAAACAAACTAGGGAAATACAACCTAGCTGGAGCTACTATAAAATGGATGCATAACTGGTGGAAAACCATGCCCAGAGAGTAGTTATCAATGGTTCACAGCCAAGCTGGAAGGGCATAATGAATTGGGTCCTGCAGGGATCAGTTCTGGGTCCGCTTCTGTTCAATATCTTTATCAATGGTTTAGATAATGGCATAGAGAGTTTACATATAAAGTTTGTGGACGAGACCAATCTGGGAGGGGTTGCAAGTGCTTTGGATGTTAGGATTAAAATTAAAAATGATCTGGACAAACTGGAGAAATGGTCTGAAGTAAATAGGATGAAATTCAATAAGGACTAATGCAAAGTGCTCCACTTAGGAAGGAACAATCAGTTGTACACATACAAAAACTGAGCTACCGGCTCATCTCTAGCAGTTTGTCCCACTAGATCCGGGCTGCAGAGCAATGGCTAGCTAGTTAGGACCTTAGACCATGTTCCTGTTTGGTGATTCATGTGGATAGACTGGTATCTTGTCTATGTAGATTGTGAGCTCTTTGGACCAGGGACTGCCTCTCACTATATGTCTGTACAGTGCACAGTGAGGTGCTGATTGTGGCTGGGGCTTCCGGCTGCTACTGTAATACCAATAATAATAATTAATAACTAAAGGTGCTATGAGAGATTTGGAGCTGCCTGTAATCATTTATGAATACCATATCTTGAGAGAATCAATGTGTTGTTTACTGTGGGCAGCTATTGTGTTAATTCACTAGTGGGTTTGTCAGGAAATGCACTCAGGAAGGGAGAGATGAATCCTCTAGATATACTCCAGGAATTATTTGGGGGATGTTCTATAGGTTGTGTCATACAGGAGGTCAGAGTGGATGATCAAAGTAATCTCTTCTAGCCTTGGGATCTAGGAATATGAATGAATCCTGATATGTCCCTCTCTGTAAAAACCTGTAGGACATCTCACAGCCATTCACATTGAGCATTGGCTTAGCCGTCCTGTTGGGCCTGGGTCGGAGACAGTCTCACCAGGAGAGATAGTCCCTGTGAGGAGGTGGGGGAAGGACCAAAAGCCTCAGGAGGGTATAAAGACACAGATACTCTCTTGAGGAGGGGTCAAATGGTTAATGGGGCAACTGAGGCAGAGACTGTTGGGGAAACAACCTGACACCCAGACTCCAGAGTCTGGGTAAGATAGGCCTGCCTAAGTCCCCAGCTCAGATATGCATAAAGACTGTTCATTGTTTTAAAAAAATCCTTTTCTCTTGTTATGCTGTGTTCCTACTGTTAAGATTAAATTTAAGGAGGCTGCTTGGAATCTTTCTATTCACCATTGGTCACAGGTCCTGTGGGGAAGAACCAGATAGCCAAACCCAGTAGGACTTTTTGATGTTTTGGGGGAATCTGTCTGTACAATTTATGAATTCAAGTATAAAGCTACACAGGACTATAAAGGTCTGGGATTCAGATCTTTAGCTGAAGCAAATTCTCATAGCTCCATTGATAATCCCTAGCGCTTTTCAACAGTAGATCTCAAAGCAGACGAACATCACTACCCTCGTTTTACATATGGGGAGACTGAGTGTGACACTACGCCCCCATATTAGTCATAGAAATATTGCTATGATATGATTATGGCATAACTATGATGTATTTTGTACCAGATAGACATGTGAGGTATCATTGAAAAGGTTATGATTTACTGAATATGATTATCCTATTTGTATGCATGTATCATTTTTGTATCTTTCCCACTGATCGAGGGTGGGAATCACACTGGGAGACAAAGGATTTCCGCCGTATGCAAAAACTATTTAAGGCAGGGGAGTGACATCATCGTGGTTCGTTCCTCACTAACTCCCCACCCAAGAAAGAAGGCTGCTGGAAACACCTGAGAAACAAAGAGACTGAGCTGGGGTCAGGGGAGGGGAAGGGCAGGGCTGAACCCAGGCTAGAAGATTGTCTAGCCTGTGCATGGATTATCTGAAGTTTTAAGCCACAAGCAAGTCTCTGCAGTCTGTCTAAAACACCATTTAGGGTGAGAATTTGCTATTTGTAACCAGTTTCTTTAGTATATTAATCTTAGATTGCGTTTTGTTTTATTGGCTGGGTAATCTGCTTTGATCTGTTTGCTACCCCTGATAATCACTTACAATCTATCTTTTGTAGTTAATAATCTTGTTTTTGTTTTGGCTAAAACCCAGTGTGTGGAATTCATAACTGGGGGGGGGGGGGCAAAAAGCTGTTGCATATCTCTCTCCACATTGAGGAAGAGGGTGAATTTCATGAGCTTATGCTGTACAATTCTCTGTGCAGTGCAAGACGGTACAAGTTTGGGTTTGCATTCCAGAGGGGGGTGGTCACTTGAGTACTGGGCAGTTCCTTAGCTGAGCCTTCCCACACAGAGCTGATCACAGCATCTGTGTGTAAAGCTGCAGCGGGGTGTGTCCCTACCTGTATGTGTGCTGGTTACGTGCAGTCTGAAGCCTGACGGAGGGCTTGGCTCAGAAGTACAGTGTAAAGGGAGCCCAGGGGTATCCCAGTCAGCGCCCCAAAGAAGTGGGGGAAACTCATCACATTGAGAGGAAAGGTGACTCATTCAAGATCACCCAAGAGGCCAAGTTGGGAATAGAACCTAAGCCTCGAGGGGTCCTAGTCCAGGACACCCTCCATTAGGCTGTACTGCTTTCATAGTTCATGAATGTTTCTGAAAGTTTGTAATATCATTGGATTAAATGTCTCTGAATGGGAGATAAATACGTTTGGATACTCAACCCCAAAAGAAAGGTTTGATTTTTAATATGAACGACTATAACTGGAGGATTTACAATTCTCACGATTGTATTGTGAATCTTGAGATATTTGGTAGTTTTTCTTAAAGCCCCAGTGTTGGGAGTGAAACCAGAGTCAGGCCTGACAGAAGCCTGCGGTAGATGTTAAGAGTATCTTCTGATAACATTTAACAGTGTAAGCCTAAATAGAGCTGTGTATGGATAAGAAATTGCGGAGTAATCGTGTTTAGTGTTGTGCAGGTGTAAGAAACTGAAGAGTCCTCATCTTTGTGAAAACAAAATAAAGTAGCTAGACAGGACCGGTTTGGACTAACACTAAAGCTGTAGTGACTGGGGGAGGAAAGTTAACATAGGAATGAAAGGCTAATTAATATGTATAACAAAAAGTTATAAACAAGTTTGTGTAACAGAGAAGTTGAAGCTATATTGCCCGGTGGGGAAGGCAACTGTGGTGAATCGTCCTGATGAGCTTTCCACTTGAGTAATTTATTAGTAGCCCTCATATTAATATTTCTGGAACCTGAGAGAGAGGTTTGGGGTCATTCTGTATAACGACCATCTGTCCCTCGTAAGGCAGAATTCTTTCACCCATCTAGAGAAGGGGTTTCATTTATTTTTCCAGGATTTAAATTGTTTTTCAGCACCCTATCCTAGCTTCCCTTATGGTTTCAAGGGTTTTAGAGAGTTTGAATCCACTCTAGAACCAAGTGAGCCCTTTGCCCATCCCTTAATCTTTGCCATGCGTGTTTCCACATCTTGACAATGAAAAGACAAAGGAAGTACTTCCGGGTCAGGTCTGAAAGAGACCATTTTCAGTGCAAGGTGCTGTCTTCTGGGCTGGTGAACTCCCCAAAGAGGTTCACCACATATCTGACCGTGCAGTCTGCAAACGTCTTTGTCAGACTTTATAGGTGTACCTTCAGCCGAAACACTGGCTTAAAGAATACGGTCTGATCAAACGGTGCCTCACCAAAATGAGAGCCGCGCTGACGGTGGAGAAATGAGTGGTAATCGCACTGTGGAAACTTGCAGGACCATATTGCTACCGGTCAGCTGGGAATCCATTTGGACCCAGGGGCTCTTGCCATGCATTTGTGACGCTGGCAGACCAGGTGCCAGCTCATGTCAAGGTCCCAGGCCTCACTGAACACTTACAAATGCATAGCTGGGAACAAGCTTTTATTACCTGTGTGTTAGCATCATCAAAATAGATATTATAGGTCAGTGTTTCTCAAACTGGGGTTGTCGCTTGTGCAGGGAAAGCCCCGGACGGGACGGTTTGTTTACCTGCTCCGTCTGCAGGTCCAGCTGATCGCAGCTCCCACTGGCCGCGGTTTGCTGCTCCAGGCCAATGGGAGCCACTGGAAGCGATGCGGGCCGAGGGACGTACTGGCCGCTGCTTCCAGCAGCTCCCATTGGCCTCCAGCGGCTAACCGCAGCCAGTGGGAGCCGCGATCGGCCGGACCTGCGAATGGGGCAGGTAAACAAACTGGCCCGGCCCGCCAGCGGCTTTCCCTACACAAGCGGCGACCCCACTTTGAGAAACACTGTTATAGGTGAAGTTGATAAGAATGTGTTTAGTTTTAGATTTTATAAGATGCTTGTTGACTCCTGCAAGTATTGATCTCACTTATAATCTCCATAGCCCACATGGTATAAAGTTATATTGGGTGTTTGCATTGTAAACCTCTGTTATTGTGTAACTACAGCAAACAGAAAAAGAAGCTCTGATTGAGGTAACGTGCTTGCCCTGCCTACAAGAATGGCCACTTGAAGGCAATTGACATATTGTGTAACATCAAAGGACAGAGATGTTGTGATTGCATTACTAACTCCCTCCAGGAAGAAGAGACCTACATAAGGACTCATGCCATCAGTTTTGAACGCTAGAAAGGAAGGGATAAAAATCCCTGATAAAGAGAAACGGAATCTCTTTTATGCTGTCTGGACTCTGAGATACAAAGATTCCTCAACGTAAGCATAGAGATTCCCATGCTGCTTGGCATGGGTTAGCCCTGAAGAAAGACATTTTGCCGTCACAGATCACTACAACTCGGTCACTCTTAGGATTTAGACTACAACTCATTTGTGTTATTTGCTTGCTTGCTTTAATGTGTAAATAACTCATTTCTTTTTCTTCGTTAATAAACCTTCAGTTAGTTATTACGGAATTGGCTACAAGCGTTGTCTTTGGTGTGAGATCTAAGATACCAGTTGATCTGGGGTAAGTGGCTGGTCTCTTGGGACTGGAAGCAACCTGAATATTTTGTGAATTTTGGTATAAGTGACCTTTTATCACTAAGTCCAGCTTGTTTGGGTGGCAAAGTAAACTGGAGACCCTAAGGGTCTGTCTGTGATTCTATGATAAAACTGGTATATGAACCAGGAGTTCACATCTATTACTGGGTTGGTGAAATCTAATTCTACCATCAGCGTGGGGTGCATGTCGTACCCCTTCTCCTGCACCCCCAAGCAATGTGCTCATAGATGTCCATGTTTCTCCAGCTGGTTCAGAGCAGTGCCTGCATAGCCTCCTCTCCCCACAGGCCCAGGACATCCAGTACCTCCTGTGTACTCCAGGCAGGAGTGCATCTGGAGTGGGTAGCCAGTGGGGTCAGTTGGGCAGTGGCACCGAACAGTGGAGAGCTGCTAGATGGGCTCAGCAAGCCGGCAATCAGGAAAAGGAATTTCAAAAATTGGTGGGGCTTTAAAGGGCCGGGAGTTCACAATGGTGACCAGAACAGTCAGTCTGGAGCATTGTGGGGCAGCTGCTGCAGGACAGTTAAGACTGACATAAGTTATGCAGTGTCTACATTCACACTGCATCAACCTAAGTACATTGACTGTGGCTCTATGCTGCTCGGCGAGGTGGTGTTATTAACTTGGCGTGACGGGACACTTATGTCAGCAGGAGCCAAATTTAAGTGTAGACACAAGCACAAGTAGGTCAACGTAAGCTGCCTTGCCTGGACCTAACTGTAGCAAAGACCAGGCCTAAGCAACTCACAGGGAGAAGTTAAGCTCCCCGGGTCCTTGTGCAGCTGCTAGCATCTTGGTCTGAGGTGTGGGGCACCTTCAATCACCAGGAGAGGCTTGGGGCTGCTACAAGGGGAGGAAGGAGATTGCCTTTGACACTTTCCAAACGGCTTCTACAGGTTTCAGTCAAATATCAAGTTTGGAAGTGGAGGAAACTCTTAGTGGGCTACTTCTTTTCTGAGGCTGTAGAACCCGCCAGCATGAGGAAAAGAGGAGGCCAATTATAGGATCTAGTGGCGCCAGCTGCAATTTGTGCTAAGGCTGTGAAAGCTTGTGAAGTTTCATTCTCTCTCCTTGTGCAGCTGAGTGGCTGTGTGGGAGAACGCTGTAACAGGTTTGTGACGGATGGGGAAAGCAGCCACAGCTGTGGCCAGCTTAATCAGGGCCCAGCTGGCCCTTATAAGAGGTCTGAGGGCCAGAAGCTAGGACAGACACTCTCTAGCTTCCCTGAGAGAGAAGGACCGGGCTGCCTGGGAGGCTGAGCAGGGTACCTAGGGTGGGGCAGTGCTGGGGAAGGGCCAGGGAGCTGCGGAGCTCCAGCCTAGCAGAGCCCCAGGCTGCAGGCCTAGTTAAGGGCCCACAAAAGGTACTGGGGCTGCAGAGGGGCAGCCCAGAGATAGGCAGAGGCAGCAGGTCCTAACCCCCTTGCTGATGATGAGTGGTTTACAGACTGCCGTCCGCCCCAGTGAGTGGGGGCCAGATGGTGACTGGCAGTAGCCACTGAGGCGAGGTGAGGATAGAGGGTTGGGGGTTCCCCCCAGGAGGGGAGACCCAGAGATAGTGGGGGTGCTGCAGTGGGCAGAACCCCTGGGCAAAGGGCACCGGGGTCTGGGAGGGACATGGGGGCCAGTGGCAGGTGAGACACTGGCCTGCAGAGGGCGCTCTGGGCTGGAAACAGCTAATTCCCAAGACGACCAGCAGGAAGCGCCACGTCGGTGAGTCGTTGCCCTGCCACATGGAGATATTAACAAGGAAGAAAAAAAATAAGGAAAGAGAAACTGGTAATTACAGAAAAATAAGTATTTAAAGATAACTAAATGGTAGACGATAAAAGACATAGTTGCCATGTGGAGCTTTTCAGTAATCCCTCTCTTTTCTAGGAATCCCTTTAGTGAATGAGATGCAGCTTTCCTGTGGAGGTTAGTGCTGTATTACTGAAGCCTTTGCCTAAATATTTCTAATGTTATTGAGGATATATTTTTGGCTCTTTGGAGAGCGACCTTAGAATAGCTTAGGCCTCACACATGATGCCTCTGTGCATTTTGGATGGAGTTGTGTCAGGGCTGCAGTGAGGCCAGTACGACTATCCTACGATCTTCTGGCTCAATCATAGTTCTTGAGGCTCGGGCTGGCTAGAAAGTGAGATTTGTTGCCATCGTCTCTCCATGAACTCAAAAGAAAAGAAAAAGGTTGATACAAGGACAGGCACGAGGAACAGATAGGAAAGAGAGCTAGACAGAGAAACAGACAAGAAAAAAAGACTGATAGTTTATTTTTAAATAAATATTCTTCCCTGCATTTGTAAAGCCCCCATTAGCCTTCCTGCTTTTAACTCTACATTGTTTGTTTGAATCCCTTCACATTGCCAGAGGAAAATCACACTTACTGTCTGAGTCACTAGAATTGGTGTTTACAAGGGATTACCATTCTACTTCAATCTGGTTTGTCTTCAAAATAAAACCACAGAAAGTAAATATTGTGCATTGCTCATCCTTGTCAGCAGAGCATGAAACTTGGCCAAGGCAATTCTCAGTAATTCAGAGTTTTAAAAAGCAAAACGATGGCTGTATTCTGACTACCGATGGCCTTGGATAAATCAATTAAAGCTAGTTGTGTCATTTATCCACAGGCCGAAGCAGCTCCTGGGGGGATGGCAATTGTCCACAATCTCAGTGTTCCAGGCAGTACAGAGGGATGGACCAACACACAGGAGGGAGCAGCCTGCTTCCCTCTCTGCAGGCCGTTATAGGGAAGGGACAGCTATGGTCCCACTTCTTCCCTACCATGGGCTTTGCATAGGAGAGGCAGGGGAGGGAAGTTCCTTGTACCTTCTCTCAAACTCTAGGGCAAGGGAGACGCTGGCCTTCAAAGACAGATAGATGCCAAAAAGACCAGGCAAACTGGGAAACTTTGCAGAGGACATCACCTGGTTGATTGGTTAATTTTTAATTAACTCACTTTTTACGGGCATCATGGAAGAAGTGAGTCTTTCAGCGGGACTTGACGAAGGATAGGATGGTGGCTGGTGAAACTGGATGGGGAAGGCTTTCCAGACGTAAGGTGGTCACATGACTAATTTGCAACAGCTCTATTAGAGGGGGGAAGCTCTAGAAGACCCGGTACAGACCAATAATAAGTGTATCCCTGAGGAAAAGCCACACTATTAAGAGGCACCACTGTGTTGCATCTGCTTTCAGTTCTCTCCCTTCCCATATTGGACCAGGCCAACAAGCCTATCCTCTGGAGAAAGGTCCACCGGGTCAATTATTAAGGAGGCTTTGGCAAAATCATCTGGGTCATCAAAAACCCACACCAATCTCAGGAAGGACAAACATTAAATATATACTATCCTTGAAGATGAATTCAGAGAGAGATTGATTGTTCACGGTGATGAGGCTGGGTGCATAGCAGGGGAACTGAGTGCTTCGTTTTGGACACACTGGATTTATCAAAGGTTTCACGCTTTAGGGGTGGAGCAGTCTCTGAAAATACCAGTTGTAAGTTACCCACCCTGGCTGGGGCTGTTTCTCAATTTGCTTATGTTTGTGTCATGGTCTGAGGTTGTCACTGGGTGACTCGCCCCTTTAAGGGGGGATGGGAGGCTAGCTCCACCTGGAATATTCACACCCTTGAGTGACAGAAGTTTTGCCGACATAAGTGGTAGTGTAGACATAGCCTTAACCAGAGGGTTGAGCCACATCTCCAGCAATGACCTGTATGTGGAAGGCTGAAGAGACCCATCCTGGGGAAGGAAAGTGAGGCAGGGAATGCTGGCAGTGCCATGCTTAAGCAGAAGGGGGTGCTATGGGATAGTCATGCCCTACGACAGAGTAATAAGCCAATATCTAAGACCTGCATTACAGACGAGCTCTCCAAATGTTCCTGGGCAGTCCTGGCTGTAACCTTATGTATGTAGGCTACCAACAGATAGGATAAAGGATTCGAGAATGGGGCGGACATGGGTATGCAGCTCCTCTCAGTGATAGCTGCAGCACTGATTGTCCAGAAGCCCCTGGAGGAGGTTGCTAGGATGATGGGGGTGCTAGGATTTCAGCACCGTTGGGAACACTCGGCACTGCTCAGCAAGGGGGCAAAACTGTCCAAAGAGAAGAAGAAAATGACTCAGCTGCACATCCTCACCTACCTGAATCTCATTATCATATGCAAATCACTCACCACTATATGCTAATGAGGTCTGTGCACACAGGGAAGTTCTTGGAAAAGGTGAGAGACTTTTAGGAAGGCACTTAGCATCCCAAAATACATACACAGCATGGATGATGCACCAGGCGCAGGATGTTAACAATGACTCTGCACATGGCAATGGAGCTGACCACAAGAAGAACAAAAGATGGTCAGTCTCAGTAAGTGTGAATTCAGTCTTGACCTAGCCAGAATGTGTACATGTTTTACACTGACATTTGTAATAAAACTTCTGCTTTCTATTACCTGTTTGCCCAGCATGGCTGCTTGGTGCTTAGGGAAATGTTGAGCCAAGACACCATATGTCCTGCTTCCCTGTACTTGTGTGGCAGCCCTGACAGAGGAGAGGGCATGGTAGTTGACTACCACAAGGAATCATCTTGTGACTCCTCAGGTAGTTGTGCATTAGGCATAATTATCTCAAAGGGTCCTTGCAGTATGTATGCGGGCTAATGGGCACTTAACCACTCCCTAGCCCTGCCTTCAGACAGAGTACACAGTACTCAGGGGCTTGACAAGGACTTATGCGCTGTTGAAAATGCCTTGAGCATCTAAAGGAGGTGAGAGTGGGGATGCTGTAGGACACCCAAACCACCAATTTGGACAATGCAAGCTTCTGCAAATGTCAGCCAGAGCTTTAAGCACAAAACTGGCTGCTTGGCATTAACATTTACTGCCCGCGTGCCTCTACTGTGACTTCCTCCTCTGTGCCAATAAGTTTAAGTTCAAAACTCAAACGAGACTGTTGGCTTGCATGCGGTTATTGTGCTCTTGTTAGTATTTCTAACATAAAAGATAGGCAGCTAACTGGAAATGGTTATTTGTATGGCTGGTTACAATGGGGTGTTTCTCTGAACTTTGGGTATTGGCATTCATTCAGCAATTAAAACTTATCAGACTTAGGTTATTCAACCTGGAACTTGGGTAGAGTCCAACTATAAATTATAATGGAACACCAGGCCATTTACTTTACATGCAAATAAGTTTCTTGGGGAGGGCATCATGATCAAATTTCATTTGTTTCCAAAGCCAGTTACAACAAGCTTGTAAGTGGAGGAAATTCCTTGCTCTGGAGGAAGCACATAATGTTTTCAACCCTCAGCTCAGAGAGCCGAGAAGCACTATGTAAACAATCCTACCCAGGGCAAGGCTCATTCTTCTTTAGATCCAAATCAGGGCTAGGAAGTTTTGTTGTTTGTTTGTAAAGAAATGAAGCTGTTTCCAAGGACTCTGTGGCACCTGCCACCCTGACTAACAACTGCTGAAGGCCTCAGAAGCTCAGCACCACTTCTGAAACTGAAGCAATTTAAAGATTTAGGGTCAAGTCCTGTCTCCATTCCTTTGTGGTGGTCATAGAGGTCCCTGTCTGCAGTAGAACTGGTGAGGAAGGGAAGAAGGCTGTGATCCTGGTCAAAGGTTCTGGAACCCCCCCCCCCCCAGCCTGCTATGGAGCTAATCAGGAGCTTCCTGAACTCCAGCATGCAAGAGGGCGGGGGCTGGCCAAGTGGGGGGCCAGGGATGAGGCTTGGGAGATCCACACAGCTGCAGATACACTAGCGTAAGTGCAATCCTGGGACTGGTGGAGGAGCCATGGCAGCTATGCTGGTCTTCAGGCTAATGTGATTGCAAAGCAGTTCTGTTGCTACTCTGAGGCCAAGAGGAGGATTCTTCCCTCCACCCCGCATTCCTTGTAGCTCCTTCCCTGTGCTTTCTGCCTATTCTGCCAGGGAAGCAGTAACTTCCTCCAGGGAAGATCTCATTTATCATCCTCAAAGACTCTCCTAAAAAGAGGCCTTTGAAGAGAGAGCATCCAGAAGGTGTTAGCAGTAAGCGGAGTGGATTTCATTGTGGGTTATGATGCAAACAAAGTGTTTGTGAGCAAAAGAATTCTTTAAAATGGGCAAATGTCTTTTGGTGTATTCAGTGGGCTTTAATCCACATGACAACCTCATGCATTCAGAAGTGGAGTCGGGCCCCCAAATTTCATGAGATTGGCTTTAAAAAGCATGAGATTTAAAAATGATAAATTCAGGGGTTATTATTTGCCTTCAAGTGTTTCAGCCGTTAGGGGTCACATTTGCAAGTTTTTTCTGTGCAATTGTAAGCGGGGGAATGGTCCCGCTATTGTGGGGAACTTTCCTGGCTTCTGCACTACCCCGGTGAAGTGGGCTAGCAAAAGGATCTGAGTCCTCGCTCCCACTTCCTTTACCCAGAGGCCTCCCTGCCCTTGAGGACTCCCCTTGCACTCTCCTGTCTGGCAAAGTCCTCGTAACCCCAACAAGGCTGGGCCCAGGATTCCTGGGGGGCTCGACCCCCAACCCTGCTGTGGTCACCCAGGACAGGGGCTAGGGTGTCCCCACTCCGGGGTACTCTCTCTGCACTGGGCACCTCCCTGACCCACTGATCATTTCATACAATTTAAAGCAAATACAAGTTGTTTAATTAACAATTAATTTTAAAAAAGAATAAGGAAAAATGGGAAAGGTTAAAGGAAAACACATCACCCTGCTCTGTGGCAGGGAACATTACAAACCGTGTCTCTGGTACGTCAGGGCAGGTCACAGTCTGTGCCTTGTAGGTCCCAGGCCTGCTTCTCAGGCCCTGTCTGTGCTGCAGGGACGCCGTGGGTTGGACGCTTGCTCTGGTGGTGGCCACACTGTCTCAGGCTCTAGGTGGCAGGACCCTTCTTCTCAGCGTCGCCCCCGCCCGGTCGGGGTTATGATCCCCCTGCAAGTCTGGCCTGCAAGGCCTCTTGGCTGAGGCCTCTCCCTGTGCTGGGCCCACTGCCCAGGGTCCCCCTCACTCTCCCCAGCTGCTCACCACACTCGGACTGCACACGGCTCCAGCTCCAGCCCCGGCTCCAGCTCCACTCTGCCTTAGCGCTGCTGCTGCTGCTCTGCCTCCAGCTCCCTGGGCTGCTTCTCTGGCCCCTCTGGCTCTGGTTGTTGCAGCTCTGCCCCCAGGACAGGTCGGCTCTGCAGGCTGCTTCTGTGACTCTGCTCCCAGCTCTGACCTGCTTCCTGGCTGCTTGTCTGGCCCCTCTGGCTCTGGTTGCTGCAGCTCTGCTCCCAAGGCAGCTCTGCTATCTCTGGGCTGTGCTCTGGCTTTGGGGCTGCAGCTCTGCTCCCAGCAGCTCAGCTCAGACCTCTGCTCTCTCCTTAGCTCGGCCCCCCTCTGTCTGACTCAGGCCATTCCAGCTCACACGGAGGACGGGACCCCCCCTGGCCTCCTGACTCCCTGATTAGCTGCCCACCCTGTCAATCAGGCTGATCTGGAGCATTGGCCTCTCCCCATTGTTCCTGGGGACTGTCAGTCTCAGGCTCCTGAATTGCCATTGACCCTTCCCCTTTTAGTGCTGGGAGCTAGCCAACCAAAACACCCCCACTGAGTGTTAGTAAGGGGGCAACAGTCCCCTTACACAATCATGAGGGCATTTTTTTAAATGAAAGTTGAAAGTCTCATGTAATCACATGACTCCAGGAGTTGAGGCTTTAAGGAAAACACCAAAATACTGGGAGACTTGCAATAAAATCATGAGAGTTGGTAACATTTCATTTCTCATGAAATTAGGGGCAAAATGACAACAGGTTTTGGATCAGGAACTTAATTAAATATATTGAAATTTAAAGATACTAACTGGTGGCTTTATGCCACCTATATCTGGCCAAGCTGGGGGACACTTAAGTGGCTTAAATGCCAAGCGCAGCTCCGCCAAAACAGAGGAGATGGCCTCCTGTTTCCTGACATAGAGGAAGGCAGAAACAGAAGAAAAATCACAGACCTATACTAGCACTAGTGGAATTCCTTACTACAGACATAGCGGGAGCCAATAGAAGGCGTTTTTCTACTGGTATAATAACACCACCTTCCTAATGACATTAGCGATGCTGACAAAAGCACTCTTCTAGCCACATAGCTGCATCTACACCGAGGGTTTTGCTGGCATAGTTGTATCAGTTTAGGGGGGCTGTTGATTACACACACACACACACACACACACACACACACACACACACACACACCCCTCTGACCAACATAGTTATGCTAGCAAAACTTTGTTGTGTACAGGCTACGGTCCAAACAATAAATCAAAGGCCTATTACTGCCAGCAAAGGGGGCCACAGGGAAACGGTTTGCCATCAGGGGAGAAGAGGGACAGTCTCGAGAACAAGAAGACTGCTCAAACGGGGGACATTATTTCCCAGAGATTTTTGGGCAGGGGTGCATGCAACATTAAGAGGGAAAAGGACTGTGAGTGAAGAAATGTGAGCGATTTTTCCACAGACTCATTGAGTAACCTAGGGCGAGTTATTTCACTTGCGCATGATTCCGTTTCCCCATGTGTAAAATGGAGCTGGTTAGACTCACCCTCTTGCAGAAAGGGCTTTGAGACGAATGGGACTAAACGTTTCAGGCTTTATAACTTATCGTTATTTTAGTTTGTATAAGGCTAAATTAGAGCACAAATTGAACAACAGAACATTCATTTCCTGCTGCAATGTTTATTTAGGCAACCTGCCTCTTAATGTGTGCTATGAATTAGACTTGGAGACATGCCAGAGTCAACACGGCAATACTGTTTATACTCCCTGCTTTAAGTATCTCGTGTTGGATTTTCCCACGCTGAGGATTTCACTGTGTCTCTTCCTTTATGGAGGTGGATGTTATTGGTTTTGGGGAAAAGACAAAAAGAATCCATTGTTTCGTAACCTCAGCCCTGGCATAACAAGGGGACACATTCTTCTCTCAAAGAGGATTCCTTGTCCATGAGGTACAGCTCATAATAAAGGGCAGAAAACTTCCCAGAGCTCCTGTCATCCAAAGACTATTTATGCTTTATAAATCCCCTTCATAAGGTGCTGCTGTGGCCTACCAGTTCTGCAGGCGGCTGCATTGTGAGGGGCTGGAGCCATAGCCTCCTGCCTGCCCCTTTTCACCCCCTTTGAGGTGCCATACATCCTCAGGGAGGTGGGGAAGGAGCAGTCCCTGTAAAGCTCCTTATGGACCCATGTAAATGCCAGGTGGAATCTGGCCTGCGGACTGTAATTCCCAAAGTAATTCCTTTTCTGAGTGTTCATGTGAATTTTTGGATGGGATGCTCCCAGAAGCCGTTGCTCTGTAGTGTCCTCAATGTCTGTTGGATCTCCTCATGCATACTAAGGTATGTTCAGGGCTTGGTCAAAAGCAAAACCCTATTGCTCTTTTTTGTAAACTTTGTCTAAAAGTTACTGGTATGATGGACGGTTATCAGATGGACAGATTTGTTCCCAGCCATCCTGGGGCCAAGTTCTGAGGAGTAATGGAGAGAATGAGACAGTAGTGGGCAAGTGGAAAGCATCTGCCCCTGGATGACTCCGCATGGCCTACGGCAAGGTGTTCCACAGGGCCACATCACCCCTGGGTTCCCTCCATTTTTGAGTCTGCTCAGGCCTACAAGCTAAGGCCTACGCTGCCCTAGAAAAGATTTGCCAGTATAGCTGAACTGGCAGAGCTACACTGCCAAACAGTCCTAGTGTAGATGCACCGTATACCGGCAGAAGAGGGCTGTTGTCAGTGTAGTTTATACTGGTTCCCTGAACAAAATCAGCTATGCTGACATGAGGACTTCTTTGCCAGGATAACTGAATCTACACTAGGTCTTTTGCCAGTTGAGAAATGTTGTAAAAAATTCATTCCCCGAAGTGACTTTAGTTTCTAGTGTAGACCTGTCCTTAATCTTACATTTATTCCCAATGCCAAACAAGCTCCACTCTTATGACATAGTACCAGGAGCACAAGTAATCCCACTTTTAGGATAACTGAAGTAAGTCAATACAAACAAACCCTTGTAACTGACAGGGATCTGTACATTGAACAGCTGCCTTTTGGATTATACCTTTTGCTGGTTTATTTTATGCCAGTATGTGTCAGCTGTTAGGATTCATTTAGAAAAGCGGGACTAAGGGCAAGCGCATCACAGTGAATCTGATTCCTACACCAGTTTGTGGCCTTCATCTTCTCCTGAGCTGGGGCAGCTGTGTGCCACTCACGTGGTGTGCACCTGCCATAAAAGACTGGCTTCCCAGCAAGATCGTTCCATCCCTGGGGAATTGGTAAGTGGCCCATGGAAAGCCTCCTAGCAGCTCTAGGGAGGGTTTCTGCCACTGCCTGTGGATTTTAGGCTGCTTTTACTTGCGGTCGGACACCAGCTCAGTTCAGAGCTGCTTCCAGATTGGGAGGGGGGAGTGTGATGACAGAAAAGTGAGTGAAGCCAACCTCTCCACTCTCCCTACCCAGCAGCACTCAGGGCCAGCTTTTTAAGGGCATCTAAGCACCTAATTTTGCAGTTAGGTGCCTAATAGAATTTTCAAAAGCACCCAGATGCCTCCATCCCCGGGAAGAGGCACAGCACAATGGTCTTTAGGGGCCTAAAGATGAAGATAGCTGCCTAGTTGGACTTTCAACAGCACCTAATCAGGCTAAATGCTTAACTCTCATTGAAACCCACAGAATTAGGCACTTAATCTGCTTAGGTGCATGTGAAAATCCCATTAGAAGCCTCAATACCCCTGTAAATCTCACCTTGAGTCCACCGGACTTAGTGGAGGTACGCTCCTGATTGATATCAGTATAGTTGAGATCTGAATCAGTTTCCTCTTCTTGAGCTCCTGGGCTCTTTAAAAAGCAACAAAAAATAACTGGAGAGAACATAACACTTTACAAGCACGGTCCACGGATATGCGGATGCAGATATCCACGGATCTAAAATGAATATCCACAGATTTGCAGGGCTCTACAGATCAGGAGCAGCTTCTCAAGCAGGAGTGGCAGAAGTTGGAGCAGGGACATGTTGGGTTTGTGCACCATTAATGCAGCACAGCTGTACAATTCCCCTTGTGTGTTGGTATGTAAGGGGAGGTGGAGGCTACAGTTTGATGGAACAGCGTCTGTGGGAGGGAAGGAGGCAGAAGCCGAGGATCTGGCATTACCTGGATCTTCCAGGTTTCCCTCCACAGCAGCAGCAGGATATTAAGGCCACGGAGGTTGTAGCCATCACATCTGGCTTTCTGACTTTTCTGAAGTTCAGAGGTGTTCGAGTCTCTGGTTTGGTTTGTCTCACTTTGAAGTAGGACCAGCCACCTAAGTCTGGATACAAGGCGTTAGTGCGGGCTGGCTCATTTCTGCACAGTTATTGTATCTCACCAGTATGATACTTAACTAAAACTCTTTGAGAGCATCTGTTGCTACTGCCTTGGAATTGCTGGGACTAAATATTATTTGTTCACTCCTTTGTAGCTCTGAATTTTATTGCTACTTAATACTACTTTTGGAGGAAGTACAAAAATGATCATAGAACCTCTGAATACATTGAGTTCGGTCAGTTGAGGAGGCGCAGAGTCAGAAACAGTAGCGTAGTTGAGGGTAAATAGAGTTTACCCACTTCTCTTTTGCAGAATATTGAGTTATTTTAGGTGTTTAGCCCCTTTTTTACCACTACACCACTGCTCAGAAATAATTCTAGTCATGTTCCCTCAAAAACCAGTATTAGAAAGCATCTGTTACTAATTCACGATAGTCCTTTTGTTCCTATGACTCCAACAACGCTGGGCAAGTTTCTTGGATATGCAGACTGCAGTTTTCTAAAGTCCAAAGCTAAAATATTTCTGACTACTAACAATATGCCTGTCTGAAAACAAATGCTCCACTGAACCACATCAGAACCCTGATGCCAGAATGCATCCTCTACTTACTGACTCATGGAGCTCATCTACACTCAACAGGATTGCCCATGAGTTCAGTAGGAGAAATGATGCTATAAAGCAGTGGTTCTCAACCAGGGGCACATATACCCCTGGGGGTATGCAGAGGTCTTCCAGGGGATACATCAACTCATCTAGATATTTGCCTAGTTTTACAACAGGCCACATAAAAAGCGCTAATGACGTCAGTACAAACTAAAATTTCATACAGATACTCACTTGTTTATTCTGCTCTGTATGCTATACACTGAAATGTAAGCACAATATTTATATTCCAAGTGATTTTATAATTGTGTAGTAAAATGACACAATAAGCAATGTGTCAGTAACAGTGTGGCTGTGACCCTTGGATTTTTATGTCTGATTTTGTAAGCAAGTAGTTTTTAAGTGAGGTGAAACTTGGGGAATACAGGACAAATCAGACTCCTGAAAGGCGTACAGTAGTCTTGAAAGGTTGAAAGCCACTGCTATAAAGAGCAGCCATCCCCACAGCCCCAACATTAATTCATGCCTTTCAGAACTGTGGAGACCAAACCCCATGGAGCACCCAGAGAAGAAAGTTAGGAGTGTGCATGGCATTGAACCAACAGAGTCCCCTATGTGCCTCAGACCAGGTCCCGTGGATTCTGCTACCCTCTGCTCATTGAGCTTGCATTTGGCCATCATTTTGAGAAATGCCAACTTAACCCTAAGTGGGTTACTTCCACCTGCTGCATATCTGCAGTTGAGCTCTACCTGAGTTTGGAAACTGGGTAGCAATACATAAGAACGGTCATACTGCATCAGACCAAAGGTCCATCTAGCCCAGTATCCTGTCTTCCAACAGTGGCCAAAGCCAGGTGCCCCAGAGGGAATGAATAGAACAGGTAATCATCAAGTGATCCGTCCCCTGTTGCCCATTCCCATCTTCTGGCAAACAGAGGCTAGGGACACCATCCCTGCCCATCCTGGCTAATAGCCATTGATGGACCGATCCTCCAGGAATTTATCTAGGTCTTTTTTTAAACCTTGATATTTTTATACCCTGACCTTTTCTGATGACAAAGATCGAGCCAAGTGCCAACAACTAAGAAACAGAACACATCATTTTTTTAAGCATATAGTTTAATGTAAAAATGATTGAATTCCAACATTCACAGGAATGAGAAAATTGCAACATGAGCCTCAACATTTTTCCATTCATCGAACAAAATAAATAAAATAATTAACATAACAAAATCCTAACACACACAACAGCAGGAACATGAAATATTCTATCTTCATACGGAATTAGCATATTAGAAAAAATCCAGATGAATCAAAATCACTTAAATAAATAAAGTTTGAGGGGTTTTTTCTACTCAAATATTAACTTTTTAAATAGAGAGCGAGATATAAAGACATTGATGTGCTATAGCACAATAACTAATGCTCCCCAAATAACAGCACTTTGGCTGCTTCATTTCGGAAAGCCACAAAACCCCAGTCAGTAGCTAGCCTCAGGCTGGCTATGACTCATGGTGCTGTTGATGCAACATACCAGTGCAGGGGAGGGGTAACTGTTGCCAGTTTACTGCTCTCACAGCGGAAGAGCAAGGCTTAGAATAAATACAGCTGCGCTGCAAGTGCATTGCACTCATACAACCCTGTTCAGCTGAAGTGGTTTCCAAAGGGTCTTCATTTCCCTCAGCAAATCACTTTTCCCTATCCAGTGTTTTCACCTTCAGAAAGTGGCATATCCCATGGACAACTGAGCCTTTTAAAAAAAAAAAATCTTTCTTAAAATGATGCGCCTCAATAAATAAATACATAAATAGAAAATAGATACTGCTAGCTGGAGTCTGCCTGAAAACATGCTAACAGATGGAGGTGGGCTGCTTGCAGATGGACTGGCATTTTCACAGAGATGTTTCCTTCAAGGGGAAACATCAGTGATTTTTCTTCTTTGGCTTCTCTCAGCGTTTTGCCTCACCATTGGCTTGAGCTCTGTAAAGAGGGGGAGAAAAGGAATAGTTTAGAAACCTGTTCATGGAACAATTACTAGATAGAACATGAGAACTCTTAGCCTGCTCTCAACCATATCAGTGAAACTTCATTAACTTTGACATAGTTACTCGTGGTTCACACCAGAGGAAAATCTGGCGGTGGACCACCCTGGTTTTTCAGACGCACTGAGCACATGTGAGTCCAATTGTCTCCAGAAGACGTTGCAGCTGCCTAGTATATGTGGCCATTATCAATGACTTCCCCAAGCTCACACAGGAAGTCTGGGGCACAGCAGGGAACAGGAAGAACCTGGTTCCATAATCTAACCACTAGGCCACCTTTAAGGTAGGATATGGTGATTATTTACTGGATTGAGAGAGACAAGTTTTGGGAAAGATTACTTTGCCCTGAGAAGAGGTAACTCTTAAGCAGCTTGTGCTAAGGAACCACCTAGTTATTCTTTTAAAATAATTTTTCATGAAATTGTTCTGAGAATGAATGACTTACTTGTCCAAAATTGCTTTAATGATGATCTTCACCCATTGAGCAGTGGGATCCAAACACACTTCTCTGCCATCCTTAAGAGTAGCGCTGCAAAGAAGGAAAACAAAGGTCAGGTATCTATCGACTTGGTGGACTCTGTGAACTCTCATCAGGGTATCTTTCAACCTTTTAAAATACAGGCACGGCTGGTGTCAATTGACATAGTTCCATTGACTTCACTAGAGAGCTACACCAATTTATACTAGCGGAGGATCTGGCCCTACATCACTTGTTTGCTTTAAAATGTTCCAGGTATGCAAAAACAAACAAACAAAACCTCCCTCCCTCTCTCTCTCTATATATATATATGACTTCATTTTTTTTAATATTGCCTGGTATCTCTCTTTCTCTCTGTACATGTGTGTATATATATAAAATGTCTTTGTCTGCATTGGTATTGCTTTTTACATAAAGGGCTGAATCCTGCATTCCTCCATCAGGGAAACCACTTATGTACTCAGCGGAGAATTTTCAGTGGGAGTCTTGCCTGCAGAAGGACTGGAGGAATTGGGTTGAAAGGTTGTATTGGGGATTAATAATTTTTCCTGCCCTTCCAATGCAGGTTCTAGCACTCTATAGATAATGCCCATGGGGATTTGTATTTCCATCCCAGAGATGCTGGACACTATGAAAAGCAAAGTGCAATACCTAAAATAACATCTTTAGAAAGAATAAAAATCACTCTTATGGAGTCTCCCTGGGTGGTGTGGGCCTACTAGTGCTCCCCACCCCTTTGAAAATTCCCGGACAAGCACAATGCAAAGCTGTCTCCTAGTTTAGCAGCAGGTAGAATTTTGCAAAACTACTTACATGATTTCAGTGTTCTGGCAGTGAGGTCCACTCGGGGTCAGCTTCACGTCCCGAATGTTCCCGGGACGGATGAAGTTGGAATGCAAGGTGATGCACTGGCATCGGAGCTCATTCCCCATCCTTGCCAGACTCATCCCTGGAAAAGAACAAGAATTGTGTCGGGTTAGCTGAATATCTCACCATCTATACATGTGAAGCAGAGCGCTTGATTTTGCTTGTTGCTTGATCAGACATGCTTGCTCTCTGTTTTTTTCACAGGGGTCTTGGCTAAAAGGTTACCTTGGTTCTCACCTCTAAAACTTAATTATGAAAAGGTATGGAGAGTGCTTGATGCTGCTGCAAAATAACGTTTGGGTTTTTTTTAAAGACAATTCTAAGTCACCAGTTTTTCTTTTTTTAAACCTGCCCTTACTTGGCCAGATTCTGATCTAGTTACAATGATGATGAGCCTAGATTTAAAATCATGTAACTGAGGATAAGATCTGGTCCCTTGCTTTTCATCCGTTTTGAGGACTATCTCTGATCATGTTCTGTGCTCCTATTGCTTATTCCCCACTCCAAGTTGCATCTTCCTATGTTTGAGGCAACGTGGTGTCACAAACAGGTTGATGACCTCATGCAGGGAAGAAGCAAGAGGCGCAGATGAACGTTGTAATCAGACGAGCCCGCCTTCACTCAAATGTCTTTAGAACCAGGGGAAAAGCAGATAGTGAAAATGAGGCAGAAGCATAACTTTCTATAGCAAAGAGACTATTTCTCAAAATTTTCCACCAGGTGTCAGCAGCTCTTCAGAGCAGTGACTGATTTACAGCTCTCTCAGATAGGGTGACCAGACAGCAAATGTGAAAAATCAGGACAGGGGGTGGGGGGTAATAGGAGCCTATATAAGAAAAAGACCCCAAAATTGGGACTGTCCCTATAAAATCAGAACATCTGGTCACCCTACTCTCAAATGAAAATCCTTTGAAAAAGTTTTAAGACGACCTCAACTTTTTAAAAAATAAGCCTAAAATATCTCTCCATGCATAACTAAGCAAAGTCAGTTGAGCCCGAGGAAGGATTTTGCTTACCTTCTGACACCGCTGCGTAGGTTAGGAAAAGAGCCAAGACAGCAACAACCAACTTCCCATTCATGATGAGAGGCGAGGCGAGCTTTTCTCCTTGATTCTGCTGGCTCTGCGTGCTAGGAAGGAGCAGTGAGCTCTCTTGTTGTCTCGGAAGATTTCTGATGTCTGAGCTGTGTAACCCAACCCTCTTATATACCGTCCGGGGCGTGTGAGGCAGCACCGTGTTTGGATTGTGTCAGGAAATTCCCAAAGTGTGCAAGACGCTATTGCAAAATGAGTCACATGGCTGTGGGCAAAATCCCTTCCTAGATGAGCCTGAAATTAGTTATCCTTTCAATCAAGCTCCTTATGAATGAATTAAATATAAAAGATATACAACATCGCCGTGTAGTTAGCTCAGTATAACTGGTTGGTTTCTATAACTCATTATTATTCTTTTATTATTAATATGACTGTCCCTTTATATTCTTTATCTTAACATGTGGCTGGTTAAGAAGACATTCAACTCGTGACTTTCCCTGACCATTTTTTGATTGGATATGCTGGGAGGGTTAGTAGAAATGAACTATGCTTTAAATCCAGTGGCCTGTCTCACACGCAGCTATAATATCTATAATTTTTCTTTCTAAATGTGGAGTTAGCTCCTACTTTTCTCCTTACATTGATTTTAAACACCTGAAATCAAGGTGAAAACTCCATACCATCTTCAATGGGGCCAGGAGTTTTGATCCTCTGTTTGTAGGATATAGTCTTAGTCTTATTCTCTGGCATTTTTTCCTCCCCACCCTAACCAGGAGTTTTCCTCTAACACAATAGTGCTATGTAGTGTCCTCAATGTCTGTTGGATCTCCTCATGCATACTAAGGTATGTTCAGGGCTTGGTCAAAAGCAAAACCCTATTACTCTTTTTTGTAAACTTTGTCTAAAAGTTACTGGTATGATGGACAGTTATCAGATGGACAGATTTGTTCTCAGTCACCCTGGGACCAAGTTCTGAGGAGTGTGAGGCGTAATGGAGAGAACGAGACAGTAGTGGGCAAGTGGAAAGCATCTGCCCCTGGATGACTCCGCATGGCCTGTGGCAAGGTGTTCCACAGGGCCACACCACCTCTGGGTTCCCTCCATTTTTGAGTCTGCTCAGGCCTACAAGCTACGGCCTACGCTGCCCTAGAAAAGGTTTGCCAATATAGCTGAACTGGCAATGCTACGCTGCCAAACGATTCTAGTGCAGATGCACCTTATATCGGCAAAAGAGGGCTGTTGTCAGTGTAGATTATATTGGTTCCCTGAACAAAATTAGCTATGCTGACATGAGGACTTTTTTGCCAGGATAACTGAATCTACACTTTTCAGAGCGGTAGCCGTGTTCATCTGTATCAGCAAAAACAACGAGGAGTCCTTGTGGCACCTTAGAGACTAACAAATTTATTTGGGAATAAGCTTTCATGGGCTAGAACCCACTTCTTCAGATGCATGGAGTGGAAAATACAGGAGCAGGTAAAAATACATGAAAAGATGTTAGTTGTCTTACCAAGTGTGAGGTCAGTCTAATGAGATAATTCAGTTGTCATCTGGATACCAAGGGAGGAAAAATAACTTTTGAAGTGGTAATGAGAGTGGCCCATTTCAGACAGTTGGCAATAAGGTGTGAGTAACAGTAGGGGGAAATGAGTATTGGGGAAATTAGGTTCAGGTTTTGTAATGACCCAACAACTCCCAGTCTTTATTCAGGCCTAATCTGATGGTGTCCAGTTTGCAAATTAATTCAAGTTCTGCAGTTTCACATTGGAGTCTGTTTTTGAAGTTTTTTTGTTGAAGAATTGCCACTTTTAGGTCTGTTATTGAGTGACCAGGAAGATTGAAGTATTCTCCTACTGTTTTTTGAATGTTGTGATTCCTGATGTCAGATTTGTGTCCATTTCTTTTGCGTAGAGACTGTCCAGTTTGGCCAATGTACGTGGCAGAGGGGCATTGCTGGCACATGATGGCATATATCTCGTTGGTAGATGTGCAGGTGAACGAGCCTCTGATGGTGTGGCTGATGTGGTTGGGTCCTATGATGGAGTCCCTTGAATAGATATGTGGACAGAGTTGGCACCGGGGTTTGTTGCAGGGTTTGGTTCCTGGGTTGGTGTTTTTGTTGTGTGGTGTGTGGTTGCTGGTGAGTATTTGCTTCAGGTTGGGAGGCTGTCTGTAAGCGAGGACTGGCCTGTCCCCCAAGGTCTGTGAGAGTGAGGGATCGTCCTTCAGGATAGGTTGTAGATCCTTGATGATGCGCTGGAGAGGTTTTAGTTGGGGGCTCTAGGTGACAGCTAGTGGAGTTCTGTTACTTCCTTTGTTGGGTCTATCTTGTAGTAGGTGACTTCTGGGTACCCTTCTGGCTCTGTCAATCTGTTTCTTCACTTCACCGGGTGGGTATTTTAGTTTTAAGAACACTTGATAGAGATCCTGTAGGTGTCTGTCTCTGTCTGAGGGATCGGAGCAAATGCGGTTGTATCTTAGAGGTTGGCTGTAGACAATGGATTGTGTGATGTGGTCTGGATGAAAGCTGGAGACATGTAGGTAAGTATAGCAGTCCGTAGGTTTCCGGTCTAGGGTGGTGTTTATGTGACCATCACTTATTTGCACAGTACTGTCCAGGAAGTGGACCTCTTATGTGGACTGGTCCAGACTGAGATTGATGGTGGGGTGGAAATTGTTGAAATCTTGGTGGAATTACTCAAGGGCCTCCTTCCCATGGGTCCAGATGATGAAGATGTCATCAATATAGCACAAGTAGAGTAGGGGCGTAAGGGGCCGAGAGCTGAGGAAGCGTTGTTCCAAGTCAGCCATAAAAATGTTGGCATACTGTGGGGCCATGCGGGTACCCATAGCAGTCCCGCTGACTTGAAGGTATTAAATTGTCTCCAAATCTGAAACAGTTCTGGGTGAGGACAAAGTCTCAAAGTTCAGCCTCCAGGTTTGCCGTGATGGTATCGGAGATGCTATTCCTGATGGATTGTAGTTCATCTTTGTGTGGAATGTTGGTGTAGAGGGCTTCTACATCCATAGTGGCCAGGATGGTGTTTTCTGGAAGATCACTAAAGGATTGTAGTTTCCTCAGGAAGTCAGTGGTGTCTCGAAGATAGCTGGGAGTGCTGGTAGCGTAGGGCCTGAGGAGAGAGTCTACATAGCCAGATAATCCTGCTGTCAGGGTGCCAATGCCTGAGATGATGGGGCGTCCACAATTTTGGGGTAGCAGATAGAATACCCCTGGTCGGGGCTCTAGGGGTGTGTCAGTGTAGATTTGTTCTTGTGTTTCTTTCGGGAGTTTCTTGAGGAGATGTTGTCGTTTCTTTAGGGCTTTTGCCAGTTTAGAAATGTTGTTGTAAAAAATTCATTCCCCTAAGTTACGTTAGTTTCTAGTGTAGACCTGCCCTTAAACTTACATTTATTCTCAATGCCAAACAAGCTCCACTCTTATGACATATTCCCAGGATCACAAGTAATCCCATCTTTAGGATAACTGAGGTAAGTCGGTACACCCGAACACTTCTAACTGATAGGGATCTGTACATTGAACATCTGCCCTTTGGATTATATCTTTTGCTGGTTTATTTTATGCCAGTATTTGTCAGCTGTTAGTCAGGACGCATTTAGATTGCAACACATCAGTTCTCTGTTTGTTATATCCCTTTGTCATATTTACTTAAGGAATTACCATAGTTCTGTGTGTCTTTCTTATTGCTGGCAATGAACAATTAGAAGTCACAGCTGTCCCTCTACGGTGGTTCATTTAGAGAAGAATGGTAGACCAGCTCTTATTTATCTCAATTGTATATTCCATCCCTACCAAGGGCCCAGAAATGTCAACTATTTTTTGCATGTAGTGTATTGGGAGCTGAAGTCTATAAATCATAACTTAGAAAATAGCTATTTTTTCCTCTCGGAATGTGGCTGGTGAACCATAGTAATGATCTGAACCATGGTGCTTAATTAAATGAAGAAGGTCCATGATGGAAAGAATAGTGGGACTAAGGGCAAGCGCATCACAGTGAATCTGATTCCTGCACCAGTTTGTGGCCTTCATCTTCTCCTGTGCTGGGGCAGCTGTGTGCCACTCCAGTGGTGTGTGCCTGCCCTAAAAGACTGGCTTCCCAGCAAGATCATTCCATCCCTGGGGAATTGGTAAGTGGCCCATGGAAAGCTTCCTAGCAGCTCTAGGGAGGGTTTCTGCCACTACCTGTGAATTTTAGGCTGCTTTTACTTGCGGTCGGACACCAGCTCAGTTCAGAGCTGCTTCCAGATTGGGAGGGGGGAGTGTGATGACAGAAAAGTGAGTGAAGCCAACCTCTCCACTCTCCCTACCCAGCAGCACTCAGGGCCAGCTTTTTAAAGGCATCTAAGCACCTAATTTTGCAGTTAGGTGCCTAATATAATTTTCAAAAGCACCCAGATGCCTCCATCCCCAGGGAGAGGCACAGCACAATGGTCTTTAGGGTCCTAAAGATGAAGATAGCTGCCTAGTTGGATTTTAAACAGCGCCTAATCAGGCTAAATGCCTAACTCTCATTGAAACCCACAGAATTAGGCACCTAACCTGCGTGGGTGCATGTGAAAATCCCATTCAAAGCCTCAATACCCCTGTAAATCTCGCCTTGAGTGCACCAGACTCAGTGGAGGTACGCTCCTGATTGATATCAGTATAGTTGAGATCTGAATCAGTTTCCTCTTCTTGAGCTCCTGGGCTCTTTAAAAAGCAAACAAAAAATAAGTGGAGAGAACATAACACTTTACAGATTGGTTTTGTGACTCAGACCAGTTACTTGGTTTTGCAAGACTATTTTGGGGATTATTGTTAGAGGGAGAAAACACTGGATTTCCAACATTGCAATGCAGAGCATTTTATCTTTAGCAAGATAACAAGAGTCAAGGACCTTGGCTATATCTGCTTGCAGGACAAATGACTGACATCTGGAGCGAGGTCAAGTCCATCTAGCCACTTAAAAGAAGAGAGAGGGAGAGTGAAAGAAGGTTATTTTGGAGACCCAGCCCAGGTGTCTAAAAGAATTACCGGATTTCCACATAAGTGCAGCAGTCACTACTATCAAAGCAAGGTTCAGGAAGCTGAAGAGCTGAACTAATCCAATTTCAAATATCAGAGTCAGGGAAGGATTAAGGTTATGAGGAGCCTAAGGATAATGGGAGGGTAGGGCCTAAGTATGAATGACATATTGCAAAAAAAATTATGAAGTCATCAAACATTTCTCTACACATATTTACATATTTTTTTATTTATATAGAATTAACAAGTTTATTCTGTTCTCATGACACTCAATTCTCCAAACAGATACTTCTGAGTAAGAGGTAGCACGAGGGATGCTACACTGTCCTTCTCTTAGGCCTCCTTCCTCCTAGGTAGTGGAGTGCTCTTCTGTATGAGGACGAACACTGCAATATCCCCCATCCTGCTCACCTCTGTCAACCTTGTGCTTCTCCCTTCATCTCTCCACATGGCACAGTGCAAAGCCAACCCCTGCAGGTGTTTTCCCCAAGCTTGGACTCTATACCATACACCCTATCTCACTCTGACTGCAGTCGGGGAGTCAGCCAGCTTTTATTATGTAAAAGAAAACTACTCTGGTATAAACTCCACTGGAGTAGAGGAAGTAGTAGTGGGGAAAAAGACATTGGGTGGCATTGTATTTTAGGCTGTCTTGTTGTGAAAGCTGCATCCCAGTATTGCACTGGCTGAGGACAATGAGTTACTGTTTACACATTGAAACCCAAATATTATTTGTGGGATGATATCCAGTTTGTGTAGTTAATCTCCAGTGATTCACCACATCAGACCATTCTGTCACCAAGCTCTTCCACAATTAGAATCATAGAATAGAATCATAGGACTGGAAGGGACCTTGAGAGGTCATCTAGTCTGGTCTCCTGCACTCATGGCAGGACTAATTATTGTCTATTCTAGAATGTGTGATCAGCAGCTCTGACAGGAGGTGTTTTTTAAGCATGAGTTCTGTGTGCACCGGCATTTGTTTGTTTTAAGCTTTCTGTAAGAAAAAGGTAACAGCTAGAAGGGACACAGATCTTTAGATGGTTGCCCAGTCATCATATTTAGCACTTCTGTACTATATTAGCTCTTCAAAAATCACTGTAAAAACATTAAACAAACTTAATCTAAAGCCTCAAAAGAGAGCTATTCCCTGTTGTGTTCTCTGTCCCCCTGAATAAAAAGACTTCATTGAAAACCAGCATCTTAAAAGAACCACTAAGTATCGTTCAAAAGAACAATCCAACCAAGGCTGCTGTAGTGACATCCTTGTTACCTCAGGCCTGGGGTTTGTTTAAAAGGCTGGTGTAGAATGAAGGGAGAGCTTCCTGTTTCGTTTGCATGTGTAAATCAAGCAGACCTTGCTTATTTTTTTCCCCCCTTAAAGTGCTCAGAGTTTAGGGGAGGAAAGTGAATGAGATTCTGCTTATACCAGGTGTGAAAAAGCAGATGGGACCAAAATCTATTCTTGTGCAAAAATCTGTTCTCCCTGAAGTCAATAAGGCTACACGGGTGTAACTGTCAGCAGGAATTGGCTGTGATTTCATTCCCTTCTCGAATCACACCCATTCCAGGCTTATCCAACATTTTCCACTTGGGAAAGAAGTTAGTTTGAGTTGGGGGCTGAAAAATGAGGACTAACTTCAGGTTTATTTAGCTTTTAAGATTTTGGAATGAAACTCAAAAGAAATCAAATGTGAGGTACTTTTATGATCATAGAATCATAGAATATCAGGGTTGGAAGGGACCTCAGGAGGTCATCTAGTCCAACCCCCTGCTCAAAGCAGGACCAATTCCCAACTAAATCATCCCAGCCAGGGCTTTGTCAAGCCGGGCCTTAAAAACCTCCAAGGAAGGAGACTCCACCACCTCCCTAGGTAACGCATTCCAGTGTTTCACCACCCTCCTAGTGAAATAGTGTTTCCTAATATCCAACCTGGACCTCCCCCACTGCAACTTGAGACCATTGCTCCTTGTTCTGTCATCTGCCACCACTGAGAACAGCCGAGCTCCATCCTCTTTGGAACCCCCCTTCAGGTAGTTGAAGGCTGCTATCAAATCCCCCCTCATTCTTCTCTTCTGGAGACTAAACAATCCCAGATGGATTGATGATGGATTGAACTGCTAGAGAACCGGCAGAACCGGCCTTTAGCCTATTCAGCCAGTCTTTCTACCATAGCCTGCTAAGAAGTGGATTTAAAATCCTTGAGGGAGAAACCTACCACATTGTGTGTTGAGCTTCCTCCAGTGCTTTTGCAACCCGTTAAAAGTACAAAGATGCGTTGGCCGGTGGAAGTAGGCTGAGCATAAGGAAAGAACTTGGTTGCCTGTGCATCCCAGTACAGAAAAATACATCAAAGAAAAAAATTGGATGTCTTTGATTGTTCGTAGAGTGCAATGCAGTATTGAACACAGTGCATCCTAAATCTGAGGCCCCTCGATGGAAGATTCTGTAAAAGTTAAAGTACTGGTATCCAGAATGGGATCTTTCGTTTGTTTCTCCTACAGACGTGTGGGAATTCGTTCCTTATACATGGGAGGGGCAATAGTTCTGGCTGGAGCTGGATCGAGTGTGTGCAGGTTCTGTGCAAGCTTCCCACCCTACCGCTCTAGTACTGCCTCTTCCCCTTGCCCCCCCTTGCCCTGCCCCCCCACAGGCACTCACCAGCTGTCCAGAAACAGGACCCAGCACACACAGAAGATGACGGTGACGGCACTGGGACCGAGGAGGCAGTGCCCTGGAGCTGCCTGCCAGCCTCAGCTGAGGAGAGGGACAGAGGGAGCCTCTTCCCTCCCTGGCAGCTAAGCAGAGCTCCGGAGAAATCGGGGTGTCAGTGCCTGCTCAAACTACACCCACGGCTGGCATGGGTTTCCGTGGTGACCGGATGTATAGTGTCCGGCCACCAGTGTTAACCGGATCCCTGGCAGTGTGTTCCTGCAGTGCGGGGAGATGCTGCCGGCTGAGCTCCTTCCAAGCCATGGGACTGCTTTGCCTTTCCTGCTAGCAGGAGCGCTCCAGCAGCTCCCTCCCCCTCACCCAGCCCCAGCCGTGCCCCCTGCCTGACCAGTAGGGCCTAAGGCTATAGCCTTATTAGCCTATGGGTTAATCCAGCCCTGATCAGAGTTGGGGCTGAACCAAAAATCCCAGATCTCAATATCCCCAAATGTGGAGATGTTCAGATCCTAATTTTTCAATTCGGGCCTCTCTAGTAAAAATCTCATTGTTATTGCTAATGGATGAAAATGCTACGTGATTCCACATATAATAACTTGCATGCTATGTTGTCCAGGGCTTCCTTGTATAGGGAAAGCAAGCAGAGCTTGTAGGCGGAGGTGGGGGGCAAGAAATGGGAGATAAAACAGGAAGAGGAAGTAAAACCATAAAATACTAATATAATCTCTTGTTTATTAAAACAGTTTTTAAAATTAAATAAATATTATGAATCAGGAATTTCAAAGCACTCTGTTAGGTTTACTTAAACAGCAGTCTAAACAGATTCCAGAGTGCCCTCTTCAGCAGCCCCCTCCTCCGCTCTGTCACCAGACTTTTAAACAGAAGTGACAGGTAGAAAGTTTTTTGCAACAATGTATAATCGCTTCAACTATTCCAGACCCTTTTAGTGGATAAAAGAACAGCAGCTCGCCATGCCTCCAGTTTATTTATATGGCCAGACCTCAGAACTGATTAATGCCTGAGATGCTGCATTCAAAACTGTGATAATTTACTTTGACCAAGAAATAAGCCAAGTTGCAAATATTTGAGTCACTCTAACGTATATAAATTGCTTACTGTCAAGCAGTAGGACAAATTTATTGCATGTATACATTTGTCAAATTCATAAACTTAATATTTGCTTAAAGAAATGTAACGCAGGTGAGCATTTGGTTAAATATTTAATTAATTAAGAACAAAGCCCTGTCACCGCCTCCCAAGCATGATGCAGGAGAAGATGTTTCCGTTCATCTATCTGACGTGAATCAGGAGGCGTGTTCATTTAGGGCCAGATACTGTCACTATTATTCACACTGAATAGTATCTTACTCCTCAGGTTGTTGCATTGATTTCAGTGGGATTATTTGCAGAGTGTGACACTGGTGCTGAATCTGGCCCTTAGGAGGAAACTTCAGATGAGGTGTATCCATTGGGTAACAGAGCATTGTTTCACTAGATCGGGGTAGGCAACCTATGGCACGCCTGCTGAAGGTGGCACGCAAGCTGATTTTCAGTGGCACTCACACTGCCCGGGTCCTGGCCACCGGTCCGGGGGGCTCTGCATTTTAATTTAATTTTAAATGAAGCTTCTTAAACATTTTAAAAACCTTATTTACTTTACATAGTTTAGTTATATATTATAGACTTATAGAAAGAGACCTTCTAAAAACATTAAAATTATTACTGGCACGCGAAACCTTAAATTAGAGCGAATAAATGAAGACTCTGCGCCCCACTTCTGAAAGGCTGCCGACCCCTGTGACTAGCTTCAAATTCCCTTTTAATACATCTGAAAGGTTGATCCTATGTGGCTTTTTCTGTAATGTACTGTGATGGTGCTCAAAGAGATAGAAACTGCTTGAGGTAATAGCTCTTGTGTTTCCAGATGGGTGAAACCTGTGGTTTACCAACCACGGTGACAGTGCCTGAAATACTCAAGCTGTAGAACAACAATAGTTTTCCCCATCAGTCACGCATATAGGGCACTTTTTTTTTTTAATTGGCCAGCCACAGACTTAAATACAAATAATTCCCAAAAAAGAATCATAAAGGACACACTTTCTAGTTAGATTTGATCAATTCATATATGTTTAAGCCAGGCCCTCAGCTGGTGGGAATCCGTTATCTCCATTGATTTGAATGATGCTACACAAATTTACACCAGCTCAGGCTCTGTCATATCGAGAAAAAAGGTAAAAAATACAAAGCGAACCATTTTTTTCTCTTCAAACATATTTAGTATAAATGCAGGTTAAAAATACGGCGTACTACACTATAGAACAATTCCTGCTTCCAAGGGCAACGAATCAGTAGACTCCTGCGTGGATACAAAGTTTGTATCTGCATATGGGCCACGGATATGCGGATGCAGATATCCACAGATCTAAAATGAATATCCACAGATTTGCAGGGCTCTACAGATCAGGAGCAGCTTCTCCAGCGGGAGTGGCAGAAGTTGGAGCAGGGACATGTTGGGTTTGTGCACCATTAATGCAGCACAGCTGTACAATTCCCCTTGTGTGTTGGTATGTAGGGGGAGGTGGAGGCTACAGTTTGATGGAACAGCGTCCGTGGGAGGGAAGGAGGCAGAAGCCGAGGATCTGGCATTACCTGGATCTTCCAGGTTTCCCTCCACAGCAGCAGCAGGATATTAAGGCCATGGAGGTTGTAGCCATCACATCTGGCTTTCTGACTTTTCTGAAGTTCAGAGGTGTTTGAGTCTCTGGTTTGGTTTGTCTCACTTTGAAGTAGGACCAGCCACCTAAGTCTGGATACAAGGCGTTAGTGCGGGCTGGCTCATTTCTGCACAGTTATTGTATCTCACCAGTATGATACTTAACTAAAACTCTTTGAGAGCATCTGTTGCTACTGCCTTGGAATTGCTGGGACTAAATATTATTTGTTCACGCCTTTGTAGCTCTGAATTTTATTGCTACTTAATACTACTTTTGGAGGAAGTACAAAAATGATCATAGAACCTCTGAATACATTGAGTTTGGTCAGTTGAGGAGGCGCAGAGTCAGAAACAGTAGTGTAGTTGAGGGTAAATGGAGTTTACCCACTTCTCTTTTGCAGAATATTGAGTTATTTTAGGTGTTTAGCCCCTTTTTTACCACTACACCACTGCTCAGAAATAATTCTAGTCATGTTCCCTCAAAAACCAGTATTAGAAAGCATCTGTTACTAATTCACGATAGTCCTTTTGTTCCTATGACTCCAACAACGCTGGGCAAGTTTCTTGGATATGCAGACTGCAGTTTTCTAAAGTCCAAAGCTAAAATATTTCTGACTACTAACAATATGCCTGTCTGAAAACAAATGCTCCACTGAACCACATCAGAACCCTGATGCCAGAATGCATCCTCTACTTACTGACTCATGGAGCTCATCTACACTCAACAGGATTGCCCATGAGTTCAGTAGGAGAAATGATGCTATAAAGCAGTGGTTCTCAACCAGGGGCACATATACCCCTGGGGGTATGCAGAGGTCTTCCAGGGGATACATCAACTCATCTAGATATTTGCCTAGTTTTACAACAGGCCACATAAAAAGCGCTAATGACGTCAGTACAAACTAAAATTTCATACAGATACTCACTTGTTTATTCTGCTCTGTATGCTATACACTGAAATGTAAGCACAATATTTATATTCCAAGTGATTTTATAATTATGTAGTAAAATGACACAATAAGCAATGTGTCAGTAACAGTGTGGCTGTGACCCTTGGATTTTTATGTCTGATTTTGTAAGCAAGTAGTTTTTAAGTGAGGTGAAACTTGGGGAATGCAGGACAAATCAGACTCCTGAAAGGCGTACAGTAGTCTTGAAAGGTTGAAAGCCACTGCTATAAAGAGCAGCCATCCCCACAGCCCCAACATTAATTCATGCCTTTCAGAACTGTGGAGACCAAACCCCATGGAGCACCCAGAGAAGAAAGTTAGGAGTGTGCATGGCATTGAACCAACAGAACAGGTCTAGTGTGTTCCGCTTCCCTCTGCTCATTGAGCTTGCATTTGGCCATCATTTTGAGAAATGCCAACTAAGCCTAAGTGGGTTACTTCCACCTGCTGCAAATCTGCAGTTGAGCTCTACCTGAGTTTGGGAACTGGGTAGCGATACATAAGACAGTCATACTGCATCAGACCAAAGGTCCATCTAGCCCAGTATCCTGTCTTCCAACAGCGGCCAAAGCCAGGTGCCCCAGAGGGAATGAATAGAACAGGTAATCATCAAGTGATCCATCCCCTGTTGCCCATTCCCATCTTCTGGCAAGCAGAGGCTAGGGACACCATCCCTGCCCATCCTGGCTAATAGCCATTGATGGACTGATCCTCCAGGAATTTATCTAGTTCTTTTTGTAAACCTTGATATTTTTATACCCTGACCTTTTCTGATGACAAAGATCGAGACAAGTGCCAACAACAAAGAAACAGAACACATCCATTTTTTTAAGCATATTTTAATGTAAAACTGATGGAATTCCAACATTCACAGGAATAAGAAAATTGCAACATGAGCCTCAACATTTTTCCATTCATTGAACAAAATAAATACAATAATTAACATAACAAAATCCTAACACACACAACAGCAGGAATGTGAAATATTCTATCTTCATAAGGATTTAGCATATTAGAAAAAATCCAGATGAATCAAAATCACTTAAATAGTTTTTTTTTCCTACTCAAATATTAACTTTTTAAATAGCGAGCGAGATATAAAGACATCGATGTGCTATAGCACAATAACTAATGCTCCCCAAATGACAGCACTTTGGCTGCTCCATTTCGGAAAGCCACAAAACCCCAGTCAGTAGCTAGCCTCAGGCTGGCTATGACTCATGGTGCTGTTGATGCAACATACCAGTGCAGGGGAGGGGTAACTGTTGCCAGTTTACTGCTCTCACAGTGAAAGAGCAAGGCTTAGAATAAATACAGCTGTGCTGCAAGTGCATTGCACTCATACAAACAACCCTGTTGAGCTGAAGTGGTTTCCAAAGGGTTTTCATTTCCCTCAGCAAATCACTTTTCCCTATCCAGTGTTTTCAACTTCAGAAAGTGGCATATCCCATGGTCAACTGAGCCTTTTTTTTTTATAAATATCTTTCTTAAAATGATGCGCCTCAATAAATAAATACATAAATAGAAAATAGATACTGCTAGCTGGAGTCTGCCTGAAAACATGTTAACAGAAGGAGGTGGGCTGCTTGCAGATGGACTGGCATTTTCACAGAGATGTTTCCTTCAAGGGGAAACATCAGTGATTTTTCTTCTTTGGCTTCTCTCAGCGTTTTGCCTCACCATTGACTTGAGCTCTGTAAAGAGGGGGAGAAAAGGAATAGTTTAGAAACCTGTTCATGGAACAATTACTAGTTAGAACATGAGAACTCTTAGCCTGCTCTCAACCATATCAGTGCAACTTCATTAACTTTGACATAGTTACTCTTGGTTCACACCAGAGGAAAATCTGGCGGGGGACCACCCTGGTTTTTCAGACGCACTGAGCACCTGTGAGTCCAATGGTCTCCAGAAAGAGTTGCAGCTGCCCAGTATATGTGGCCATTATCAATGACTTCCCCAAGCTCACACAGGAAGTCTGGGGCACAGCAGGGAACAGGAAGAACCTAGTTCCATAATCTAACCACTAGGCCACCTTTAAGGTAGGATATGGTGATTATTTACTGGATTGAGAGAGACAAGTTTTGGGAAAGATTACTGTGCCCTGAGAAGAAGTAACTCTTAAGCAGCTTGTGCTAAGGAACCACCTAGTTATTCTTTTAAAATAATTTTTCATGAAATCGTTCTGAGAATGAATGACTTACTTGTCCAAAATTGCTTTAATAATGATCTTCACCCATTGAGCAGTGGGATCCAAACACACTTCTCTGCCATCCTTAAGAGTAGCGCTGCAAAGAAGAAAAACAAAGGTCAGGCATCTATCGACTTGGTGGACTCTGTGAACTCTCATCAGGGTATCTTTCAACCTTTTAAAATACAGGCACGGCTGGTGTCAATTGACATAGTTCCATTGACTTCACTAGAGAGCTACTCCAATTTACACTAGTGGAGGATCTGGCCCTACATCATTTGTTTGCTTTAAAATGTTCCAGGTATGCAAAAACAAACAAACAAAACCTCCCTCCCTCTCTCTCTATATATATATACCTTCATTTTTTTTAATATTGCCTGGTATCTCTCTCTCTCTGTACATCTGTATATATATAAAATGTCTTTGTCTGCATTGGTATTGCTTTTTACATAAAGGGCTGAATCCTGCACTCCTCCATCAGGGAAACCACTTAGGGACTCAGTGGAAAATTTTCAGTGGGAGTTTTGCCTGCAGAAGGACTGGAGGAATTGGGTTGAAAGGTTGTATTGCGGATTAATAATTTTTCCTGCCCTTCCAATGCAGGTTCTAGCACTCTATAGATAATGCCCATTATTCCCCATGGGGATTTGTATTTCCATCCCAGAGATGCTGGATGCTATGGAAAGCAAAGTGCAATACCTAAAATAACGTCTTTAGAAAGAATAAAAATCACTCTTCGGGAGTCTCCCTGGGTGGTGTGGGCCTGCTAGTGCTCTCCACCCCTTTGAAAACTCCCGGACCAGCACAATGCAAAGCTGTTTGCTCCTAGTTTAGCAGCAGGTAGAATTTTGCAAAACTACTTACATGATTTCAGTGTTCTGGCAGTGAGGTCCGCTCGGCGTCAGCTTCACGTCCCGAATGTTCCTGGGACGGATGAAGCTGGAATGCAAGGTGATGCACTGGCATCGGAGCTCATTCCCCATCCTTGCCAGACTCATCCCTGGAAAAGAATAAGAGTTGTGTCAGGTTAGCTGAGTATCTCGCCATCTATACATGTGAAGCAGAGCTCTTGGTTTTGCTTGTTGCTTGATCAGACATGCTTGCTCTGTTTTTTTCACAAGGGTCTTGGCTAAAAGGTTAGCTTGGTCCTCACCTCTAAAACCTAATTATGAAAAGGTATGGAGAGCGCTTGCTGCTGCTGCAAAATAATGACAGGTTTCAGAGTAGCAGCGGTGTTAGTCTGTATCCGCAAAAAGAACAGGAGTACTTGTGGCACCTTAGAGACTAACAAATTTATTAGAGCATAAGAAGAAGTGGGCTGTAGTCCACGAAAGCTTATGCTCTAATAAATTTGTTAGTCTCTAAGGTGCCACAAGTACTCCTGTTCTTTCTGCAAAATAATGTTTGGATTTGTTTTTTAAAGACAATTCTAAGTCACCAGTGGTTTTTTTTTTGTTTTGTTTGTTTTTTAACAGAATCTAGCCAAGCCCTTACTTGGCTAGATTCTGATCTAGTTACAATGGTGGTGAGCCTAGATTTAAAATCATGTAACTGAAGATAAGATCTGCCCCCTTGCTTTTCATCCGTTTTGAGGACTATCTCTGATCATGTTCTGTGCTCCTATTGCTTATTCCCCACTCCAAATTGGATCTTCCTACGTTTGAGACAACGTGGTGTCACAAACAGGTTGATGACCTCATGCAGGGAAGAAGCAAGAGGCGCAGATGAACATTGTAATCAGACGAGCCCGCTTTCAGCCTGTCTTTAAAACCAGGGGAAAAGCAGATAGTGAGAATGATGCAGAAGCATAACTTTCTATAGCAAAGAGACTATTTCTCAAAATTTTCCACCAGGTGTCAGCAGCTCTTCAGAGCAGTGACTGATTTACAGCTCTCTCTCCAATGAAGATCGTTTGGAAAAAGTTTTAACAAGACCTCAACTTTTTAAAAATAAGCCTAAGAATGTCTCTCCGTGCATAATAGGCACATAACTAAGCCAAGTCAGTTGAGCCCGAGGAAGGATTTTGCTTACCTTCTGACACCGCTGCGTAGGTTAGGAAAAGAGCCAAGACAGCAACAACCAACTTGCAGCTCATGATAAGAGGCGAGGCGAGCTTTTCTCCTTGATTCTGCTGGCTCTGCGTGCTAGGAAGGAGCAGTGAGCTCTCTTGTTGTCTCGGAAGATTTCTGATGTCTGAGCTGTGTAACCCAACCCTCTTATATACCGTCCGGGGCGTGCGAGGCAGCACCGTGTTTGGATTGTGTCAGAGGAAATTCCCAAAGTGTGCAAGTCGCTATCGCAAAATGAGTCACGTGACTGTGGGTAAAATCCCTTCCTAGATGACCCTGACATTATCCTTCCAATCAAGCTCCTTATCAATGAATTAAATATAAAAGATCTACAACATCGCCGTGTAGTTAGCTCAGTGTAACCGGTGACTTTCTTCTTATTATTCTTTTATGATTAATTTGACTGTCACGTTCTATTCTTTTGTCTTATCATGTGGCGGGTTAAGAAGACATTCAACTCGTGACTTTCCCCGAGCATTTCTTCGGGGAGGCGGGGGGAGAGTAGAAATGAACTATGCTTTAAATCCAGTGGCCAGTCTCACACGCAGCTCGCTCTCTCTCTCTCTCTCTCTATATATATATATATTTCTCTTTTTGAATGTGGAGTGAGCTCCTACTTTTCTCCTTACATTGATTCTGAACACCTGAAATCTTGGCCCCACTGAAATCAAGGTCAAAACTCCACACCGACTTCAATGGGGCCAGGAGTTTTGACCCTCTATTTGTAGGATATAGTCTTATTCCCTGGCATTTTTTCCTCCCTGCCCTAACCAGGCGTTTTCCTCTAACACAATAGTCTCTTATGAGCAAGGCCGACTCCAGGGTTTTGGCCGCCCCAAGCAGCCAAAAAAAAAAAAAAAAAAAAGCCGCGATCGTGATCTGCGGTGGCAATTCGGCAGGAGGTCCTTCGCTCCGAGTGGGAGTGAGGGATCGTCCGCCAAATTGCCGCCAAATAGCTGGACGTGCCGCCTCCCTCCGGAGTGGCCGCCCCAAGCACCTGCTTGCCAGGCTGGTGGCTGGAGCCGGCCCTGCTTATGAGAATGAAACCTCTCAACTGGCCAGTTTTCTGGGAAAGGCGTTGGGCTGTGATTTTTTCAAGCTGCCTGCAAGGGTTTAGATACCCAATTCCAGGCTGCTTTGAAAATCTCAGGTGTGTCAGCACCTCAGTACCCTGAAGTACCTCTGGAAATGTGACCCCAACAGACTTTACGGAGGAAAGAATGGAACTGAAGGCAACGAAGTGTTGCCAGAGTAAACACACACACACACACACACAGAGGAATAATTTTCTTTCTCTCTCTCTCATTTCTTTCAATTGCAATAATCTTGATAAGCAACATAGATATCACACGTCTGCCTGAATTATGTTTATCTCCTTTAGGGATTTCAGTTGTTTGTGATTTAAAGAAATTACTATGTTTTTTGTGGGGTGTGTTCGAAAAGGAAAACAAGGGGCTGAACCCCGATCTGTTGCATGATCCACCATGGAGGGTTGGCAGAGCATTCTGGGCTACATGTCATTAGCAGAAATGGATCGATTTCAGATGCAACTAGGGGCACCCTCAGGCTAACTGCAGCCTTGATGCTTGTGCCTTCCCCAGACTGGCCCCACGATGATTTTCTTCTATCCAGACGCATCGCTCCCAGGTTCTCCAGTGTGTAGCGAAGCACAGTCTGCAGAGCATGTCAAGTGTAGTATTTCTGATGTTCTTAAACACTTGTCACTGTTTCCGCATCATCATTCAACGCATGGTGCTAAAATCCCTCTCCCATTTTGCTGCTGCTTCACCGATTTCTGCATGGAAACCAATTAAATCCTGGGAAACGCAGGTCATTCTGTGAATGCAGGAGAGAGGCACAGATATTCCAAGATGCTGAAGGTTGTTATGCTGGGTATTTTTTTTTTTTTTTTTTACATTTGATTAAATTGACCACCTGCCCTGACCATGCTCTCTGGTGTGAGCTGTATTTCCTGAGATGTGACATGTATATCCTCAGATTGCCAAGATACTGACTTAATTGGCCTAGATCTTCAGTTGGTGAATATCAGCATAATAGTGTATGTTAATATTTTCGTGTATATAAACCTCTTTGTCAGCCAGCTACTTCTGTGTGATAGCAGGCAACCAATAGAGTGGATTTCTATCACACCCGCCTCGTTTTCCTTTAAGATCTGGGAGTCACAGCCACTCCTGAGCTCTAACCCTGGGAGTACCAACCCTTCCCTCCCCTCCCCAGCACCCTCACACAGCTGTGGGAGTGGGAGCTCCTCCGAACTCTGGCGTCACCTGCTTCCCCCACCCCAGCCAAGGGGATTGGCACCAGCAGAGTCTCCATTCCCTGTCGCTGAAGTCAGGAAGGGCGTCTGGGCCAGCCCTGCCAGTGGGGGGGGGGAACTATCAGCACTTGCCCCCGCTGCCTGCTCCCACTTTCCCAGCAAAGCCAAATTGCCCAGGGGAAAGGAGCAGTAGTGCTGAAAGCCGCCTTTCTTCTGTGGGGCTAGAGGAGGGAGAGACTACTGAGAAGACGGCAGGAAATGAAGACCCACCCTCCCCCACTCCTATTCCCCCTCCCCACCCTTTTGTCCCACATGAGGGCGGGGGAGAGGAAGGGTTCTCCCTGCCCCTAGGTCAAAGGCCTCAGTCTTCCTCCTCCTCCTCCCAGCCTCAGCCTTGTCTAAGAAAACGCAAGAACTGAGGAAAATGTTGGCCAAGAGTCTGGTTCCGCAGAAGGAGATTTAGTGTTTCCAGCTCTTGCCCTTCCCTCTCAAGTGTTGGTTTGAGCGGGGCCAGGATTTGACCTTTGGTGTTTTTCTTCAATCTCCAGCTCTTGGAGTCAGGAGACTATACAACAATCCCAGCTGTAATTTCATTTCACAGCGACTCCAACCGTCACCCAGAATCCTCCTAACCTCCGTAGGCAGTGAGTCCCAACAATCTAGTAATCTGGGTACTTAGTACTTAATCTGATAGCTGGTAGTTAATTTGTTTGTATTTAGTAGCTAGTGTACTTGTTACTGTTTGAAGTAGCTTGTTAGTTAAGGGCCCTGGGGTGAGGTTAGCTTGCAAAGCTTTTCTTCCCATCGTAAAAGATTCTTCAATCCAGGTTCTCAGGGACAATTGCACAGACACGCATTACATAAACAGACACGGCGATCAGGCCTTCTTTGCCAAGAAGCCAGGCAACTTTTGGGCGTGGTGCATTCAGCATCACATGAATGTCCCAGCTCTTCTCCTCGCAGGAGATAAAAACAGTCTAACAAACTACTGAGCAGGAAACTGTACTCATTCCACCAATGGGAATTGAAAAATTCAATACTAAGTTTTCCAAGAACGTGGACTTCCCCAGACAGACTTATTTGCGACAGTTCAAAACAGGAAATGTCTGATATATTGTGCTCAAGCAGAAAAGTGACCTGGAGCTCTAGCAGACATATTCTTGAGTTGGTCACACACACACCATTTACACCAATTCAAAGGATGTTACAGAAAATAAGTCAAGAAAAGGCTTGAGTTATACAGGTGGGTCCCCCTGGGCCTTACCAGTTTTGATTCTCAGATCTACTGTTACTGTCAAATCGCCAATTTATCACACTCCCAGTTTAGGAAGATTATCTGCAGGTCAGTGTTCTATTGCTGTAGCATTAATTACGTCTTATCTTTAAAGCACTCAGGACTTCCTGTCTCTTCAATCCAAGTCCATTTGGCAGCAATATCAGCCTTTCTTCCTCCAGTAGAGAGAGGTAGACTTTTCTCTCATCAATCAGAGAACAGGGCTTGATCACGTTTTTCTTCCTGTGCGAGAGATCACTCCAATATAGGACTTAAATATAGTGCTTTCTTCACATATATTTTTTTCACATGGATAGAGTAACTACAAGACCACATCTATAATTTAATCCTAAAAGTACTATCAGATTTTCATATCAAACAGTTCATTCATTTACCAGTTTTCCCCCTAAAAACTCCATTCTTCACCTTCTGACACTAAATGACATGCTTTCAAAGTGAGGTCATAAGTTTTTATTAGGTAGAACTAATCTTTTCCTAAAACATCCAGACTTTTCATTGTTCACAGTAATATTTTTTTCATCACTAAGACTTTCAAAATGGGTAGGGGGATTGTTTTGGAATTGCTTATGATATTAATAAGAATAATCTTCTGTCAAACATTTGACCTCACTCCACCAGAAATCAAGCTGTGTGGATAGCATGCTTACATTGGCCTTTCAGTACTGGAAATATGTGGAGCAGCTGCCTGGTCTTGGGCTCATACATTTGTCAAACACTATTGGTCACTCCTTGGAGATCTGGATAATATTTAGTCCTGCCATGAGTGCAGGGGACTGAACTAGATAACCTCTGGAGGTCCCTTCCAGTTTTACAATTATGATCTGACCCTTTGTTCAGAAGAGCTGTTTTGCAATATCTTCTCAGATAACTCCTAGCTCCCAGGTACTTAAAGGTGACTCCTGACTAATCACCTTACGTAGCTCTTGAAGATGCTCTGTACATGTGGCTCTCGCAACCCACCCTCCATCCAGACAGCTCAGAGTCTTACCCATGAGGATTCTGGGCAGTGAAGGAACTGACTAGCGGGGTTGGGGTTGCTGTGCCTTCATGCTGGGGGTGGGGATGAAGGCACGCAGGGTGCATGTGTGATCACTGCTGGCCACTGCTAGTGAAAATGTTCCAAACTCCTGTGCTGGGGCATGTGGACACTGTAAGTGAGAGCAACGTGCAGTAATTTCAATGAACCACTGCCGGATAACTAACCCTTCTTTACATTTATTTAAAGGCTGGAAGGTCAAGGGGAGTTACTTGAACCTTGGAAAGCCCAGACGGCTATAGAACTCAAGCTTTTTCTGACAGTGCTGGAATTAGCTAACCCTCGATCAAAGTTTGTTTTGAAATTGTCATAATTATATAACGCAGTATTTGTGTAAATAAAGCTATCCCATACAGCTCAAGACGTGAATGATCGTGGAGGATGTATTGTTAATGATTAGCCAATATGATGTATAGATACAGCACTAAGCAACTATCACTTGTAAATCGTCACCTTTTGAGCAATGTAGCTATCATCTGGGCAAACAAGCATCCTCTAAGGAGAGGGACAGCTATGCCTCATGGTGATGAGAGAGAAGCAAAGATGTTTCCATTACAAGGTGCAGAAATAACGGGATAGGCAAGAAGGTTCCCCAGAAACTATTTTGCAATGGAAAATTAGGTATTTTAAAAAATTCATGAATAATGCCTGGTTTCTGTGGAAATTTTCAACTTTTTGTGGAAAAAAACAATTACCCTAAAACTAGGGGAAAAAATGGTTTTGGGCTAAAAACCAGAATGTTTTGATTAGAAAATCTCACTGCAATGCCTCATGGGAGCTGTAGATTAGGTTCCTCATGCTCCTCAGAGTCCCCCTCCGCCTCGCTGGATTTTCCCTCTTATGATGCACCAAGTCCAGGCAATTCTCCCGGATGCACCACCCAGCTTACCAAAAGGGGAGACATCATTGGGGATGTAGTCTGGCCAGGTGGTGCAGCCTACAGAGGAAAATGGCAGCTTGAGGCCCCCAATCCACAACTCCCAATAGGCAGTGCCTACACAGACATTTCCTAATCAAAGTATTTTTGGTTTCAGTTGCAATATTTTGGCTTTTGATTTTATTTAACCAAAAACTTGATTTTCCTCCAGGCAGCAAAATCCCTATTTTCCAACTAGCTCTAAGAAATAACTTTTTCATTCCTGTATTTGATCTTCTATCAAATCTAAGATTTTCACTAACTTGCTGTAGATGTATTTCATGTCTGGCAGTTAACATATAACAACTGTTCTATATGAAACACAGAGGATGAAACAAAAAGACTCTGTTGAAGGGAAAGTACTGCCTGGTGCTCTTGAAAGAAACATTTCTGTCCTATTGATTAAGGCAGGTGACACATGGTGTGAGTATCTATCTCAGGGGTCGGCAACCTTTCAGAAGTGGGGTGCCGAGTCTTCATTTAGTCACTCTGATTTAAGGTTTTGCGTGCCAGTAATACATTTTAACGTTTTTAGAAGGTCTCTTACTATAAGTCTATAATATATAACTAAACTATTGTTGTATGTAAAGTAAATAAGGTTTTTAAAATGTTTAAGAAGCTTCATTTAAAATTAAATTAAAATGCAGAGCCCCTGGATCAGTGGCCAGGAACCAGGCAGTGTGAGTGCCACTGAAAATCAGCTCGCGTGCCGCCTTCGGCACGCGTGCCATAGGTTGCCTACCCCTGATCTATCTTGTTATGGCTCATGGGCTGAGAGACTGTGGCTGCAGGATCTCCTGTGACCACAAGGTGGGTAGAAAGAAGGCAAGACAACTGAAAGTAACAAGTCCCAGTCACAACTATAAGTGGAGAGATTAATTTGAGCACTGTAATTAGTGTACAGATATTATTGTCTTGATGGGACTGGTGTTGCATACTTTCGCAACCTTTGGTGTTTAAGAAAGAAACCATCTCCTGGAGTCATGGAGCTTTCATTTTAAAAACAAAGTAAGTTTCTAGCACTCATGGTTGCAGAAAAAAGCCTCTGAACGTGACCCCCAAAGGCTCAAGAGCCAGAAGGTAAATAAAAAGAGTCCCAAAATTATTATTTTTTAAGTCTCATGATTTTGGGGGCCTGACTCATGATTTTTGAATGCTTGAGACTGGTAATACCATGGACCAGACGCTCCTGAACATTTTAATGCATATGGTGTCTGAATCAAACCCCTTTTGGTACAACTTTCAAAGATTACGATTAGTTTCAGCCATAGTATGCTCTTTAAAATTCGTCATGTGCAATCCAGTGTCAGACAAAATTCTTTTCCAACTCCATACAATTTTTTTTGGTCAAGTGACTGCCACTCCTTGATGAAAAATAAGTCTCCAAGCCAAAATACTCCACACTTTCATCAGAGCTGCAACAATAGCACCTTGATACATATCAAATCCGATTGCTCATTAGGAACAACAGGAGCAATTAAGCAACAGCGGAATTGTAATTGTGTGAGACACAGGGATCTTAGAAAGAGAGAGTGAACTTTATTTCCCGGCCATAGTCAAGTGACTTGGCTCAATGATACAAAATTTCCACTGTAGGCTGGTTCTAGGGATGGGCAAGCAGGACAGTTTCCCTGGGTGCCACCTTCGAGGGGTTTTTTCTTCCCTTCCCCTCCTCCCCCCAAAAATACACTTTCCGCCCTGGCTGGCTGGCAAAATAGTTAGGGCTGCTTCTATTACTATCTCAGTCACATGACAGGTCAGCATGCAGTCATCTGTGGGGACAGTTGCTCCAATCAAACTGTAGAATACCACTGATCTAAGCTCCTCCTTTCTGAGTTTTCAGATCTGGCTGGTTTGGTCTGGAAATTCTGGAGTGTTACAATAGCTGAGTCAGTGAATGAGATTCTTTTTTTTATCTTCAAAAATAACAGCAATTAGAGTCCATAAACAAAGGATAATCTCACTTAATCAACAGGTTTCTTTCAAGCAAGTTATTTCTCCAACTATCTGGTACTTCCAGGAATTTTAAATGCATAAACCTATGCATAATAACCTGCCAAGGAGAAAAATATTAGATTTGTGTCTTAGCCTGTCATTCTGCCTCTACCAAAGGCCATATTTTCTTGTGGCAGTGAAGCAATTTCTGCCCTCAGCCATCTCAAGGTAACTTGATTGAGAGTTGAGTGAGGTTTGCGCAGATGTAACAAATGAAGAATTCAGTGCTAGGTCTAGGTCTATAACCTATTTATTTTTTTCTAAATGGACAACAGAAAAATTCCAGACTGAGAGAGATTGCCAGGTTTCAGGTTAAAAAATTATGGTGCCAAAGATACAGTGTATGCTTCTGAAAACAGAGATGGCGCTCTAATAGATACATAACTTGGCTATCCATTGGTCTTCAATCGTCTGTGAATCTGGCCCCGTATTTATCTGCCTACCCCCTCTATAATGCTTGTTTACTTTTATTTACATAGACTGCTTACTCACTTTCAATAGTGCCTTACATAGCTCAGTGGTTTGGGCATTGGCCTGCTAAACCTAGGGTGGTGAGTTCAATCCTTCAGGGCGCCATTTAGAGATCTGGGGCAAAAATCTTTCTGGGGATTGGTCCTGGTTTGAGCAGGGGGTTGAACTAGATGACCTCCTGAGGTCTCTTCCAACCATGATATTCTATGATTCTAAGGTCCTATTGCAATCCATGGGGCCATTTGTGCACAAATGTGCTACTCCAATACTAAATTTGCCAATATTCAAAGTCATTTTCAATAATAGCCACAACATGAGACTCATCTTGACTATGAACAGAGTCTTTACCTTTTAGCCAATTGCCAAAAGTGGAGAGTGAGTCAAAACGTTTATTTGCTGACTAAGAAATTTGTTGGGAATTTTCCAGAGTTATTCAAAAGCACAGTGCCCACTTCCTGGGGAGTCAGTCCTCATATCGAGGACAAATGTCCTATTAGAGACACTGTTAGACTTAGTTTCCAGATCACTTCTGAAAGGTGAAAATCAGAGCAATATCTGACTTGGTTTATGACTCAATTCAGAGCACGTATTTCCTAGGAATCCACCTTTTTTGTTTGACTAGCACATTGTTTCAGAGTCCTTTGAAATGCAGAACGTGTCCTAGAGTTGACATTAGCCAAAGCTTCTCCTTAAAGAAGTTGCATCCAATCCCATCATGATGCGTAAACATTGGCATTTTTAGTACAATGAACTAAAATACTTAGTTAAATCTCATTGAATTAAGTATAAGATATTGCAGAATGTGTCATATCTGTCAGTGTATTCCTGGGCTTTTCCCTATGTTGTGTGATAGCCCCATAGGAAATGAAGTCATCTCAAAAAGAGGAAGCAGCACTAAAAAAAATTAGGCAAAACGCTGGACTTGCTTGATACATGATTAGGATGCATGTGTTGGTTGGCATGCATCCACGCCTGCAACAAGAAAAAGGGGAATTGAGCAGATAGTTCTTTGACCTTATTGCATGGGGTGGGGGTTGCATTATTTCTAAGAAAAAAGCTTATCACTGAATTTTTCCTGGTCTTTCCAGTATTTCTTTTTCAGTGACTTTCCCTCCCCCAACCCCCAAGACTCTTGCAATACATATCAGTATGTTTTTATTATTTTATTTATAGAGCATCCTAGGTATTTAGGTACTTGATAGAATAAATATCATAGTCCCTGCCCCCAAAGAGCTTACAGTGGGGGATTAGGAGAAGGGAACTTAAATAAGATTAGGTGGTTGCTTAGGTTTGTTTTGGTCATATTTCCCCTTCAACTCAGTGGAAGGAAATAAAGGAGGTGGGAGGGTATGTGAGAGTGCAGAAGGAAGGTAAAATCAGAGAAATGCAGGGCTGGAAGGGACATTGAGAAGTCATCAAGGCCAGGTCCCTGCACAGTGGCAAGACTGAGTAAAACTAGATCATCCCTGATGGGTATCTGTCCAACCTAGTCTTAAAAACCTCCAGTGGTAGGTATTCCACAACTTCCATTGGAAGCCTGTTCCTGTACGTAACAACCCTTAAAGTCAGAACGTTTTTCCTAGTATCTAACCTACATCTCCCTTGCTGCAGATTAAGTCCATTACTTTTTGTCCTACCTTCATTGGACGTGGAGAATAATTGATAGCAGTCCTCTTTATAACAGCCCCTTTGAAGACTGTTATCAGGTTCCCCTCAGCCTTCTTTTCTTCAGACTAAACAAGTGCAGGATTTTTAACCTTTCCTCATCACTTAAGTTTTCTAAACCTTTTATCATTTTTGTTGCTATCCTCTGGACTCTGTCCAGTTTGTCCACGTCTTTCCTAAAGTGTGTGACCCAGGACTGAACACACTGCTCCGTTGCTGAGTGGAGTGGGACAACTCCATCCCATGTCTTACATATGATGCCTGTTAATGCACCCCACAATATTAGCCTTTTTAGCAGCTGCATCACATTGTTGGTTCATGTTCAATTTGTGATCCACTATAACCCCCAGATCCTTTTCAGCAGTACTAGCCAATTATTCCCCATTTCGTAGTTGAGCACTTGATTTTTTTTTCTTTCCTAAGTGAAGTATTTTTCACTTGTCTTTCCTGAGTTTCATCCTGTTTAATTCAGGCCATTTCTCCAGTTTGTCAAAGTCATTTTGAATTCGAATCCTGTTTTCCAAAGTGCTAACAAGCCATCCCAACTTGGTGTCCTCTGCAAATTTTATAAGCGGGCTCTCCACTCCTTTATCTAAGGCTGGGTCTACACTACCCGCCTGAATCGGCGGGTAGAAATCGACCTCTCAGGGATCGATTTATCGCGTCCCGTCTGGACGCGACAATCAATCCCCGAATCGACGCTCTTACTCCACCAGGGGAGGTGGGAGTAAGTGCCGTCGACGGGAAGCCACAGAGGTCGATTTTGCCGCCGTCCTCACAGCGGGGTAAGTCTGCTGCGATACGTCGAATTCAGCTACGCTATTCACGTAGCTGAATTTGCGTATCTTAAATCGACTCCCCCCTGTAGTGTAGATGTAGCCTAAGAATATTGACTAGTATCGGATCCAGGACTGACCCCTTCAGGACCTCACTAGATATGCCCTGTCAGTTTGACAGTGAAGCATTGATAACTACTTTTCAAGTATGGTCTTTCAACTACTTATGCACTCTCCTTATAGTAACTTCGTCTAGACCACATTTCCCTAGTTTGCTTATGAAAATGTCATGTCAAAATCCTTACTAAAATCAAGATATATCACATCTACTGCTTCCCCCCATCCACTAGGCCTGTAATCCTGTTAAAGCAGGAAAATAGATTGGTTTGGCATGATTTGTTCTTGACAAATCCATACTGGCTATTGCTTATAACCCTAGAATCCTCCAGGTGCCTGCAAATTGACTCTTTTTAATAATTTGTTTCAGTATCTTTCTGGTTATCAAAGTTGGGCTGACTGATCTATAATTCCCTGAGTCCTCTTGTTCCCCTTTTTAAAGATGGGTACTATGTTTGCTCTTCTCCAGTCTTCTGGGACTTCGCTTGTCCTCTAGGACAAGCAAAGATTCTAAGATTGCTTCAGTTCTTGAAGTACCCTCGGATGAATTTCATCAGACTTGAATATACCTAACTTACCTAAATATTCTGTAACCTGTTCTTCCCCTATTTTGGATCACATTCCTTCCTCCTCTGTTTATATTATTGTGTTGAGTATCTGGTCACCATTAACCTTTTAATGAAGACTGACAAAATAGGCATTAAACATCTCTGTTTTCTTGATGCCATCAGTTATTAGCTCTCTTTCCCCATTAAGTACGGGACATACATTTTCCTTATCTTTCTCTTGCTCCTAATATATTTAACCTCTTCTTGTGGCCTTTTATGTCCCTTGCTAGGTATAACTTATATTGTGCCTTAGCCTTTCTGATTTTCTCGCTTGTGCTATTCTTTTGTAGTCTTCCTTAGGAAATTGAAAATGTTTCCACTTTTTGTAAAGGATTCCTTTTTTCTTTTCAGCTCATTAAAGAGGTCCTGATGGAGTCATATTGGCTGTCTACTACTCTTCTTCCTAGCTTTCCTTCTCATTGGGATAGTTTGCAGTTGTGCCTTTAATATTGACTGTGAGAAGATGCCAGCTCTCCTGAACTCCTTTTCCCCTTAGATTTTCTTCCCATGGGACGTACCTACCAGTTCTCTGAGTTTCTTAAAGACTGCTTTTTTTGAAGTCCATTATCCTTATTCTGCTGCTCTCAGTCCTTCCTTTCTTTAGAATGGAGAGATGATGAAGGGGAAAAGGTATGGGCAGGGGAATTGTAAAGGAGACATGATTAAATTGACTTGGCAGTAGGGAGGTATGGCTTGTCTACATGGTGGAGTAATGTGCTCTATGGAGGTGTGATCTCTAAAGCACACTAACGTACATAACTTGGTCCTTGCAGACCCTGCTGGTGCACACTAAAGGCTCCCTAGTGTGCTTTAACATAGTATTGTTTCAACAACACTATATTAAAGCACATCAGCAGGGTCTACACGGAGTAAGTAATACTCAACACATTACTGCACTTGAGAAATCACAACCCCCTTGAGTGCCTTACCCCATCACACAGACAAGCCCTTAGTGAGATGAGCCAAATGTCGCTGCAGATGTCTGCGCTAATGTGGAATGGTCACTTGTTGACAGCACTAACAGAACTTAGCTCTGAGACAGAGTGGTTCAATACAAGGACAGGGAGAGAATGATGTCAGGAACACACAGAATTCTGAAGATGGAATTTTATTAGAATAAGGAAAAAAATATTAAAAATCCTCAGACATCCCAGCCCAGCTGAAATCATCTGGAGTTTTGCTTCATTATAGTACTTCTGCATAGAATTTTCCCAGCACATGCCTGGCTTCCTGCTACATATTTAAAGAAACAGCCCACACATCCTCACAGGGAAAGCAGGCAGGGTTTGCCACAGTGTTCTCCGCTTCTGGGCAGATCATAAGTTGTCGGGTTCAGAGTTCAAATGGCTGACCACTCCAAACAGCTGCAAAATCAAAAAGGGGTGAGGACAGGATTTGATTCAGTCTCATCAGTCAGTGGCTTCAGAAAGAAACCACCCAAATACAGAACTCTCTACTTACATGATCAAAAAAGAATCCAGGGTAGAAACTGAGGATTTTTAAATAAATGGTTTTAAAAGAATCAAATAGACATTTTGTGAAGTCAAAAAAGTCGGCATGCCTCAGATTATCAAATAAACTGCTCATTTAAAATATCCTGGGGAGCAGATACTGCAGGACTTCCATATATCTGCTCAGTGTCTTTAGTGTGCATCGTGGGCTGAATTTCTTATAGCCTAGGTTGGGACCTGTGTGTTCTTAATTTATGCATGTTTGTTAAATTCCTGTTTATTACAAAAATCGTGCCTGTGGCCTCAGCTACTACACTGCATGAAAGTGAAATCAAAATAATTTCTAAGTGAAGATGGGCCATAATCAGAACCAAGTATCTGCTTGGTGATTTACAGGGAAAGTCAAGGCCCGGTGCCCTTACAGGTTTAGGGCCAATTCTGATTTCATGCCCATTTGTGCAAATCAGAAGCAACTCACTTAAAATCAGTGGAGTTAAACCGAATTTACAGAGGTTTAAAGTGCTCAAGATCATGCCCTAAATGTAGACAAAACATGACAAATGATATCAAGGGGGCTACATCCCTATTTTTCTGTGGATGCCTGAATATTGATTTTATAGCAAAATCACATATCTGCTTAATGAGTCATAATCCTGGAAATAAAAGCGTTGCAGAAACAGTAATTGAAGTCTCACCCTTCCTGTATATACACTGCACTATCCAAACCCATATCAACAGTAGGGGCTGCGATACTGGCAAACCAGGTGACAGCTCTTGCCAAGGCTTTAGGCTATAGGACTTACAACAATGTGTTTTAGGCTTTGTGAAATGCTGGCGAGTTGCTACATGTATTTAATCCTACTTATGTCTGTATCCTGAGCTATAAGGTAAAACCAAAGTGTTTGCTAAGTAGCTGTAAAATGTTTGTTCTGAACTATGTAGTTCACCAAACAAGGACCAACTGTACCTAGTACAAAATGCTAAATCCCTATAAGTGGTATTACCTCTTACTCATCAGGAAGGGCTGTCAAACTGAATGGGCCATTGTGGGACATCACAATACAAAAACTCCCGGAGATTCCCCAGGGTCAACATGGATCAGCCCGGAAAGCCATTCAGTGCTGACAGATTGCTACAACTCTGTCACTTTTTGGAATCCTACACAAACGAGTTACAGTCTGCGTTTGCCTGCTTTAACCTGTAAATAACTAGGAAAAAGAAACGAGAGACTAAATAAATTCTTCCTTAGTTTTACTATAGATTGGCTGCAAGCATTGTCTCTGGTGTGAGAGCTGAGGTACAAATTGACTTGGGTAAGGGGCTGGTCTCTTGGAACTGGAAGCAACCTGAATCTTTTGTGATAGTTGGTTGCTCTACGCCAAAGATCACAAAGTCCAGCTTGTCTGTAGTTGGTTGCTATACAACAAAGATCACAAGTCCAGCTTGTCTGGGTGGCAAGATAGATGGAAGACCCCCAAGGGGGCTGTCTGTGACTCCATGGTAATCCTGTCACAGTGATCCAGGAGTTCACCAGTTACTGGGCTGATGAAATCTAATTATAGATCACACCACCTGTTTGAGGTGTCTGCCCTGCTTTTTCACAGTCTGCCTGAGGTTGGCATTCCCGGTCATGAACCACTCCAGACAGTATGATACAGGCTTCTTTGCTCATGTGTTTATCGTGATCATGTCAAAGTGCCTTATTGTTAAGTTTTTAAAAATTCATTGTTAAGCTTTTTGGGGAAGGGACCATCTTTTTGTTCTGTGTTTGTACAGCACCTAGCACTGTGTGGCCCAGGTCAAGGATTGGGGCTACTATGCACTACTGCAATACAAATAATTATTCAAAAAGGACACAATCCTGATTAGGGCTTCTAGGCAGTACTGTGATACAGTAATAATAGTTGTAACTTTAAAAATTATGGCATCTAATGGAAGTTTTAAATTGCTAATGGTTTAACAGAGGAGGAAGAACTGAGAATAAGTTCTTTATTAATAGTCTCCCTTGTCTGTCAGGAATATCAGCAATTATTTTCGATTGGCTTTTTGCTCCCTGTTTCACTAGTTGTTTTTTCTGGCTAATGCTCTAGTGGTTCAAAGCAGCAGCAGTTATAATAGATCTCTAAGCCTTGGCTTTTGTAAGTGATAATTAGCTAAGAATAGAAGCATTAATGTACAAATGTGTGACTGCTTTTTTCCCCCCTCATTTGTAATTTCCTCTCTTATTTGTCTGGGAGGAAGCCTTTTTCCCCAGCGCAGCAGCTTGTGGCTATGAGATATGGAATATAACAGCAGGAAAAGCAATGATGATGAATTGCTATAGCAAAGTTTTATAATGGTCTATTTTGATGAAGTGAAAGTCAGTTGCAGACCAACTAGTGTAATAACTTACGTCATCTGTTTATCTTAGGGTTTTATACTGGTACCCATCAGTGAAGTATCTCAGCATCTCTCTCTATTATCAAATCTCCTTTATCTTGTTACATGTGTCTTTGTCCGGCTTTTTCTCTTAAACATTTACTAGCATGGTAAACCTGAGAAGAGACCCAACTTGCACTGAAATCTCAGGGAATGGATATCAGCAATCGGAGCTTCTGGGTGACTGAACTGTAACCTAAATACTGGGATGGTTCATGCAAGGTGATTTTTCAAAAGTGCCTAAGATACTTAGGCCCAGATCCTCAAAGGCATTTAGTTCCCTTACTCGCAACTGAAATTGAGGGGCCTGAATGTCTTTGAAAATTTGGGCCTTTGTCAGTGGAATCTGTGCTTCTAAGTGCCCTAGGTGCTTTTGGAAGATCCCACCCACCACCAGTACACATTGTGAACATATGCAGGGGAGATATGATGTACTCTGCTGGCAGCACATATCCATAGGCGCCGACTCCGTGGGTGCGCCAGGGCTGGAGCACCCATGTCAAAAAATAGTGGGTACTTAGCACCCACTGGCAGCCAATTCCCCTGTTTTTCCCCCCTCCCCCACTCCCAGCGTTTTCTGCCTACCACTGATCAGCTGTTCCATGGTGCGCAGGAGGCGCTGGGAGGGAGGGGGAGGACAGGGCAGGGGCACACTCAGGGGAGGGGGCAGGAAGAGGCAGGGCGGGGCCTTGGGAGAAGGGGTGGAGTGGGGGTGGGACCGATGGTGGAGGGGGGCAGGAAGATACAGGACAGGGGTGGGGGCTTGGAGGAAGGGGTGGAGTGGGGCAGGGCCTGGAGCAGGGCCTGGAGTTGAGGGGGGGGGGTCCATCACTCCCCAGGTAGAGAGGAAGTCGGCGCCTATGCACATATCATTCCTTTAGTAGAGATTCCTGCCAGGGAATCTTGGATGTCAAAAGGAAGGCCATATAGGAGAATAGTGCATGTGTAGTGTTTCTTTAATAGTATTGCAACAGAATCTAGTTTCCCATGTAAGTCAGTGGAGTTACACCAGCATAAAACTGCAGTGATGCTGGGGTGAGGCAGGCCAGGAACTTTATTTGTATTGAGGGCAGATCCTGCCATCCTTACTGAGGCAAATCTCCTATTGATGTCAGCGGCGTTATTCCGGGTTTACACCAATACAAGTGAGAAGAAAAATTCCCTAACATTTTTAGGGATAAATAAATGGGAGTGGTCATTTTGTCATTCTTATTCTACTTTAGTTTGAGCCAACAAACCAGAGCGCAAGTTAAATACAATTTCAATAATTAAACAGAGAATGGGCTTACCAGAGTGCTCAGAGCGCTAGAACGGCACCGATTCATGATGATATGATCAAAAGGTTGAGGCCTGGTCTACACTTTCAATGTAAGTTGATCTAGCTACGCAATTCAGGGGGTGTGAAAAATTCAGCGGTCTAAGCCCCGCTATACACACCACTAGGCCAGTGGAAGAATTCTTCTGTCAATCTAGTTACCGCTCGTGAGGAGGTAGATCTACTACAGTGATGGAAAAACTCCTTCCATTTCTGTAGCAAATGTCTACACTGCAGCAATGTAACTGCAGCTGTGCCGCTGTAGTGTAGATATCCCCTCAGTCATCCTGGGCGCCACACCCCTGTTTTCCAACCGCACTTCAGTGATGGGACTCACCTTTGATCATGCTCTGGTATTAGGAATTCAGTGGAATGATTCCCCCTGAGCAGTGTGTCCAGTCCTAAGTTAGCTGCAATGCAATGGAAGTCCGTGGAGTTACACTAGGTCAGTGGTTCCCAAACTGTAACAACCTGTGAACCCCTTTCACTAAAATGTCAAGTCTCGCCAACCCCCTCCTAAAAATGAATATTTCCAGGGATTATCTCCTTTACCTGAGTATAAATCATAAAAAGCAGTGATCTTGGAAATATAAAATTTGTTTTTATGACACGCTTATTACACACGATTATTAATTATTTATCATTACAGTATTTTTATTACATTATGAAAACGGCAACACTCTTCCAAGATCTCACTTTCGTAGCTTGTATCACTTTGAATTAGACGTTATAAGACAAGGCTCTGATGTCTCATCAAGGAGTATCAGATGTGAAACAACATGCAGGGATGTAAGAAGCCAACTCAAAGACTTCCTCCTACACAAGCATTCAGGTCTTGAGCAGTCCAGGCAAACAACGCACGTTACAACAAAGCTTAAACTTGTTCTTCATAATAATTTTAAAACAACACTAACAGCCTATTTAATTTTAAAAACAGCAAAAAATATCCACCTTCCTTTCCATTTTGTAAAAGGAGTCTTGGAGTTTAAATCTCCTCAGTATGATAGATATGCTTGCTTTGATCTGCTTAGCTCTTGGACGTCCAGGGGCTCCGGACTGCTGGGCCCCTGCTGTCCGGGGTTCCTAGGGACAGCTCTGTCCGCCATTAGGGAATTTTTTCCCGAGAACCCCTTGTAACATTTCACAAACCCCCAGGGGTTCACGAACCCCAGTTTGGGAACCACTGCACTAGGATAAAACTGGTCTAAGTGAGAGGTGACTCAAATGCATGGTCTTTCACTTTTACTTTTAAAAATTACTACTCTATAATGTATTTATTTGGGAAATTATCTACCTAAATGTCTTAAAATAAAGTCAAATTGTGCAGAGGACCAGGTGAAGGTAACTCAAAATATGGGAACTGTAATAATAACAAAGGATAATAAATTTATGTACAATATGGACCAGATTTTTCAAAAGAGCTCAGCACATCGGGAGCATGTTGGGTGCTGAGCATGTTCCAAAAATAAGTCCTTATTTAGGGGTCTACATGGGAACTGAGCTCTTTTGAAAATCCCACCCTAGCTGTAGAGGTTGAGCCCTTGAAAATTTCATCTCCCCTCACATTTCTATGTTGTTTTACATCAACTACTGCCACAAGATCCATTTTGTTTCTTTAACAAACTATTTCATTAGGAAAAAAATGAATCCGGCTCTTACAGAGCATTTTGTCTGCAAACAAATTACATAATTTTAACCACAGACTTTACAAACATCAATTTATTTTTTCCTAGTGGAAAATCCAGGAAAAAATAGAAGGATTTGGTAAAACAGAAGATAGCTGACAGAAGCACACATTAAGAGAATCTTGATACAAGTTCCGTCAGCCAGTGACTTGCTGAGGAATGAGAGTTAGGCTTTGGTATTTAAATTTTATTTATTTGTGTGGGATTTTTAGAATTGATCACATTGGTCCTACCCTGTTCCCAATTAAGTCGGGGTTAAAACTGCACTTGCCTTCAATAGGCGCACAATTAAGACAACACCGTGTAGCTCTGAAAAACCCATCCCTTACACTCCTTCCTGTACCTATCCAAGTTTAAAGAAAACTGGGTAAGAAATAACTATAGAGGGAGCCAGCGGGGAAAAACAAACCAACCACCCCTGAAATGTCAAGTGACAGCCTACAATTTAAAAAATTTTCAATACATCACAGAAATCACTGATCTTTCCAGACCAGAGAGCTGCGATTACTCTGTAAGTCAGCTGCTCAGTGACTGTACCATCTCTCACCGCTTTTCTGCGACTATCTTCCAATAAAGAACTATTTTAAAAGAAATTCTGTTTTGAATCCATGTGATTCAAATGAATGCCTGTCTGTCATCCACTTCTCAATGGAGGCAGCAAGGGGATGAGATAGCTATTTCCTTTGAGGAACTGTCTTTGGCTTCAGTGGGACTTCCACATGGGGGAATGGTTACAACTCTGGACTCTTTTTGTGTAAACGACACAGTCCATCATCTCCTCTACTTAAAAAGCTTTTGCACTGGAAGGAACATGGCGTTTTGTAACATGCTGTATGGGACTGAGGCAGATGGGCTGGTGTAGGAGATGGACTGGGGTCTTTGACAATAATACACTGGGTGTTTGTTTTGTATAAGAACTGTTACATGCAAACTGGGTTTAGGCAGTGGGCCTTTCATGTCACTGAGGGTAGTGACCCAATGAATCAATTCTTGCTGTCAGAGATAACCAAACCACCGAGCATGGATCCAGATTCAAATCTGAACTTGCCTCAGATTTAGAGGAGTCATTGGATTTGGTGTTCAGGTCTAGGTCAGTCCCTGCCAAAAGCTAGATAATTTTGGCATGCATGAGTCTACCAGGTCAGAAAGAATGACACAACTTTTCGAGCATGATATGGCTGCAGTTAAAGATTTGTATCAGCTTGTGGGAGTGCCAGTTAGAACCATGATATCAACTGGTGTGGTGACAAAATAGGCCCGATCAATTTAAAATGCCCTGAGGAACATACTCCATCATGGCAGGGAGAAACTTTTGCTCATATGCAGGTACCTCATTTGGTCACTTTTTGATAACTCTTTATGTGGTGATCAATTACAGTGGCAATGATCAAACAAGAGAGAAGACATCCAGATTAATCCTTAGAGCAGAACTACGCTCAAAAATCCAAGCTGTTAAAATCTAAAAAGTTGTATTAACAAGCTTGCCCAGATGCCAACACACTGAAGGCTAGTTTGTGTAATTTTCACAGAGCCTCTGTAAGGGGCAATACAGAGCTATGCTGCCCTTTGGGCTAGATGGGAGAGATTGTACCTTTTTCATTTTAACAGTTTATGTAGATGCTGTTATGGGCCAAACATCTAAATATGTGATCTTCTCACCTTACTTTCTTTGGGTTTCACAGCGTAAGAGCCACAAGTCCCTATAAACTTCTCTTGTATTCACACCCCAACCTAGTGGCAACGAGCACTAAGTACCTATAATGTGACACAAAGCTACTCGCCTTTCCAGATGTGTATTGCGTTTCTGCTGAGCAGGCTCATGCGTGTTCATAAGGCACTGTGGAATTCCCCAAAGGCTCTGGACGGTTATTTCCCTTCAGAGCTCTTTCCCCATCCCATCTCCACCTCCTTTGCCGCGGCATTTCCAGTCGCAGCTCTGTGATAACAACACTGCTCAACAACACTGTTTTCTACAGATCAGTTGGCAGCTGGACTTGTGGCACCGTGGTTTCTTTGCAACACAGGAAGTTATGCTAGCACGGGATGTCGATAGTCTTATTGCACAAATCCATGTAAGTCAAGGGTAACAATTTTGTATTTAATGAGGTCATTGTTAACCAGAAAGGTGACATCATGGAAATATGTGCTACCTCTTCATACTTCTATCACCCCGCCCCCCTCCCCCATTGCATGTAGGTGCCCCTTAAAATGCTAGGAAATATGACCCTAATCTATCATTCCCAGAATTCTGGATGGAAGGAAGAGAGGAATGATATGAAATGGGAGCACATGCCATAGGTCGAAGGTAACCTGCTCTGCCCAGAGCTACTGCCAGGGCATTTTAGCCACTGAAATGGGCCCAGACATTGAAGACACCTTTATATTGTTAGGCAACACTCCTTGCCTAAGTAGAAATCATAAGCTCAGGCCAAGATTGGGGCTCCCACTCTTTGTCCTTGTAGGGGTGGGTCACTGCAAAGGAATAGGCTGGGTGTGTAGAGAAGAAATGCCACAGGCCTATTCTATATTGGTCTGGGCGTATAATGTAGCAAAATGGCATTCTGTGGGCAAGTTAATAATAGAAAGGCAAGGGAGGTGTCATTTGGTTCATAAAAATCTACAGAATCCTAATTTCGGTGGTGTCGGAGGGGGACTCACTGCCCCCTCAGCTCCAGGTCCTCCATCACTTGGAAATTTTGATAATACAGCATTGTCAGAAATGGATTGAGTCGGATGTCATTCAAAAGCCCTTTCTCCCACAAATACAATGGTACCAAATGTGACAAAGCTAGAACAATTATAAAGATACATGTTGGAGAAAATGTTTAAAACCCAACTTTTTTAAACCCTACTTTAACACAGGGATGCATTTATGACCTGGAAAGACGTTGATCTTTGGCAGTCCCAGGGAAGTTAGCCTTGACATGTAGGACTGAAAACATTCATCAAAGCCCTCATCAGTGTCGTCTCTGTCTAGGGCACCACGGCTACACATGTCATACTGAGCATCATCCACGCCGCAATCACACATCTCCATGCAAGGCAGGCTGCTGACCAAACAGGGTGGTGAGCCTATGCTCTCTGTACATGAGTATAAGACTAGCTGAAGGATTGATTCAGGAGACCCACCCATGCCTGAGAGGGAAGGGCAGTTTTGGATGCATTTGATCATCCCGGAGCCATTCCGTTGCTTGATAATTTTCCCTCTTGATAGCAGGTATCAATGCAGCTTTTGTTTGGTGATAATTTTTCTGAGCAAATTGAGTGATCCCTGGGGATAATAGATATGATTGGGAGGATGCATACATGGATCATTTGCTCTGGCACCTTCAGTAATGCCGAATTAAAGGCAGACCATGTTGGAATTTACCTATCTCCTGAAATAGTGTGGTACGGTGTGTCCTGGGTGTCTGGATCATTTCAGAGTACATCTTCTATCTTCTCAGCTGAAGACATAATCAATTATTTTTTTCCCCTCTGGAGTCTGTTATCTGCCACACAAAATATAAATCTACCCTTGAGGAGGCCTGAGGGAACGTACAACCCTTCATTCAGTTCCATGCAAGTGAAGAACCTCATTTGCAAGTGCAGTCTCTAGGCTAAGTAGTTGGCTGTAGTCAATGGAGGAGCCAATGCAGTGTATAAGCTGCATGTGGAATTTGCTACTGTTTTTTAAATGGATTGTTAAGCCAACAGCCACTTGTAGTGATAGATTACTCACGCGGCACAGTTCTGTATGTGTTGGAAATCTGCCTTTTCTCTCAAGCACTTGTACATGAGCTTTGTGATAAAACAGGAGCCTTGTACTCTACTTGCTGGTGCTGAAGTCACTGTGACCACGCATGCACCACTTGAAGTAGTAGTACAGGTCATGCATTATTATGTTTTCAGCTTCGGATCCCTGAAACTTCCACATACTGCAGGACAAAATGGTTTTCTGTAAAAAATAAATAAATTTTTAGCAGCTGCAAACAGAATCTTCATATCACTGTTGACATCAGTTCTTTCTTCTGCCTTTGATAGGGCCACGGCTTTTTCAGTTTTTAAGGATATGGGCTGTGAATCATTTCATGATGGGACTGCTAAAAATTACATCCATATCCCACAGCTCAGCTTCAGTAAGTGCTGTAAGAGCCTTTCTGCTCAGCATTTGTTCCTCTTCAACCCCATTCAAAGCACATACTTCTCTGTACTTAGCCTCTGCATTGGCCATCACCTCCACATTCCGGTCCATTAGATTATGAACTCCATTATGGAGGTGCACAGTTTGCAGTAGTAAAATCAGCATTTGTTTCTGTTGCTTTGATACAACCTGTGACCTACATTCTTGCTGTAACACTCAGTGTGATATGCAGTGTCATATGCGTCGGCATCTTTTGGGTCAGTGCACCCATTTAACTTGATGTTCCATGTAATGTTCTCACTAAGAGTGACTGATTTATACAGTTTTTCACTTGTCATATGTGTAGGGTTGCCAACCCTCCAGGATTGCCCTGTAGTCTCCAGAAATTAAAGATGAATCTTTAAAGATGAATCTTTAAAGATTGTCATGTGATGTAATCTCCAGGAATATGTCCAACCAGAATTAGTAACCCTATTTAGGTGTTAAAACTGTGCTTAATGGATGCCCTTGGGCTTACCACAGAAGAAGCAGGTGTTCTTCTCGAAACTTATGCCACGAAACCTAGTCTAGGGTGAGTCTCGTCCCCACTGGCACTTGTCCCAGCATCTTCAATCTTCTTCCTGATGCTCAATGTACTCCCTCTCCAACCTTGCCAAATTCAGTTTGTGGGTGCACTTCTTATAGTATGGAAAGTGCCACCAAGCATTGTGTTTAACCAGGTCTTCCCAGGTGGTATTCTCCAAAAATTCAGCTAATAATCAGTACTCTTTATCCCCCCATTGATGCCTAAAAATGATCAAGACCAAAGTATAGACAAGGATTTTGCAATAAATTGTTTTGGGATTGTAATTAATTACGATGTGTAATGTATGTTATGTAACTATGTGCGTGCCATTTGTATTCCAGTAATTTCTGGCTGGATCCTGATATCTTAACCAATGCCTCATTACAACTCCTTTGGCATCATAAACAAAGTTGCTAACTAATATCACTGAATCACTTCTTTTTTGCTGATGATGGGAAACTAAATTGAAGCACTTCTTCCATTTAGAGTAATCTGTAACATTAACAAAATCAATCACGTATCATGTTCTGAGCATTAACTGATAATACAGTAGTGTCAGACAAGGGACGCAATTTAACTTTGAGGGCTGCATGTTTGACATGCTTGTGTTAAAAGATAATTTTATAAAGTTGACTTTTAAACATTTTCTCCTATATATATGTTCTAGGTTTCTCACCTTTTGGTACCGTTGCGTTCGTGGAAGAAAGGGTTTTCAGATTACAGTAGAATCTGAGTTACAAACGCCATGGGAAGGGAGGTTGTTTGTAACTCTGAACAAAATGTTATCGTTGTTCTTTCAAAAGTTTACAGCTGAACACTGACTTAATACAGCTTTGAAACTTTACTATGCAGAAGAAAAATGTGCTTTTTAACCATATTACTTTAAAGGAAACTAGCAGAAACAGTTTCCCTACCTTTTCAACTTTTTGTAAACTTTCCATTTATTTTTGTAGTCATTTACGTTTAACACAGTACTGTAAAGTATTTGGGTTTTCTGGGTCTCTGCTGCCTGATTGTGTACTTCCAGTTCCAAATGAGGGGTGTGGTTGATTGGTCAGCTCATAATTCTGAGGTTCTACTGTATACCCAACTAGAACCATTTCCGATGACACTGTATTATCAAAGTTTCCACCAATTGGAGGACCTGGAGCTGAGGGGGCAGCAAGCCCCCCTTGCCATGCCACAGAGCTTGATACCATTGAAGATACAATTCTGCAGATTTTTACAAAACAAATGACACCTCTCTTTTATCATTCATGTGCCCACAAAATTACACACGCTTCCAGACTCGTGGGCTGACGTATGCTCTGGTATAAATTGACTAACTGCAATTAGGATTGAATTTGGCAATGTTTCAAACGTAAGATGGTTGATTGGACCTGGAACTTTGTTCATATAAAATAATTTTTCACATGCATTTTACCCGTATAAGTAGTTAAGCTTTGAAGAGAAGTGTTGTGAAAACAAGAAAAGGTGAATACAACGCAGCTGTGAATATTTCTGTACCGTATGAATGCAACAAAATGTACCCAGTCGAAGGAGTTGCAGTGCTACTGCATTCATGCTCAGCAGCACTGCAGTAAATGTGTATCGGGGGAAAAAAAACATTGGACTCACAGTGGTTGAGGATTAAGAAACATCACCTCGGAGTGCATGCAGCATGGGAGTGCAAGGTTTAGCCCGTTCTAACCAACCTCTGAGTAACTACCAAAACCAGAGAGTACAACCTGTTGGACTGAGAGAGACTCGTCTGCTGAGTAAGTGAAACACAGCGGTTCTCAAGCTTCATTGCACCATGACCCACAGGTGCTGACTTTTCGAAGTGCTGGGGGGGGTGATCAAACCTCGGCTCCACCCCAGGCTCCACCCCTTCCCCCAACACCCCACCCCACCCTGGCTCTTCCCGCCCCCACTCCACCCCCGCCGTGCCTCTTCCCGCCCCCTCTCCCGAGCGTGCCACATCCTTGCTCCTCCCCCTCCCTCCCAGCCTCCTGCACGCCACAAAACAGCCGTTCACAGTGGGCAGGAGGTGCGGAGAGGGATGGGGAGGTGCTGATCCACGGGGCCTGCGGGCGGGAGCACTGGGGTGGGGGAGAGGTGCTGAGGCGGGGGCTGCTGGTGGGTGCTAAGCACCCACCATTTTTTCTCCATGAGTGCTCCAGCCCCAGAGCACCCACTGAGTCGCCGCCTATGCCATGACCCCCTTCTGACAACACACATTACTACACAACCCCAGGCGGGGAACCAAAGCCTGAACCCGCCCAAGCCCTGCCCCTCCAGCTGGGGGGCCAAAGCAAAAGCCCAAGGGCTTCAGCCCTAGGCAGGGGGCCTGTAACCTGAGTCCCGCCACCAAGGGCTAAAGCCGAAGCCTGACGTTTGCCGCCCAGGGCTTCAGCTTTGATTCTGGGCAGTGGAGCTCGGGCTTCGGCCCCGGGCCCCAGCAAGTCTAGCACCAGCCCTGACAACCACATTAAAACGGGGTTGTGACCCATTTTGCGGTCCCGACTCACAGTTTGAGAACCCCTGGCTAACAAACTAAGGCAAAACACTCAGAAGTAGTGATCAATTACTTACTAGGGGAAGCTCATCAGGACAATTTCATTATAGTTGCTTCCAGCAATACAGTTTCTGCCTCCCTTTATTATACAAACTTACTTATAACTTTTTGGTTTTTCTCATACATATGTTTTAGACTCTTATTTCCATGTCAACTCTCCTCCCTGTTCAGTACAGGTTTAGTGTTACTTCAAACCAGTCTTTTCTAGCTTTTTAGCTACTTCCCTTTATTTTCCTCACAAACATGATTACTCTGCAATTTCTTACACACATGCAGTCCTGCTTATGCATATGCTGTTAAACGTTCTCAGAACAGATTCTTAAAATTCACAGCCGGTTTCTATCAGGCCTAAATATTCATCCACTCCCCACACAAACCTCATATAAGGTCCTAGACTGATAGTTTTCTAATCTGATCAGAAGTTATGATTGAGGGCATGGTTCTGCCATGGGGGTCCTTAAACAGGGACACTTGAGGAGTCTGGAGCAGCCCCAGGAGGGATTCTGGTGTTAACATCACCCTGGTAAGCAGGTTTGAACAAGGTCTGAGGCGGGATACAGAGACCTCAACCTGCAAACACACCATTAAAAATCCTTTAAACACTTTGTTAAAGATGCAGGGGGTGGACAGTTAGAGCATTTGAAATGTAAAGGACTAAATAGGGCTTTAATTTTTAACAACATCCCATGTTCCCATTCCCTTTAGCGGGAGGGAGCTTTTTAGAAAAATCTACCCTGCCCCCTTGCCTAACAGTCTTCTGGATAGTTGTCAAGGATGATAACAATAATTGTCCTTTTGGGGAAAAGAGACGTTAGATGAAGTGGGCTGGAACTGCTGTTATTTAAGTCCAATCCTGTTTCCCAGAAGACAAAACAAGACAGACAAACACAACCGGGGAAAGAAAAGACCAGCAAGAGAGAAAATGCAGCTTCTGTCTGGTGCTGGCTCTCTCTCACCTTCAGCCTTCCTATTGGAAAAACACGGCACAACACATGCCTTATCAGCCCCCTGGGAACTGGCAAACTCAGACTAGCATTGGGCTGTCAAGAGCATTGCTTTTAGCTGCCTTTCTGGTCACAAGCTTACAGCAGCGTTGCAAGCAATGCAGTCTTGGCTGGCTAAGCCAGGCTCTCTTGAGACAGAAGGGAAAAGAATAGAGATAGGAAAGAGAAGAAATTGGGTAAGGAAGGAAAAGGACACAATGGAGGGGAGGGGGCAGTAGCACAGAGATCAAAGACAGTCGCATATCCCAGGCGGTTGGGATTTAACCAGAGGCGGTGATATCTTGGTTTCTCTCTCTGGCCCGGTCTCATCAGGACATCTCTCAGGATCAGGACAATGAAGGCACAGTGGTACCACAGTGGATCCCATGGTCTCAGGAGACAGTGGGGTGGCAGCCATGAAGTGAAGCTCACGCCTTCTCCTTTTCTCCCAGTAAGCCAGTGATGCGTCATCCATCCAGTGCCCCCACCACCACCACCAAAAAGGGGGGGATGGGTGGAATAGCCCATCCCCTTCGTTATTTTGTTCACCAAATAGGCCTAATTTCTGACACTCCAATTTTGGTCCATTGACATCTCGGGGCCATGCTTCTCTTGTTTGAGACGTTCTCTTAATACAGTCCTGGGGTTATATCGGTAGGCCTCTTTGAACTAATTCAGTCTCTCTGTCTCCCTTTTGCAACTTTTTCTCTCAACATTTATCATTGTGTAAAATGTTGTGTAAAAGAGTTACATTTTGTAAACTCTTCTCTGCTTTCCCACAGTGCAGCTCCCAATTTAGGACTAAATGTGTAGGCCCAATCATTACAACAGTGGGCCTTCAAAAGGCAGTCACGGGTAGATGAGGGCCTGACTCCCCTTAAACAGGCAAGTCACCCCATGACAAACATCTTGGAGGAAAGGTTTTCTTGCCATTGCGCTTGTCTTCTCTTTTTCTCTTCTTCATTTCTTGGCCGTTTCTGCTGCTCTAGCAGATTTCAAACCCCAGAGAGCTGTTCACACCCGTCTGCCCTCTTGAGAACTAATCCTTAAACCCTGCCAGCTTTTATAACTCTGTTCATAATTCAATCCTTTCTTTCCTGCACGTTGTAAACAAACTATTGCCCACAGATCCACATTGGGAGGGTAACAATGGCCTGGCAAAGGGTGTCCTATGACAAAAAGATAATGATGATGCAACCTCCAGCAACTTTCTCTCATTTTTAGTTACTTAAGGCTTGTTCACTCTCACTGAGGGCCACTGCTCATGCGCCCCTGGGTCAGAACATCTTGATCTAAGTCCACGACTGCACATGGAAATATAAGGAGCACTTGGCAGATGGCTGAAGAGATATGTGGATGACAGTCTTGTGGATTTGCACCCAGTGTTGACAGTGCACCCAAGCAGTCCGTTGATTTTGCAAGCCCAAATGCGTGTTGTAACAGTGGAGTTCACACTCTTAAACCTCTTTGTATTTTCTAAAGGATTAAGAAAAAGGCATTGTTGGAAAGGAATTCTGTGTGTGGAATTGTCTCAGATTTCAAGAACCTGCAATTAATCCGTCAAGACTCGTTAATAAGGTAAATATCTGTCATTTTTGCAAACATGACCACTCTGATCAAAATCGAGCACTTATAGTCCTGCGTCATCATGGCCTGAGGTTCTTGTCTTTGAACTTAAACACATGCACTGGAAGGTGTTTGTTAAGACAATTGAAGTAGAAGCGATTCTCAAATTCCTGGTTAGGAATATGGGGTAGGGCGGTGGAGGAGAGTAGGAGGTCATTTATACCTGACATACAGTAGCACTGTCTCTCTGTGTAGTAACCATGTCTGAATCCAGATGAATTTTATCACAGACTGTCTAGATATTCACAAAATACACAACAATTGCTCTTTCTAGGACCTTGCCCAAATTAAACCAAGTTCAAACTGGCCTGTAAGTGTCACATTTTCATCAGTGCCCCAACCTGAACTCCATTTATGCACATGCAACTTTGTGCGCACAATCATTTACATGTGCAGTTTTTTCCATGTCCTATCACACACACAACACGCTGATAGAATTTCCATGCAGAAAACCCATTTTCTCTCCGTTTGTGTGAGCAATCAGCTCTATCGCTTGTGTTTTGCAACAATGCGCCAAAAACAGAACATGCAGATCGTGTGCACAAATAGAATTCCCATTTTGAAAAATTGGGCCTGTATGTAAAACATAAAATAGCTGGGTCTAGCAATGTTCTCATGAACAGAAGCCTCATCAGCCTTTCTTTTAAACCATAAAAACATGGTCCGTCAGTGATGACAGTTGTGGTTGAGCAAGCAGGTGTTAACACTTCCCACCATTTCCAAGAGAATTGTTTGTGACAAGGATCAGAGACGTTCAAAACTTTCATAACAAAGCCCAAAAACCGAACCCAGGAGTTGCCATATTGGATCGGACCTGAGGCCCACCTAATCCAGGCTCCTGTCAGACAGTGGCCAGCTGCCAGAAGCTTCAGAAGATGGTATGAGAACCCCACAGTTAGGGCTGTCTACACTGGGGGGGAGGGGGCAAATCGATCCAAGATACTTCGACTTCAGCTACGCTATTCGCGTACCTGAAGTTGCGTATCTTGGATCGAATTACCTGGGGTCCACACGGTGCGGGATCGACGGTCGCAGCTCCCCAGTCGACTGCGCTACTGCCGCTCGCTCTGGTGGAGTTCTGGTGAGCGCGTTCGGGGATCGATATATCGCGTCTTAATGAGACGCGATATATTGATCCCAGATAAATCGATTGCTACCCGCCGACACGGCAGGTAGTGAAGACGTACCCTTAGACAGATGGGGAACTTATTATCCCATCTTGTTCCGATCTCCAGTAGCTAGAGATTGGCTTGAGTGTTGAAGCATGAGGCTTCATAACCCTTCCAAAAATTTTGTTAATTATTGTAATCTCTGATTATTTTTGTTATCCACATAAATTTCCAATCTTTCTTGACTTTCACTAAATTCTTGGCCTTGATAACTTCCAGTGGCAATGCATTCTGCAGTCCATTTACCCCCAGTAATAACACACTCCAAATGGAATTCAAGGTCCATGAGCTCAACAAGTTCTTGTGGCGTTCCCCTTGCTGTGCATGATGGACAGCATACCACGAGAATCCTAATTCTGGGGTATGCTTTGCATATGAAGGCCAGATGCACCTGGTCTTGTTCAAGGCCACAATGCTAGATCTAGAAACACAGGGCTACTCCACTGCCTTTACATTTCCCACTTCATCACTGAGTGATCCTAAAAATACAACTAGAAAAAGAGGGACTTTGCCATCCAAATTGGGATTTTAGTTATTTTCCAGACTGATCTCGGCAACTCATGGCAGCTCTATCTTAGTATCCGAGAGAGACTCTCTCTCTCTCTCTCTCTCTGCAAACTTGAGAGATGCACACTGATTTGTGCATAGTATGACTGCATGGATCTCATGTTTACCAGCCCAGTCTCAGCCGAGGCCTTACCGCAGTCAGAGCATCAGCTGTTTTGACTACAAATAAATTTGCATCTAAAGGAATCAAAAACCAATATCGTCTTGGTTCCCCAGAGGGGTTTCTGGAGATTCTGACAGCCCCAGTCTTCCTCTGCTATCCCCGTCCTTTCTGCTGCTCAGTTTCACCTCCCCTATTTCTACTCCTATGGTGTCAGATTCTCAAGGAGATGTGACTGTCCTGCAGGAGGGTAGTATGGCTCTAAAGGGCTGTGCATCTACCTTTGCAAAGAGACCGCAGACTTCACCAGTGCAATAAGACTCTGAACTAGCACCTAAACCACAAGGACTTTCTTGAATGATTGTACCTCTTTTTTTCTTTACCTAATTGTAGAATCGGCATTTGAGGGGAGAACCCCACGCAACGTGGTTGCAGCTGCTCTTGCCACCCCTTGAGTCCTGCTTCCGACTTTGCCCATAATTATAGGTATCTTTGAATCTCTCAGCTTTCCATCCCTAATTGTAGAAAGGAATCTGGCCTCAGCTGTCAAGGAAACAACTGTCACAGTTTTAGGGTAACTGCATCTTTGACCTGGTTCCTGGTCTGCTCAAGGAATGCCTTCTCAGAACTTCAGGTTTCCAGCTGTCGCCTCTCTCTCTTGGCAAGGACCCATGTCCCTTCTCTCTCAAGACCAGGGATTTAGGCTTGCACTCCCCTTGATTGCATTGTGATTCTCCCCAGCAAGTCTGACCTAACATTCACGCCTGCACTTTGCTTTCACTCCAAAGGCTATGACCAGGGATTGCCAGCAGTTACCAGTGACCACACAGCTCTTCCAAAGCAGAGTACATTTATTTAAGGATCAAAGCATAGAGGGACAACATATAAAACAAAAGAACTGTATAAATAGACACTAATTAGTATGAGAAGTCACCCATCATTCACATGGGAGACTCTGGCAGGTCAAAGTCCTTCCAACCCTCCAACAGGGTTGGATCCACCCTCGGACAAAAGGTCATGTCTAAAAAAAAATAATCAGGAAGGAAGACTTCTGAGACCTTTTAAACTCCGTCTTTATATCCGGAAATCTTTTGTCTCCAAGCCTCCTGAAAACAGGTAAAACCAGTTCCTGCTCCTTTTCCCCCAGGGGGCCCAAGCCGCATAGGCAGCTTTGGGATTTTGAATTAATCACTCCCTAGTGATTTGAGATTCCACAGGAGGCCCCACCCAGAAAGCCAGGAACACACATACATAGAACATCCTGTGGGTCCATGTTGTCTGGCCCATCTCAGTATAATGATCTTTGAAGTTTTCATGCTTTCAAGGGCTGGCTCAAACATACAGATAACCTTGCATTAAATGCAGTGACATTAAATGCAATTGTTTCAAGATAGGCCTGAGTCCTATCTATCACAACGCACAGTTTCAGCTCCGTTGCCACCCATATGAGTCCGGCCCACACGAGCCAGTTTCCAACCCTGGGTGTTGTCGTAGGCATCTTTGAATTAAAGATGCCTTCAGTTATTTATTTTAAATAAATCTTCATTTGTTTGGATTTAATCCAAGGCTGAAACAACCACCAGTCATAAATTCTGTTTCTTTCGCTCCCACTCCGGAGTTTCTCACTTCCGTACAGGTGGAATTACTGTAATCTGAGTGCATCAATTGACTTATCAGTTTACCAGAAACTGTTGGCTGATGTTAGAGGTCTGCAATAAATCAAAACAAAGGACAAAGTCCTTCTTATATTTATTAATCTCAATGAAGACAATCTTTTACTCATTTAAAACAGAATTAACTCACAGCAGCACTGCGCTGGGTGTAACTGCAAAGCAAACTCCTAACCTAGACTCTGAATTTTCTTGCTTTGCGGGTATTAAATGGTGGCTGTTGCCAGCTATTGCTCTTCTCAAGTCTGGGAAGATTTTCCAGCTTTCGAATTCAATATTGTTCTTGGCTCCTATAATCCACAGGGTTATGGGCCTGATTCAAGAATCCATTCCTATTCAGGACAGTCTTTAAGCACATTCTTAAGTCCCATGGGACAACACTGAAGTGAATGGGACTTAAGAACATGATTAAAGTACATGCGTGAGCACTGAGTCAGGGTCTTTAGCCTTACGAATGTCTGAGGCTGTTCTGTCTGGCATATTATGGTTTTTTTTTTTTTTTATTTGAGAAATCTAAAACCAACATACCAATGGATCACCATCTAGATCTAACATAATCATCTTCTCTTCAAATTCAGCAGGACCCAGATCTTCCCAGCTGACTTGGATTTTCCAGAATCCCAGGCGTGCTCACTTGATTCTCCAGTGTTCTCCTGTTTTGTTCAAAGGGTGCTAAAAACATCTTGCATGCCCATTAAAAGAGCAGCACATGAAACTATTGGCTTCAGTTGATCTTCCATAGATGTTGTGTTCTGTGCACTGCTGTTCATAGTTCATGTAGCTCGTTCAATTCCACTGGCCTTTTCTATCATTGCCTCAATTTTTTTTTTCCCCACCGAGGTCAAGGCTTGTTGCATTTCCCCAGTGCCTTCAGACATATAGCCCAATAGTTCTCTCCATGTTCAGGTCACCTGTATCTCATTAAGATGCTCTCAGCAGACCAGGTATAGGCTTAACAGAAATTTGTGGGTGGCCTTGGGCACATCACTTCACAGCCCCATGCCGCCATCTTCAAAATGTAAAGTGCTATATAAGAGCTAGGTGTTATTTATTACTAGTATTTGGTCTGCGTTTGAAAACTGAATTTTTCATTTTTTTTCCCTCCCCTGTTTCTTTGGATTCTTTCTCTCTGCTTGCTTCCCAAGACTTGAGACAAAGGATGACTGAGGGGGGGGGGGGGGAAGCTGTAAGGTGTTTGATTTCTGTGGATTGCCTCCAGATTCACACTTGTGTAACTGACAGCAGAATTGGCCATAAACTATACCACTGAGTTTGGTGATTTTCAAAAACACCTCTTTTTTTTCCCTTCCATCAGTGTTTCTCTGAGACCTGGTTATGAAGGTGAACAGCAATGCTTACATTGTATGTAAATGTGGATCCAACCCAATTAAAGAATCCTTAGTGAAACCACAGGAATCAGCCACTTCTCTGATCTATTATGAAAAGCATGGGAGAGGGAGTAAGATCTTTCTTCAGTATTTGAAAGCCTTCTTGAGAGGACTGAATTTTGTGAGAGAATATTCCAGAACATTGTTAACGCTTGATAAACAGGAGGAAGTAGTGTCCCGTGGGATTTAGAGAACAGAGCTGTAAGAAGGGGTCATTTGAAGAAAGTGTCATCTCAGAAGAAACACATGTTTGTTCATAACGGGGGAGGGGGAGCTTCCATAATAAACAGAAGGAATTTTAAGGCTCCAGGACTGCAGATTTGAAAATGACAAATGGGGTTTAAAACCAAAAAGAAAACATAAATGAAAAATATTATATTTTATTTTCCTGCCAGGACCTGAACTCAAGGTTCTGAGTTCTGCCTGTAATAACGGAAGATCCATTGTGTCTGGGAAGCAATAAATGGGTCACACTAGCTTTAGCAGTATCAAGTATTTAGGCCTTGATCCGGAATCAGAACCTTATCGTACCCTAAAGATCCTGGCCTGGCTACAACTATTATTGTACCGTGGTACTCCCCGGCTAGGGCTACTCTTCTGTTGTGCCTCCTGAAGTTCCATCGGCAAATTCAATCTGACTTTGGAGGATGCATTTCAGGGATTTCAAATTGTATGTTCTCTCTTAAGAATGAAGGCCCCTTTGGAAAGCTTTACGAACAATGAATTGCCTCATTCTGGGATCCTGAACCAACGACAGTAGTTCAAGCTCTTTATTTTCAACCGTGTTCCAAACAAACTTGTAGTGATCCCTACAACTGGACACAGTCATTGCTTCCCCAGAAGTTATCTGTTCCTTCCCCCAGTGAGGGCGGGTTAACGTTGTCTCTGGATTCTTGGTTAGGGAATGGTTGCCAGACCTGGGTCAGTAACTCTGAAAACATTTCCTTCCAGTTTGTGTTACAAAATGAGCAGGACGTGCCTTGTGCATTCAGACCCCACGTCATTCTTTTCACCTTTTGCTTTAATTCTCAAAGCTCTCATCATCAGCGTAAGATGTGACATAGTTGCTAACAAATAACTACCATCCATGGCCTCATAGATGTTATCACAGTACAGTATAAATGACAGAACTGGGCCACACAGTATGCTGTTAGAAACTTAAGGGGCTAAATTTGACCCTAAATTACATCCAGGCAACCACTCTGAAATGAATATGGTGTCTGTGTATAAAGAGGTTAGTTCTATATGACTAGGTTCAGTGCAGAGGGGATATTTTACATGCAGCACCGACTTCTGAAAATAAATATTCACAACGGAAATGCAGACAGACACTTTCATTCCATGGCACGAACGCCACGGCTATGACTAAATGAGAATGTACTGTCCAATGCTGGGTGTCACTCTTGCTGCTGTCATTTCTGCAGTAGTGTATTAGAACAGAATCGGTCAGCCTCAGAAGCAATTTGTTCGTACCTGAGTGTGTCACGGCTTACATGAGTGCAGAGTGTGGGGAAATGAAAGCACAAGTCTGAAACGTGACCTACCGCAGGCTCCACTCGCTCCGGAAGGAGCACAAACCAGAAGGAGATGTTTCCCTAGTTACTGAGCAAAAACTGGCATCCATTCACAGACCAAAACTCCAGATGCTGTTTGTTAAGGGTTTATTGTCACAAAGGGGAAAATGAGCAAGTATGTTTTGAGGAAATAATTGTTGGCTCCCTTTTTAAGTCTTTATGAAATTTGACAGATGGTAAAGAGTTGGAACCAGGCAACACGAGTCCTGGAAATTAGTGAATTTATCACTTGTAATGGTCTTCCAAAAGGACCTTTTGGTGTTAGATACAATATTAAGGAGGGAAGCACTGTTACATGGTGCAATCTTCTAAGCTTATACCCTGGCCCTCTCTAATTTTCCTCTCTGGAGCAAATGCAGTCCTCAAACAATCAACAGTTACTGTATGATTGATACAACATCCATGGGATAGTAATCTAGAAGGGAATATTATATACCACTGGCAATTCGTCCATGAAAAAATGTTTGTTTCTAAGCTATGAGGATGGTTGGAGGTTTCTGATGTGCTAAGTAACTCTGAGTTACAATGAGGTAGACTAAGGCACTACATACTGTGACAAAGTTCCTCCTCTATCTTGGTGGGTCCTGCGCTTATTGGCGGATTTTCTTGCCTCAGAGATTCACCATGTGGGTTGGGGAACAGCCCAGAGACCTTCCCTTCTGGAAGAACCCACGGTCCAGGTCAATTGAGAGGTTTGGGGGGAACCCGGCCCCGCCCTCTACTCCGGGTTCCAGCCCAGGGCCCTGTGGACTGCAGCTGTCTATAGTGCCTCCTGTAACAGCTGCATGACAGCTACAACTCCCTGGGCTACTTCCCCATGGCCTCTTCCAAACACCTTCCTTATTCTCACCACAGGACCTTCCTCCTGGTGTCTGATAACGCTTGTGCTCCTCAGTCCTCCAGCAGCTCACCCTCACCCTCTCACTCTCAGCTTCTTGCGCCTCTTGTTCTCAGCTCCTCACACTCACACCACAAACTGAAGTGAGCTCCTTTTAAAACCCAGGTGCCCTGATTAGCCTGCTTTAATTGATTCTAGCAGCTTCTTCTTAATTGGCTCCAGGTGTCCTAATTAGCCTGCCTGCCTTAACTGGTTCTAGCAGGTTCCTGATTACTTTAGTGCAGCCCCTGCTCTGGTCACTCAGGGAACAGAAAACTACTCATCCAGTGACCAGTATATTTGCCCTCTACCAGACTCCTGTACCCCACTGGTCTGGGTCTGTCACAATACTAAAATCTATAATCTAGATCATCAGAAAAGTTTATTGTGATAATCATTTTACAGAAAATATCTGAGGGATTAACAGTGGTTTCTCCATACCTGGTCAAGAACCAACCCCTTAGGATAATTCAATTTAAAAGAAAAAACTGTTTGTTGTATGAAAAATCCCATATCCATGAGGTGTTAATAAATGGCTCACTTTATGTGAAACCCAGGTCTGTTTGTTCTTCCTGTTCCCAACAATGGACATGAGTGTGCAAAGTGTCGAGTGTCTCCTGTAATATGCTGAAATTCCTCAACTTCCATGGAAATCAACTCCGTATCTCCCAGGAAGCACTCAAACTATCTCCGGGTCAGGCCCAATGTCATTACCATAACTGCAGACGTTACGAGCACAATCACAGCTCAAACAATCAACGTCTTCCTTGTGCGCCATGCTAGTGTCACACCGAGTACTATTTAAAATAAAGTAACCTACTACTATATTGCAGAAACCATGGTTTTATGTTCCCTCGGCAGGGTGAGGTGTTATCCTGACTATGTTGTATATATCCAAAGCAGGGCAGATATTGTAAAGAGAGCGTTACAGACGTTAAAGGATTTACACTCTTCCTATGTAATTATGTGCTTTAAGAAGGGGTACAACTGACCCACACAATCCACTGGTTCCAATCAATAAACCAGTGCCGACGGAAGTTGGGAATATGATCTCATTTCCTCCCTACCACCTGACATATGAGTCCAATCAAAGCAGCTCAAATTTTGAATTTCAGCTATCAATGGCTCGCAGTGGCCTGCCTGGTGCCAAGCCAGAGCCCATACATAATGAATTGCAGACAATTTGTAAACAGGAGAAGTGAAATTCACCCAGTAAATTATTCTTTGAATTATCTGTTCACCTCCAGTGCAATCGCTGTCCCCACTTCAGCAAAACACTTAGGCACCTCCTTAGCAGAAAGCATGTGTGTAGTCCTATTGAAGTCAAGCATGGGCTAAAGGGCTTTGCTGAGTCAGACCGGATGAGAATCAGTTAGATCTCAGTCTGTTCCAAACAGAAGCAATTTGACTACTGTGTAGCCTTTTATGAGTGTAGATAAAGATAAAGATCTTTCTGTAGATCATTATTTGGCAGGGCTATGATTTTCGCTTTGTTCAACTAATCTATACCCAAAACCGAAACAGTGGCTGATTTCCTTGTGGTTTTTATACACTACGTCCTGGATGAATGACAGATTTGTTTGATAGACGCCTTGACACCAGTGAGGGAAAGAATGGCCAAAAAATAAATACAATTACACCTGTCTTTTGTAGAGGTATTCTTTGTGGAGCCTTTCTGGCAAAGCTAAAGCTAAATATCTGGATCTCCAACTAGCTGTCACAGACAGCCTGCAAAAGTCCTTCAGGTAGCTGAAGGAGCTGTAGTGATGAAAACTCATTATGTTACCTGTCTACATTGAAATACAACCTATCCTCCAGCATAATGTTTAAAACTGGCCACCTGCCGACGAACATATGATTAGCCAGACTGGATCAGACCCTTACTCCATCTCGTGCAGTACCCTGTCTCAGGCACCTCTCAACCCCTATGCTGCAGAAGACGTAGAGACTCTTTGATGCACATGCTCAGTTGTACAATGCCAGACCTGAGCTGAAAGGGGAAACGTCTGACCAGCCAGCCACTGCTTTTCCCCCCAAAGCTATACCATGCTAGCTTACCCAGAACAAGTCCTCGCTGTCTTAGCTGATTGTAGTTTTGCTGCTCTTTATTTTTATTTTTTTCCCCAAAAAATGGTGTTTTTAAGGAAATTAAAGCTGAATTTCATTAACGATTTTCCTAACAGTTCAGTGAACTCGGTCAAAATGTTCTAATCGAAGTTGCCTTATATTGTGCTACTTTACTGCACATCAACCGCCTCAAATAATTTAACTCTTTCTGAATTTGAAATCAGGGCTGGGTTGTCAATGATAATCCCATTGGTGATGACTGACTCTGTTTAAATTGTCTCCACACATAGGGGTCGCTCAAGGCATTCATGGGAGGTAAGTGTGGAACAGAATGGGTGTGGAATAGAATGGGGACCCTGGGGTCCTACAGAGAGCCAGAGAATTTACAGGGATTAGTGAACATTTCAGTAGTCACTATTGTATACACTAGTCGTCTCATCTGCACCGTCACTTCTATTTTGTTGGGAACCCTGATTCTGCTTTCACTTGCAGGGATGTAAACCACAAGTATTTCTATCCAAGTCCATGATGCCGTACTTCTGCAAACATTTTCTGAGAAGAGACTCAGCTACATGTATGTGATGCTGTATGGAATCTGGAGGCACTTGAGGATATTATGAATATCAATATTGTAAAATGGCAAGGAGTTGTGCCAGATAGGCGTGTGAGGCCTCTGTGAAAATGTTATCATTTGCCAAGTATGATTATCTTGTTCATATGTTTGTATCACCTTTGCATTATGAGTTATAGGTATGTAGGGCATATCTGTATTTCAAACTTGTGCTGTGAATCTGGGTGACACCCCCAGACAGACTGGCATCAGCACTGCCTAGCCTGCTTGATGGCCCACCAAAGGACATCTACTGTACAGTGAACCCATTGAAAGGGTCAGAGATACACCTTATGACTCAGCAAGGCATACAGGGACATGCCTATGGACAGAACTCTGAGGCTTCCAGGTCATGTGTTGGGCAGCTTGTGTTTGGAACAAAGGAAATCAAGCTGCATGGCAAAAGAATATAAAAGGCAGCTGTATCTTCTCCATTTTGTCTTCAGTCCTGCTTCTTACCTCTGGAGTAACCTTTCTACAAATGAAGCTCTGAACAAAGGACTGAATGACCCATCCAAGCTGTGGATGTGTTCCAGAGGGACTTTCAAGCCAGCAAACTCACCAATACGGCTAGGAACCTGATGGACTTTGAAGTCTTTGTATGTATGTGACTGTTTTACCATTTAAGAGCTCTTTTGTTTTTTTGTTTTTTTCTCTATAATAAACCTTTAGTTTTAGACACTACAAGATTGGCTGGCAGCGTGGTATTTTGGGTAAGATTCAAACCTACACTGACCTGGTGATGTGGCTGACCCTTTGGGGTCAGAAGAACACTGTGTATGTGAGCAGTTTTTTTAAATAACTTCTCATTGTACTGGATCTGTTTGCTGACTGGGAGCCAGAGAACTGGAATGCAATAAAGGGGGCTTTTTTGCCTCCGCCTTCCCACATTCCCCGGCGCCTCAGCACGATGCTTCCAGGAGCGGCCCGGGACAGAGCTAAAGCGGCGTGGCTCCACTGGGGCCTGAGCTCCTCCCACTCGGAGCCACGTGGTAAGGGGGCAGGGCCTGAGCGCCTCCTGCTCAGAGCTGCGCAGTAAGGGGGCAGGGCCTGAGCGCCTCCCGCTCAGAGCCGCATGGTAAGGGGGCAGGGCTGCGAGCTGCGGCCAAGTGGCAGGAGCTCAAGTCCCGTGGAGCCACGCTGCTTTAGCTCTGTCCCGGGCCGCTTCTGGATGTGGCGCGCTGAGGCTCCGGGAGAGGGGGGAGGCAGGAGGAAGCAGCATGGTAAGCCCCTTTGAGCCGGACACTCCCCTGACACCCCCGCAGCCCTGACCCCCAGCTCCGAGTCCAGCCCCTCTGAGCCGGACACCCCCCTGACCCCACCCCCCCACAGCCCTGACCCTCAGCTCTGAGCCCAGTCCCTATGAACCGGGCACCCCCCGACCCAGAGCCCAGCTCCCCACTCAGCCCTGGGCAACAACAGCGCCACCCCCAGGCAGCGACAGCCCATTGGCACCAACCATCACCCAGCAACAGCCCATTATGTAATTGCAAATGTATACATACCATTAAAGCATTTCATGTTTTTAAATGTATTTTGTGTATTTTCAAATTATTAAAAATTAATTTTTGAATGTATTTCACTGGTTAGTATGTATTTGGAAATGTAAAAAATATAGTATTGCAACTTTTTTTTATGGAAGGGGGCCCCTGAAATTGCTTTGCCCCAGGCCCCCTGAATCCTCTGGGCAGCCTTGTTAACTTCAGCGTTACCCACTGGTCTTGGGAGTATCTGTTCTCCCTTTTGCAACCTTGTCATTTCCAGTGAGGGCTGCCCTAGGCACACCGGGTCACAATGTATATTTACATTGATCAGAACTTGGGTACTATAATAATAAGGGCTCAGTGAAGACTGGATAGCCTTCTATGAGATTTGCTACTAGCTCCAACAGAAGCTATGGGCTTGAACCAGCAATTACTAGGTGAGGTCTATGGCCTGTGTTCTGCAGGAGGCAAGTCTAGATGACCATCATGATCTCTTCTGGCCTTAAAATCCATTAAGGGATAAAAATACTATGATAGTAAGATGGTGGATGGCTGGGTGAAAGGATGGATGCCTTTTAATTCAGCCAAGTTGCTCTACTCTATCATTATTGTTAGACTCACCAGACTCCAAATTTCACACACTCCAAATCAAACACAGCAGAAAATTTATTTTCAATATTATGTTTATTTTGTAAAACTGAAACAATTTTTTTTTCTCCTCCTGCCCCAAAGGAGTAAAATGACTGTAAAATATTGAGATTGTGGACCCAGAAGCATGCATGCCACTAAAAGAATAGAGAATACTGCCAGGGATGGATGAAATACACAGGCCATTGGCAGGTTTAGGGATAAGTAACCTGACTCACTTAATACCTGTAAAAATGTGGTTTGGTTTCCTGACAGTGACTGCCTGGGGTTAAACCTAGTATTATTTCCTCAATATTCTGCATGACTGCTGTAGCGCAAAGAAAAAGAAAACCACAAAATAGGAGCTGGGAATAAAGCTGTGCCAGTGGAAGAAAAGATCTGTTTATCTGAGCTGAATAGAAGTAAGCTGTAAACATGGCCCATCTCTCCTAGTTTGTGAGACCGTTGACCCAGGCCTGTATGTTTGCATGAGGTAGAAGGGCGATGCTGCCCATCCAGTATTTTTAGTGGCCCAATTCTCATGCAGAAAAGCAAAGTCTCACCCATTTAGAACAGCTGGTTATGTGAACCTGGGTAGGGTGGCCTAGCAGTGGCTAGGCCTCTATATTGCCTGCAAACACAGCGTTCTGGCTACCTACCCCCATTTCTGGATTTGGTCCATTAACATCAGTAACAGCTCTCTCCTTTGATATAAAAAGGTAGTAAGCTCCATAACCAAATTAGTGAGTGGCCCAGCCTCCTAGAACAGAGGTGGGCAAACTATGGGTCACGGGCTGCATCCGGCCTGTTAGACCTTTTAATCCGGCCCTGGAGCTCCTGGCAGGCAGTAGGGATTGCCCTACTCCATGCGGCTCACGGAAAGCAGCCAGCATGTCCCCCCCTCCAGCTCCTACATGTAGGGGCAGCCAGGGGGCTGCACAGCTGCTCCCACTCCAAGTCCTGCCCCCGCTGTGTACTGTAGCCAATAGGAGCTGCGGGGGCGGCGCCTGCGGACGGGGCAGCGTGCAGAGCCGCCTGGCTACACCTCTGCGTAGGAGCCAGAGGGGGGAGATGACACTGCTTCCGGGAGCTGGTTGAGGTAAGCGCCACTGGGAACCCGCACCGCTGACCCCCTCCCATGCCTGAAGCCCCTGCCGCAGCTGTTATCCCCCTCCCACCCTCTGAACCCCTCGATCCCAGCCCGGAACACCTCCTTCCCCCCAAACCCCTCATCCCCAGCCCCACCCCAGAGCCTGCACCCCCAACCGGAGCCCTCACTCCCCCCTGCCCCATCCCTGATCCCCCTCCTGTCCTCCAAACCTCTCAATCCTAGCCCGGAGCACCCTCCTTCACCCCAAACCCCTCATCCCCAACCCTACCCCAGAGCCCACCCCCGCCCACTCCCTGCCCCACACCCTGAACTCCTCATTTCTGCCCCACCCTAGAGCCCGCATCCCCAGCCAGAGCCCTCACCCTCTCCTGCACCCCTGCCCCCAATTTTGTGAGTATTCATGGCCCACCATACAATTTCTATACCTAGATGTAGCCCTTGGGCCAAAAAGTTTGCCCACCCCCATCCTAGACCCTTTTTCCTCATCACGCTTCCCACTATGAAGCCAGCACGTGACAACCGTTCCAGCGGTCTAGAGTCACACCCAGACCCTGCTGAGCACATGAGGGTTTCAAATGGTGTTTGGTATCTTGCCAGCCTGCATCTCTGTGTTTGTGATGATGAGTTCTTAGTTTGCAAGGTCCTCTGGGTTGGGACCATATCATCCCATTTGTTTGCACAGTACCAAGAACAATGGGGCCCCGATCATGACTGAGATTCTGAGTGCTGCCACAGTAGCAATAAACTAGCAGCAACGGAGCCGTGCGGTGCTCTGCCCACTCCACTTTATGGATTGCATCACACCCCCGTTGAGGAAATAACTTTCAACATGCTATTATATCCTTGCACAACCATGCGTGACTCGCTTACTGGAGCGCTTTTGCCTAAAGCCATGCTTGGGTCATAACATTGGGACCAGAATCCAGATCTGAATTTCCCCATTGTTTTGGGGGGGGTTGGATCCAGGGATTTCATGTGGGCTCCTTTCTAGGGGGAAATTTAAAATACCTTTGCAAAATGATTACCGAGACACATTGTAGACCTAGCAGGTGGAATGCAGTGGTTAAACATGCCACAGGCTATTAAATAATGCTTCCTAATTCATGGGTGTGACTTCGCCCAAATCCTTAGAATACATGGGCGCAAAGGTACGCCCATGAGCAAAGAAAATCCAATAGTCAGAGAAAGCAGCTATCTCCATCGCACATGGCCATTGAGTCTGCTGGCGAGAGGACTGTGGGACTTAAATACTCAATGATAATCCAGGTAAGAACATCTATAATAGACACTGTTCAGATAAGCCAATGTTTTCAAAGTTGGGTGCCTAAAAATTAGGCACCTAAATCCCTACTTAGGCACAAAATGAATGGCCTCATTGTCAGAAGTGCCAAGTACCCACAGCTCCTATGGAAGTCGTGAGTGCTCAGGATATCTGGAAATCAAGCTATTTATTTAGGTACCTAACTATCGAAAGCCAAGTTTGAAAATATTGGCCTTAGATTCCCATTAGGGATTCCAGGTTGAAGTTAACACCTGACTAAGCCTCATCTAAGCAAAAATTTGAAAATAGGATTGTAGAAAGCAACATGAAAGTACCTTAGATTTACCATCTATGAAGGGGAAGCAAGAAGCTAGGAGGAGAGAAGGTGCAACATGAAAGTACCTTAGATTTACCATCTATGAAGGGGAAGCAAGAAGCTAGGAGGAGAGAAGGTGCAGTGGTTCGGGCACTAGCGTGGTACATAAAAGACCCAAGTTTAATTCCCTGCTCCACTACAGACCTCCTGTGTTACTGATCCAGAAAGGTCTGAACTCAAGTTAAACCAGGTCTCAGGGTCTGAGCCCTATTGCTTTGCAGTGTGTGTATACAGCCCCACATGTCTTGGATCTTGACTCCTGGAAGTCAGCCAGAGTATCCCACAATTCCCTGGAACAACTTCCTTAGTATTCTCTATCCCAGTGGTTCCCAAACTTGTTCCGCCGCTTGTGTAGGGAAAGCCCCTGGCGGGCCGGGCCGGTTTGTTTACCTGCCGCGTCCGCAGGTTCGGCTGCTCGCAGCTCCCACTGGCTGCGGTTCACTGCTCCAGGCCAATGGGGGCTGCTGGAAGTGGCGCAAGCCGAGGGACGTACTGGCCGCCACTTCCAGCAGCTCCCATTGACCTGGAACAGCGAACCGCGGCCAGTGGGAGCTGCGATCGGCCGAACCTGCGGACGCGGCAGGTAAACAAACCGGCCCAGCCCGCCAGGGGCTTTCCCTGAACAAGTGGCAGAACAAGTTTAGGAACTACTGCTCTATCCCAACAATCTGCAATCTACTCTATCAAAAATGGAAGCCTCCCCTCCCCCCGCCTTTACAAACAGCAGCAGCTCAGGTCAGCGTTAACCCATTCTTTTCTGATCACCGATCTGCAAGCACCCTATCAGAGAGCCTCCTGAGTTTGCAATGGAGAGCAAATCCATCAAGCCTTTTGCAAAGCGAGCTGCTTCCTGGTAATGTGCAGGGTGGGCAGTAAAGTTTTCCCACAGTGCACCAGGATCCTAAGGCTAGAGTCGCCACATTGCATAGAGGGCTTAGAGCCTCTGGGATCTGGTTACTTTGACTTGGGTCTGCGCACTGCAGGGTGGACAGCAGAGCCCCAGGGCTCAAGCACAGGTTAGAAAAGCCTTAACCTAGGGTTAAAATACAATATAGATGCTCAAGTCCAGCATTCCCTAACATGGGTCAGCTGACTTGTGTCCCATTAACCCTGGGCTTATTTGGCAGTGTAGATAGCCCCTTAGATGTATATCACTACAGTCAGAGGAGACTCGTTGGGGTTTCAGAGATGGGTATATTTTTATATAATGTTTAAAAACAGTAAAATCTAATTTTATCTCCCCAAAAGTCATCGTTTTGCTAAAGTGGATGAGTGCAGGGGGATGGGGGGGAACACACCACAAGAGCAGGCTACCTCTGCAGGGGTCTGCGTTTGGCTATGAACTGGCTCGTCCTGCCAGGCATGGAGAGCCTCCTGCGAGCTGCTGAATGTTCTCTGTTCCCACTGCAGGCAATGGGACTTTAGGACACTCAGCACCACTCCGAAGGCACTCAGCCTCCTGCTGGCTTGGGCCTTATGTGGAACGGCCCATCCAGCTCTGCTGAGCACAAGATGCTATTGTGGAGAAAGAAGAGCAAGTGGCCAGCTGAGAGCACTGCGTTATGCTTCCTCAATCCCGGAGCCCCCCTACAAACACTGAGTGGTCTTTTCCGAGGTCTGGTGCATTCGAAGCACTTGCTGTCAATGCTACACCTAAAGGGAAGGAGACAGTGAATACAATATTTGCCTTGAAAAAAATACATAAAAATAAGCAGTGCCGTAGCTTTTAGGTACAATGGGCCAGAACCTCAGCTGGCATCAATCAGCGTAGCACCATTGACCTCAGCTGGTGCAAATTAGAACAGCCCTAATTTATGCCACTTGCTGGCCAGCCAGCCCCAGGTCTAGAAGAAAACAAGAGCACTTTCGCTCACAGCCTACTCCTCTGTGCTGACTGCTGTTTGGCTGCAAGTGTAATTCTATCTCCAGGGCTGGACCAGCACGGCAGTCTGTGTTAGGAATTAATCAATATAAATGTACACCAGGAGCTATGACAGCTCGAAAGGGGATGTTACTTTTACTGTGCGTTATGTTGCTGGCAAATATAAAGCTCAGCGCTTTAGAGGTGGGTCTGTTACTCAGAACTCTTCCGCCTTTACAAGAAACAGAAAATAAATCTCTATTTGCCAGCTACAACAGAACAGACTCATTGGGCACTGGATAAAGTAAATCTCTGGCCCTGCCTTACAAAAACAAGTAAGAAAACCTAAAAACCTACGATCGGCGTTTTGACGCACTACCAAGAACTGGGAAATTATTATTGCTGACACGTTGTGTCTTACTCCAGCCTTTTTTATTTTCACAGTGATGCTGGTTCATGGCTGGGGCTGCAAAGGCCTTAGTCGCTGCAGAGAACGCACTGGGGCGGCTTCCCTGGCGTGCTGAGTGCTTGTGAAAGTGCCTTACCAATGCTGCTCAAATTGGCAACACTATTCGATTTTTTTGTCGAGCGCACTACTCCCTGGAAACGTGAAGCTTCTACCCGTGCTACAGCGAACTCTAGGAATGAGATTTTCTCCAATATAATTGGTCTATCAGTGGCATTTCTAGTGCACCCAGCACCACTATACCCATATTTCACAAGATCTCCTGAGTAGAGTCCAATTGTCTAATTTCTGAAGGTGAAAACTAGGTCAGTACCATATGGATCTTATTCAAAGTCCTGTGAAATCCATGGGAGTCTTTCCATGTACTTCAATGGACCTCAGATACAGCTTTATGTAAATATTTTCCGGGGGGTGGGGATAGGGGAGAGGAAAACATCAACTAGGGATATTTTTTTGTAACACAGGGAGCTAATGTACAGAACCTCTCAGCTTAGAGGTGAACCGAAAAGCAAAAACGTCACGTCAGAAACTGGGGCTAATAAATAACGAAGTGTGTTTAAAATGTTTTCTTCTACTTAGTATCAGCATGACTTTTTATTTCTATTGCAGTAGCACCCAGGGATTCCTACCAGAGATCAGGGCCTCCTTGTATTTTGAAATATGCAAATAAATAACATCGTAGTTCCTGTTGCAGAAACCTTGCCATTAATTATCACAAATAGCAGGTCATGACCTTTTGCTGGACGACTCTGGCAAGATTTTCAGAGGATCCAGAGGGAGGTATTGCAAGGGGACAGACATTGTAAGACTCAACCTTTTTTCCTCCTTTGGCTGCACACTGGGAGAGCTGAGGTTTCAGCCTCCTGTGATATCTTCACCTAGATCCTCAAGGGATCTAACCGAGAAAAAAAAGGAACATGGGATCTGATATGATTAATCATAACACGCCAACAGCGAAAAATAAAAACTGAGGTGGTCTTTCTTCATCAAAGCAGTAAAGGATACCAGCAGCAGATTCACAGAGTTATGATGTCATCATGGCGACGCATAGAATGGACTTTCATCTTGAAGGGTCCCTTGCACATCGTCTTCCTATGGCAGGAGTCAGTAGGAGAGGATTTAGGCCTCATTAATCCCTTAACCTTGGCCTTGTGCTCTACTTCCTTTTGACCTCAGCTCTACAAATGCATGCCTTCTTCTCCACGTTGGACATGGCCCCGCCACTGCAGTAGTCTGGTTCCCAACTGGTGCAAAACTGCAACTTGCTGGGGTCGTCCAAGTGTCTCCTCATTTGCGACAAGATCAATCCAACAAATATTAAGAATACGATGTAACTTTTGACATCGAAAATTGTTTAGTTTTCTCTCCCCAGCTGTTTTTAACGGCCGTATTTCTGCTCCATATAACAGAGTTGCCATCACTACCGTGCTGAATACCCAGATCATAGCTGTCACACAGACCTCCTGCTGCCCAAACAGAGGCCTTTGAAGACACTGAAATGCCAAAGACCAATCAGATGTCAGGAATCTGGGCCTGCAACACAGCCCGTGTCTGGTCAACTTAGCAAGTGCAGCTGGCCTGTAGTAGGCAATCAGGCTATGTTGCCTGATTGAATGGAAGAGTCAGCAGATGGGCTCATAAGCCCAGCAGCAGTTCGGTGCCTTCTCAAAACATGTGGCTGCGATAGCTCCTGTGTCTGCTTGTTCCCAGCCTTGGTCCTGCCCTGTTCCTGCCATCGACCCAGCCCTGCTCCTGCCCTGGACCCAGCTGTGTCCCTGTGTTGCCTTACTCCAGGTAACCCAGCTCTGAGCCTCGGCTCTGATTCCTGATTTCTGACTTTGGCTCTGGCATCTGGCTCCTGACTCCGGCTCTGAGCCTCGGCTCTGCTTCCTGGCTACCAACTCCTGCTCTAACCACTAGGCCCAACTGCCCCTGTCCTGATCCCTGACATAGATTCTGCAGTGTTTTGCAGCCCTTCCAGCATTGGCTGTAGTTAGTAATCTCTCCAAGTGAAGCAATATCATCCGCATACTTGAGATCCTGTAAAGATGAATTATGAAAGTTCACACCCCCTACTTTGGCCTCAGTCAAGTTTGTCATCATACAATCTCGTAGGCCATTAAATTAGAGACACCAACACGACCTTTTTTATTGGCTTTGCAGTTGATCTTTAAATTCAGACTAATCTGTATGAGAAGTATTGGTTCATTGAAGTTTGTCCAACACATCCTTTGATCTGTAAAGGTGTACATGTGCCTAATACAATAGCTCATGCTGGCAGCTGTTCACCATTGCTGGGCATAAACAGGATATGACTGTGTACCAAGGGAGGAAGTTTGATTACCTGAGCAGCTGTTGTGGTAATTCTCTTACTGATCATGCATTGTGGCCGGTCGGCAAGTGCTTTGTGGTCTCGCCCTCTAATGCTACATCAAGCAAAATGTATTGATTTTCTTTCCTGTTAGACATTAATCCAGGTCCTTACTGTTCCCCAAAGATCCCCAAAACAGGGCATACCTTTGCTCCTGTCTTCTTGCCCTGCGGAAACTGTGCAGACTCCACTAATTGTGCATTCACAGTACCCTCCACCAATACCGCATAGTCCCTGTGCAACAATCTATTTACAATATCTTCTGTGCTTTCAGGCCCTCTCATCAGGATCTGAGGGGAACAGAGGTCTCCCTTCCCTCAGGCCTCTGTCTGACTGGGCTCAAGTAGGCCTGTTTGTTTGTTCATTCGTTCCCTCCTTCCTTTTTCTTTCTCTTTCCCCCCGCCCCTGGGCCATTCCTTCCTGTGCATCTTTATCAGACTTGGGCTGGTGGGCTACTTGTCTGTTTATCCCATCAGCCTATCTAATGACCTCAGTCAGCTTTCTCTGGGGAACTAATTGGCATTTAAGTGATCAGTGTGCAGGCTCATCTGTTCGCTCCCTGCACTCTATCACAATCCCACACACCGTTCTTTGTACAAGCGACGGTGTTCACCCCAGCCAGAAAAGTCACCATAGAGAGAGAGTTGCATGTTATCGGGCTACTGATGGCTTCGTAACCTAGATCTGCTCGCTACGGGCCTGATCCTGGGCTAATTGCACAAACTCCTGTTGCCTGCCCAGAACTGGGCCCGAGATGGCAAACAGGGGGTTCGTCGCCCGGTGTGCTTGGCACCAATAAAGACACCGAGGGGAGAAAGCAAGCCAAATTTATTTCAGAGCTCTGAAATGGCACTAGGAGACCAGCATGTCTCAAATCCAGTGCCACAAATACAAACAACTTTTACCTTTTATACTCCAAACTGTTTGCATACATCTCTTTGTCTGGCTGTTCCCCCTTATCCCTCCCTTCCAGACAACTGTTACAATAAGCTCTACATAAGCTTGTGAGAAAACTTTCTCAGTCTTTGCGACCTTGAGTTAGACGCCTGCAAACTAACTACCCCTACTTTCCCCCGCTCCTTATCTCTATTATTTCTGCTAGTGTGAGTGAAACTGCAGCCATCTGCTAAAAAGCTGACATTACATTTCTGCTTCAGCCTACTTCAGAGCATGTAAGCAGTTAGCATAGAAGTAGGTGAGAGTTCACAAGATGGGGTTTGGGGGTTCAGATAGGCCCAGAGCAAAAGAGCTTCATCGGCACTTTTGGCCTTCCACTCTCCCGAGTTACCTGGTAGCTATGCCTAGTGGACCCCAACACTCCCACTGATTTCAGTGGTGCAGGATCAGGGCCTGTCCCTCCTAAGAGCCTCCCGTGGAGAAATCCAATGAAACCCTGTTGCCACCGAGGTGAATGAGCAATTGCCTATCTCTGGGAGCTCTCAGAGCACAAGGCACAGAGATGCTGAAGTGGCTCCACTTACACTTGCTAAGGTCCGGAGATGTGTCCCCGAATCGCCACGCTCAGCCTCAGACAAGGAAAACGCGTGTCCGTATGAGTGAATGAAAGAGTTTGGGATCAAGCCTCAAGCAAATTCCCAAATGAATTCCCTCCACTGTCTCTCTGCAGTAACAGCCCAGCTGTGTCCCAGACGAGTTGGGGCACTGGTAACTTGTCATACCCATGATTGAGGGAGTGCGCTTGTCATGTGTTCCTGGGTTAGGTGTACTAGCTGACTGTGGACAGACCTAGGACACTTTTCTTCACCTGGAGAGAAGAATGTGACTTTTCTCTCTGATATGGACCTTGCTACAAGTATCTAGGCCTGCATCCCCTCTGCATTAGTTTGCTGTGCCGTGCTCTACCAGTGGCTGCACGGTGAGACATTTCATAACCTGAAGCTTGTACAGAAAGCCCCTGATCACTTGTTGAATGGAGCACACTGCAGAGAGCACATAAAATCAGCCCTCAGGGAGCTGAGTGGCTGCCAAGCAGTTCCTAGGTGGGGTTCAAGGGATAAAGTCCTATCTGATTTGGTACCTGGTTTCCTAGGAGACCACCTCTCTCCTCCTTCAAGACAAGCACAGATGTGATGATCTAAGAGGCTGAGTGGGAGTCCCTTTGGTTTAAAAGGAAGAGAACTGGCGATGGGGGTCTCTACGATAGCCTATCAGCTTGAGAAATAACTCCCTTGACCCACTCCAGAGAATGTTTTTCAGGAGGTATTAGTGGCTCTTTACAGGTGAGGTTTGAGCAAAATGCTCCAGCTGCTTCAGCAAAGGTAAGCTGTAGAACATCAGTGCTGAGGTCCCCTGACAGTCCTAGATGGTGGTGTGGAATCAGGCCTCCCCCCCTTGAAAATGGAGAGTCACGTTCTCCACCATCTGTGTGAGGTCAGGCAAGGCACACAGACCAAGATTTCCCAAGCCGACTGGTGGTTTTGGATGCCTCGGTCTTTGGGTGCCCAAATTGTGAAACTTCCAAGTGACCTGATTTTCACATAACAGGTGTTCGGTTATTTGTGAACAGTGGGCCCTTTAAGAGAGTTCAAGGTGGGCACCCAAAAATAGAGGCCCCCAGAATTACAAGTCACTCGTCTGAAAATCTTGACCATAAACCCCAGGCCTCAGTTTCCTCATCAAAAAAGGTGGGATATTAGTGTTATCACTACTGAGTACGTGAGACTAAATTCATTTGAGTTTTTTGGATGCATAAATGCAATTTGTTACCATCAACAGCCCTGCCAGTCTCTCTTTCCTCTTCTAAGGCCATGAAATGTTTGAGCTTGTAGCAACAAATGAAAGAATGAGGGAAACATGTTCTGGGCATAGTGAAGTTGGTGCAACAGATTCTTTCCTGTGGTCTGGTACATTTTGTTCAGCAAGTTGCAGTAACACTTCATCGGTGCTCTTCAGTAATTTAAAGGGCATTGCCAAAGAAAGTAAATCTGAGAAACGTGGCTACAGTCTAAGGCTGACAGGAAAAGGCTCTTACTAATTGTGAACTCTGAAGCTCTCCATTCAACTTTAAGGCACAAAGTACACAAGTATGGGCTTAATTGTAAGCATCTGCTTAAGGGCTGTCCTGAATAGGGATAGACTTAAATGAAAGTTTACGATCTTTGCTGCATCGGAGTCTTACTTAGTGTCATTCACCCTTTCTTTAACAAGATGTAACAGGATGTTACCTTTTATGATAACACACGAAGATAAAGACTAACTTGACATTGGAGGATGGAAAAAAACCTCTTCAAATGCTGATGAATCACCCAGGAAATGTCAGACCATTGACTGGCTGTTTGACTGATAACTTAGCAATGTCATAAAAGTGTATTTCAAAACTTGCACTTGTGGGGGTGGGGGGAGCTACAGTACTTGGAAGTCATTTCAGATGGCACGAAGAATTGACTGATTACTTAACCAGATAATAAATAATTAAAAGCCTTATTACATTAATTATTGCTGGAAGTGGGGTAGTAGCCTTTGTAGTAAAGACTCTAGTGTGGAAAGCAGGGATGGCATCCCAGTGGCAGTCATCCCAATCCCTGGTTAGTACTGGGATTCTTGGGAGTTGCTCTATGTGTAGTACTAACTTTCACTTGCTGTCTACAATCCTTGACAATACTGGCACCTAAAAGCCAAATGACTCCTGAGGGAAGATGCTTCAATTATGCATTTCACCTGTGGGCTGAGAACATTGACCTGGATGAAAAATAGTATCTATCCCCATGGACTCAGATGACCCCTACTGATGTGTGATGTGACCTATAGTGCTAAAATGGCTTGCTTATTGGCGGAAAGCAAATAAATCCACCCAATAAGCTCAGTGGTTTGAGCATTGGCCTACTAAACCCAGGATTGTGAGTTCAATCCTTGAGGGAGCCATTTAGAGATCTGGGGCAAAAATCTGTCTGGGGATTGGTCCTGCTTTGAGCGGGGTATTGGACTAGATGACCTCCTGAGGTCCCCTTCCAAGTCTGATATTCTATGAATAAGTTCAGGCATTTCTGTGCTGTTGCACAATGCTTGCGAAGCGATTGCTGCATTCCCCTCTAGTGTGTCACGTTGTTGAGAAATGGTTTTGAAGCCCAGGTTTCTTCCAGTGAAAAGTTAAAATTTTCTACAGCCCTACCTCAGAGTGAACATGGCAAATGGAAGTCCATTGTAGTTACACTGAGATGGGCTAGGAGTGACACCTTCATGTCTCATTATTATTTAAGTTCTCAACATCTTTGTTGTCGAGCTGGGGCAGAATCATTTGTTTCTAAAATGTCTGATTTTTCAGCCTCTTCCAAGGTAGTAGGTGAGAGTGCCTGCTGTCCTCCTTACTTTTTGATCTGGCTATACCCATATGGGCTCATCCAGATATACAATACATACAACTTGGTTCCAGGGACTATCAACTGATGTTATATGTCTACAATGCCCTTCTGTATATATCCAAAACCAGAAACCACTATTCCAGCCCTCCAATCACCAATTCAAAAATTCAGAACAATATCTTGTCACAAAATAAATTAGGAAAAATTGGAACTATTGGAAATCTCCCCATGGTCATGTAGTGGGGCCTTTCCTCAATGGAATTTCCACAGGCAAACTGATGCAATCAAGTACCTAAAAGTTGTCTAAGTAATTTTTAACTTGCTCTTTTCCTATTTTAGCCTCTGATCCTACCTCGTTTTTTCACTGGCATTCACTATGTTAGATGTCCAATCTCTACTAAACTTTTTGGTGAAAAGTTAAACAAAAAAAAAAATAATATATCCCTCCAGCTTATTTTAGAAAATTTAATAACCTTAGTAGAGCCTTTCTGTGGGGTTGTGGTCAACACTCAGGACTATCACTTAAAAACTCTGGCTCCCTATAGCCCACGGGGTTGGGTTGGGCTCTAAGACCTACATAATTACTGTTCTGCTTTTAGCATATCACAGATGTCAAACTGGTTCTAGCATGCTGTACAGGGGCAGCTCTGTTGCTACCTGGTGAGAGAGTCCCGCAGTCACAAATGCTCCCCAGGCCATTTATCTTCCGCCATGGTGTGCATTTATTTCCCTCTTGCATCACAATAGCAGGCAACACAGCAAGCAAGGACAGGCTTCCCGGTAGCCCTTACACCCCAGTCCAGGCTCAGCCTCTGAGCTCCTCTTCAGCTGCCTTGGCTTCCTGTTTACTGTCTTTATATTCTCCTCCATTACCTTGTTCACCCAGTGATTACAACCCCGGTGCTCACAATCCCCCACCAGAAAGCGTGTAATTGCCTCAGCTGGGCCGGCAGCCTTCTCCAGGCTGCAGCAATGTCAGTGATCAGGGTGCTGTTGATAGCACTCTGTAACGCATGCTAACACCCTTATACTCACCTGGGTGGAAACTGAACAGATATTGCTGCATCCAATTCCCCCTGCAGCTCTGGTCAGTTCCTCTTTTTGACTGATGTAAAAAAATAAGATCCCTACAGTGAGGACTGTGCAATCTTAGTTAAGAGGTGCCAATTTCATCTTTGCTATCTTGCAAAAGCACCTGTCTGGCGTAACCCAGACTTTCAAATTGGGGGGAAAAAACTATAATTCGGAAGAACTGGCTAAGCAAAGACATCATATGGATTCCCCAGTTAGTCAAGGATGAGGGCTTTGTCCCTTCTTTAATACTAAATCAACAATATGACTTGCCACCCTCAGTGGAGTGGCAGTACTTACAACTGACACACAGGCTAATGTACCAATTTGGTCCGGTTGCCCTGAGACTGCCAGAGGGCCCAGAGCTACTGGGAACCTTGGGAATGCTTCATAAACTCCCCCAGGCTCATGTCCGCTCTGTGCCTTACATATGGCCTGGAGTTCTTTGGGAAGAGGGGTTATCACAGCCCTTGAAAGAATCCCAGTGTGCTTCTATGGGTCTCAGACCAGATACAAAGATTCCATTCAAAATTTGAATGCCACAGAGGCTGTGCAAGATGGGGGTGGGGGCGCTCATCCTCTGATATTTGTTGATGCTATAATAGAGAGAGAAATCCTGATGCATATGCAATGTAACTGTCCAACAGTCAGAACAGCTGTAGAGACAAGAGTAAAAATAGAGCTTGGTTTCAGCAATCGAACCTCAGCTGAAAATTATATCCTAGGTTATGTACCGACGACACTGGATTTAACTCCACCACAAAGATTTTGCTTCTGGAGGACCACAATGATTACCAGGCGTGTGATTTTACAAAAATGGAGGCGTAGGGTTATGCCCAGTATAGAACACTGGTATTTGGACCTGTCGAGGTGAGCCGTGAAAGAAAGCATGGCTTATCAATGTAGAGAGCAATTAACTTAATTTGAAGAAATTTGAACCCTGTTTCTTGATACAGCACAGAAATGCCAGACTTCCATTCTACACCTGACCTTTCCACTTCTTTCCACCCCAACTCACCACACCTCTGGTCCCCTCTTCCCTTTTTTGCCTATTTATGTCTGTCTTTATTATGGTGGTGGTGATTGTTACCCCCATCCGACCATGTTAAGCCCATGTAATATTGTCTGATTTTGTATTGTCCGGTCTTGCGGCTTTGACATGTTGTAAAGATGCAAAACTACATGATTTTGTGGGTGACTCTGTGAAATGTGCCGTGTTTGGTGACATATCCAAGCTGTATGTCATTTATCTTTTATATTGTTTGTTGTCGTTATTCATCACAAAAAAAGTCTGCCTTTTTCAGGAATGCAGTTGGGAGTTTTTGTGAGACCGCTTCATTGCGGACTGCAGAGAGCTAGGGTCTGGGGTGTCATTTCAACGTATTTGTTCTGCCATGCGGCAGCCTCCACAGCTACCAAAAAGCGGTTACGCTCTTGCCTCAAATTGGACTCCTTATACCCTTTCTCTACTCCCACGATTTCTTTTCCCAGGAGATCCTTTTAGCTTCTCTTGAAGCCCTGAGGATCCCTTCGTTTTCCATTCTCCTCCCTCAGCCCCTGAATCCAAGTATATGTCCATGACAGCCAGGCTCGATGTCTCTCTGTGTCATGTTCTATCAGTTAACCATCAGTGCTATGCCAAAGAGAAGGAATGAAGGACTTGCATTTCAAGCCCTCTCTCTCCCCACGAGTCGCAGAACAGTACACTGCACCATTAATATGTGGTGTTCGTGTTCCATAAACCAGCACAATTATCAGATGGAATTTGTCCCCTAACTCCAACAGCTGATGTATGAAAGGCTGCTAAGGTAAATGAATACCTACATGTCAAATATCTGCTGTCCAGGAATTCAGTCTCTGATTGCTGATTCCACACACGACATTGTCAAACATTATTTAAGCACGCGAACCATGAATTATCTTCTAAGTAACTACCCCTTTATAGTGTAATAAATGATAATTTCCTTTTACTGTTAAACTCCCTTTTATATGTACCCTAGTCATATCAAATTAATCAAAGACCAATCTGATAGTACAGTGCGGCAAGATTTTAAGCATATTTGCATATCATTTTGGAACTGCAAGACAGTAATACTAAATAGTTCCTTTACGCAGCACTCCGTCTATAACTGATATTGTGATCTAATTTCCAAAGGCGTGTGCCCACTAGAAACTGTGCTTGCACGGATACCTGCTGTTTGCACGAAACCTTCATCTGCTCATTCACACTGGTATTTGCATGTGTTAAATAGGCACTGGCACTCCCAGGTAGTAATTATTTGTGCAGTTTAACCAATTTTGCTGGCAATCCTGAAAGGTTTGCACATACAAAGGAAACATATTCAATTTTGAGAAAGGAGATTGAACATCATCATTTCAACATTCATCCCTATATTAACTATGTGCAAAGTGCTAGAAATTGTCGTGTTACTACAATATAAAACTCAATGGTCTGTCCTCACCTTGATCACTTATTTCAGTTTTAGTCTCCCCATTTAAAAAAACATAGAAAATGGCTGGAGAAGGCAATGAAAATTACTAGAGACACAATGGGCATCCATATGAGAGAAGATTAAAAAGACCAGGACTAATTGCTACGCCTACAGCTGCTGCAGAATATGGCTGCCTGCTTGCTTGCAGCTGTTAGTTCTGAGGAACGCATTACAACGGTTCCTCAAACAAATGCTGTCATTTGCTTTGTGATGCGATTTGCAGGGCTGTTGGTCTTGAGCTCTTAACACCCTGTGGCTAAAGTTTTCTCAAGTGGCTTAGTGGTTTTTAGGAGTTTTGCAGGAGATGCCCAGGCCCTGATTTTCAGAGGTGCCAAGCACCCACCATTCCAGCTGACATCAATGCGGGTTGCAGTCTTTATGCTTTTAAGATGCAGGGCCGGCCCACAACATTTTGGCACCTGAGGCGGGGAGCTCAAATGACGCCCCCATACCCCCTCGCTTGGGCCAAAACTTTGAAAGGTCTCAATTCTGCCTTCTTCCTGTTCTACTCCTCTCATGGTACTGCTCTGCTACCCACCCCAATAAAGGAGAACTAACAACTTAAAATGCCTTGTTCAAAAATTTTAAGTAGCACAACTTTCAAATGCCTGAACAGCAAATGTAACTTTTCTTGTCTGCATAGTAAACACTGGCATTTTTATCTGTTTGAATAATCAAAGTGGTGCTTTCTGTGCCTTCTTGGCTGCAAAGATTTGAACTGCTTCCTGAAGATCCACAGTCCTGGGCCAGCTCATGCTCTACTGAGATGGTTGCAAGGCCGACCAGTTTCTCCTGTGTCATTGTGGAATGTAGATGTGTTTTTATTAACTTCAGCTTGGAGAAGCTGCGTTCTCCACTAGCAACTGTTACAGGAAGTGTTAGAAGTATGCGCAGAGCAACAAAGGCATTTGGAAAGCGGGTGGTCATCTTATTTGTGCACATATATTCCAGAACAGCCTTTGGAGTTGATCCTGCTGAAATGTATCTTGAAAGGGCTTTCAGTTCATCGCCTAAATCACTCGCATCAATATCGCGCATGTCATCATGTGTCAACCCTGTCTCTAGTGCCCTGCATTGCTGGTGTAGGTCTTCTTCAGGTATAGTGAGGAGTTTGGGAATATCATACAACATCCCAAATATATTGCTGTGTTCCTTGAGCTGCATGAAACGTTCTTCAACTGACTGTATTGCACAATCTAGCACCTGGTTAAAGAATTCAACTTTGAATTGTTGTTTGGGGTCTCTTACGGGATTATCCTGTGCCTCGTAATCAAAATGTTGTCTTCTTCGGTGACTCTTGTATTCTTGAATGGGTGGGAAAATAGCTTCAGTGTGAAGTTCCTCTGCCAACTTCTGTGCACTCTTCAGCACGTTTTGAAATCCCTCATCTGACCGGTAAGACTGTAGGTATGACTTTGCTTTGTCCAGTTGTTCCATTGCTCCAGATATATCAAGGACGACACCTTGGAGTCTCTTGCTTACAACATTTATTTCAAACAGTATGTCATTCCACAACACTAAGCCACACAGAAATTTGAAGTTATGTATGTTTCTGGTGATTCCATTTCCCTCTGCCACTGTTCTCCCACAAACAGTTCCTGTCATAGCATTATCCTCCATAATGGCAACTATGGTATCATCTATCTTACCAATTTGGTGTTTGATAGGCTTTATCGCCTCCATGTGACTTTCCCATCGTGTGGCACTCAGTGGTTTCAGTGTCAGAGAGAATGTTCCCAGATGTTGCTTCAAAATTTGCCATTGATGAGTTGATGCACAGAAAAATACATAGATGCTTTGAATTACATTAAAAAATTCAGCACCCTCCCTGGAAGCTGATGCTGCATCACTGACCACCAAGTTCAATGAATGAGAACTGCCTGGGACAAAAAAAGCTTGAGGATTTAACTCTCGGATCCGTGTCTGCACTCCTCTGTTCTTTCCTCTCATGTTGGCACCATTATCGTAGCCCTGACCTCTCATGTCAGCTATCACAATTCCCGTATCTTCCAGCTTTTTAAGAGGCACATTTGTCATACCAGCTCCTGTAGTATCATTAATGTCATTAAATTCTAGAAAATGCTCTCTGACAGTCACCATTGCAGGGACATTTTCACTAGGTTCTATTGTTGTTACAAAAAACACCATTAAAGTCAGTTGATCCATA